>NC_090351.1:42465852-42765852 GCF_035084215.1 Heptranchias perlo | reverse complement strand
CCGCCGCGTCTCCCTCCGCCCCCCCCGCCGCGTCTCCCTCCGCCCCCCCCGCCGCGTCTCCCTCCGCCCCCCCCGCCGCGTCTCCCTCCGCCCCCCCCGCCGCGTCTCCCTCCGCCCCCCCCGCCGCGTCTCCCTCCGCCCCCCCCCGCCGCGTCTCCCTCCGCCCCCCCCCGCCGCGTCTCCCTCCGCCCCCCCCCGCCGCGTCTCCCTCCGCCCCCCCCGCCGCGTCTCCCTCCGCCCCCCCCGCCGCGTCTCCCTCCGCCCCCCCCGCCGCGTCTCCCTCCGCCCCCCCCGCCGCGTCTCCCTCCGCCCCCCCCGCCGCGTCTCCCTCCGCCCCCCCCGCCGCGTCTCCCTCCGCCCCCCCCGCCGCGTCTCCCTCCGCCCCCCCCGCCGCGTCTCCCTCCGCCCCCCCCGCCGCGTCTCCCTCCGCCCCCCCCGCCGCGTCTCCCTCCGCCCCCCCCCGCCGCGTCTCCCTCCGCCCCCCCCCGCCGCGTCTCCCTCCGCCCCCCCCCCCCCGCCGCGTCTCCCTCCGCCCCCCCCCCGCCGCGTCTCCCTCCGCCCCCCCCCCCGCCGCGTCTCCCTCCGCCCCCCCCCCGCCGCGTCTCCCTCCGCCCCCCCCCCCGCCGCGTCTCCCTCCGCCCCCCCCCCGCCGCGTCTCCCTCCGCCCCCCCCCCGCCGCGTCTCCCTCCGCCCCCCCCCCGCCGCGTCTCCCTCCGCCCCCCCCCCGCCGCGTCTCCCTCCGCCCCCCCCCCGCCGCGTCTCCCTCCGCCCCCCCCCCGCCGCGTCTCCCTCCGCCCCCCCCCCGCCGCGTCTCCCTCCGCCCCCCCCCCGCCGCGTCTCCCTCCGCCCCCCCCTGGTCTTCACTAACCCTATCACCATATCCTTCCTCCTTTCTCACTCGTGTTTATTTAGCCTTAAATGCATCTATGCTAGTCGCCTAAACTTGTGGTAGCAAGTTCCACGTTCTGACGACTCTCTCGGTAAAGAAGCTTCTCCTGAATTCCCTATTGAAATTATTAATGCCTATCTTATATTTATGGCCCCTACTTTTGGTCTCCCCATAAGTGGAAATATCTTCTCTACCCTATTCAACCCTGTCATAATTTTGAAGACCTCTATCAGGTCACCCCTCAAGTCTTCTCTTTTCTCACGAAAACAATCCCAGTCTTTTTGGCTTTAACATTTTGCTTTAAAATTTTGTTCAGTTGTTGATTTCTGTAGCTCTCAGCTGCTGGCCTGATGAAGCCAGAACTGACTAGCTTCATTAGACTGCCCAGAAACACCCCTTTTTCCTGGGTCTTGGTACCTCTCACCAGTGTGACTATGTCTCAATGCTGCTCAGTAAATGCGAGCTGAACACAGCAGTCAATGATGTCATCGTGTGTGTTCCCCCATCTTGAGTTTTGTAGATTATGATGTCACTAGTTGATGTCACAATGCCATAGAGCTTTTGCGGAGACTGGTTCACAGGGAGACTGGCAGTAACATTTGAAAGTAAATTCTGGAGAATGTCATTTGTCAGCCAACCTATAATATAAAAGGCCTTATATGTTTCCTCTCTTAACAAATCTTTTTAAATGATCCACATTTCAGAACTAATTGAACAGTCAGAATAAAAACAGACAATGTTGGAAATACACAGCAGTTCCATCAGCATGTGAAAATGGGAAAGATAATTAACATTTTGAATGGAGCCCCTTCTTCGGAAAGGGATCTATGAGTGGGCCGGTACTCCTGTAGACCCAGAATAATTACAGGAGAATTGCATTGGAAAGTTGCGGGCATGATTGCAATGACGACTGAATCTGTAAAACTTATTCTGTTTTTTCTTCGCAGTGACACTGATACCATTGTTGGATTACCAAGACCCATCCACGAAAGTATCAAAACCCTTAAACAGGTAAAGCTGGGGTGGAGGGTGGTGGGGTGGGAGCGGAGAACCAGCTTTAACCTCTGCAAAATCATAAAGTCTTTATAGAACTTGTTTACAATTTTGATACAAAAGGTGTACAGAGAAAGCAGTCTCCAGATGTTTTTTTCTCCATATTCTCCCGATGCTCCTCTTTGATGTGCCTCAGGGTACAGTTCCACAGGCCACAACACTAGAAACTTGCCCAAGTGGTCATTTTGATTGTTAAACCGAACTGGTTCACTTTTAGGGAAGGAAACCTGCTGTCCTTACTCAGTCTGGGCCTACATCGAATTAGGACACGACGGAGGCAAACCCAGCCCAGTCGACCCTGCAATGTCCTCGTCGCTAACATCTGGGGACTGGTGCCAAAGCTGGGAGAGCTGTCTCACAGACTAGTCAAGTAACAACCTGATAGATGTGATTCTGTGAGTATGATTATCAGCCAACGTCCCAAACTCATCCATCACCATCTCTGGGTATATCCCACCCTTCCGGTGGGGGAACAGTGGTATACAGTTGGGTGGGAGTGGCCCTGGGAGTCCTCAGCATTGACTCCGCACCCCATGAAGTCTCACGGCTTCAGGTCAAATACGGGCCAGGAAACTTCCTGCTAATTACCACCTACCGCCCTCCCTCAGCCGATGGATCAGTTCTTCTCCATGTTGAGCACCATTTGGAGGAAGCACTGAGGGTAACAAGGGCACAGAATATACTCTAGGTGGGGGTCTTTAATGCCTATCGCCAAGTGTGGCTTGGTAGCACCACTACTGACTGAACTGACTGAGTCCTGAAGGACAGCTGGCAGACTGGGCTTGCAGCATGTGGTGAGAGAACCAACATGAGGAAATAACCTACTTAACCTCGTCCTCACCAATCTACCTGTCGCAGATGCATCTGTTCATAATCATATTGGTCGGAGTGACCACTGCACAGAACTTGTGCAGACCAAGTCCTGTCTTCACACTGAGGACACCCTCCATCGTGTTGTGGCACTACCATCATGCTAGGTGGGATAGATTGAGAAGTTAGCAGCTCAAAACTGGGCATCTATGAGGCACTGTGGGCCATCAGCTGCAATAGAATTGTATTCCACCATAATCTGTAACCTCATGGCCTGACGTATCCCTCACTCCTCCATCGCCTTCAAACCAGATAACCAACGCTGGTTCAATGAGGAGTGTAGAAGAACATGCTGGGAGCAGCACCAGGCATACCTGAAAAGGAGGTGCCAACCTGGTGTAGCTAAAACACAGGACTACACGGAATGCTGAACAGCGGAAGCAGCAGGCTGTAGACAGAGCCAAGCGATCCCACGACCAACGGATCAGGTCAAAGCTCTGTCGTCCTGCCATGTCCAGTCGTGAATGCTGTTGTCAATTAAGCAACTAACGGGAGGCGGAGGCTCCATGAACATCCCCATCCTCAATGATGGCAAAGTCCAGCACGAGTGCAAAAGACAAGGCTGATATGATCACAACCATCTTAAGCCAGAAGTGCTAAGTGATCTTTTTCGGCCTCCTCCTGAGGTCCCCACCATCACAGATACTAGTCTTCAGCCAATTCGATTCACTCTGTGAAATCAAGATACAACTGAGTGCACTGGACACAGCAAAAGCTACGGATGCCGACAATATCCCGGCTGTAGTGCTGAAGACCTGTGCTCCAGAACTATTCGCGCCTCCAAGCCAAGTTGTTCCAGTACAGCCACAACACTGGCATCTACCCGACAATGTGGAAAATTGCCCAGGTATGTCCTATCCACAAAAAGCAGGACAAATTCAACCCGGCCGATTACCGTCCTCTCAGCCTTCTCTCAATCATCAGCGAAGTGATGGAAGGAATCGTCAACAGTGCTATCAAGCAGCAATAACCTCACCAATAACCTGCTCACCGATGCTCAGTTTGGGTACCGCCAGAACCATTCGGCTCCAGACTTAATTATAGCCTTGGTCCAAATTCCAGAGGTGAGGTGAGAGTGAATGCCCTTGACATTAAGGCAGCATTATACCAATTGTGGCACCAAGGAGCCCTAGTAAGAACATAAAAGAACATAGAAATAGGAGCAGAAGCAGGAGTAGGCCATATGGCTCCTCAAGCCTGCTCTGCCATTCAGTAAGATCATGACTGATCTTCGACCTCAACTCCACTTTCCTGCCTGATCCCCATTTCCCTTGATTTCCTCGAGTCCAAAAATCTATCTTTCTCAGCCTTAAATATACTCAACGACTCAGCATCCACAGCCCTCTGAGGTAGAGAATTCCAAAGATTCATAACCCTCTGAGTGAAGGAATTCTTCCTCATCTCATTCTTAAATGGCCAACCCCATATCCTGCGACTATGCCCCCTAGTTCTAGGCTCTCCAGCCAAGGGAAACGACCTCTCAGCATCGACCCTGTCAAGCCCCCTCAGAATCTTATGTTTCAGTGAGATCACCTCTCATTCTTCTAAACTCCAGAGAGTATAGGCCCATTCTACTCAATGTCTCCTCATGAGACAACCCTCTCATCTCAGGAATTAATCTAGTGAATCTTCGTTAAACCGCCTCTAAGACAAGTTTATCCTTCCTTAGATAAGGAGGCCAAAACTGTACGCAGTAAAACTGAAGTCAATGGGATTCGGGGAAAACTCTCCAGTGGCTGGAGTCACAATGCAAAGGAAGATGGTTGTGGTTGTTGGAAGCCAATTGTCTCAGCCCCAGGACATCGCTGCAGGATTTCCTCAGGGCAGCGTCCTAGGCCCATCTATCTTCAACTGCTTCAATGACCTTCCCTCCATCATAAGGTCAGAAGTAAGGATGTTCGCTGATGAGTACACAGTATTCAGCTTCATTTGCAATTCCTCAGATAATGAAGCAGTCCATGCCTGCATGCAGCAAGACCTGGACAACATCCAGGCTTGGGCTGATAATTGACAAGTATTATTCACGCCACGTAAGTGTCAGGTAGTGGCCATCTCCAACAAGAGAGAGCCTAACCACTTTGACTTGACATTCGATGACATTACCATCGCCGAATCCCCCACCATCAACATCCTGGGGGTCACCGTTGACCAGAAACTCAACTGGACCAGCCGCATAAATGCTGTGGCTACAAGAGCAGGACAGAGATTGGGTGTTCTGTGGCGAGTGACTCATCCCCGACTCCCCACAACCTACAAGCCAGAAGCCAGGAGTCTGATTTGAATACTCTCCACTTGCCTAGATGGGTGCTGCTCCAACAACACTGAAGATGCTCAATGCCATCCAGGATAAAGCAGTCTGCTTGATGGACAGCCCATCCACCAGCTGAAACATCCATACCTCCCCCACTGGCGTACATAGCGATAGTGTGTACCATCTGCAGGTTGCACTGCAGCAACTTACCAAGGTTGCTTTGGCAGAATCTCCCAAACCTGCTAGCTCTACCACCTAGAATGACTAGGGCAGCAGAAGCATGGGAACAACACCACCTCCAAGTTCCCTTCCAAGTCACACACTATCCTGACTTGGACATATATTGGCTGTTCCTTCATCGTCTCTGGGTCAAAATTCTGAAACTCCCTAACTAACAGCATTGTGGGAGCACCTTCACCACACGGACTGCAGCGGTTCAAGAAGAAGGCTCACCACCAGCTTCTTGAGGGCTACTCGGCAAGGGCATGACCAGGGCAAGGAATGGGGAGAAAGCAAAGCTCAGTTGGGCAACAGTAGTGGTCAGTAAGAGGCTGCAAGCTGATGAGAGCGAGGGCTATCAGCAACTGTTGATTTGTACACCAACCAATGGGAGCTAGGATTAGCGGCACTGAAACATTGGTGGGCAACAGCATCGGGATCAACAGGGTCGCTGAGCGCAATCTGATGTGTGTGTTCGGGAGCGCAATCTAATTGTGTGTGCGTGCATGCGTGTGCTGAGCACAATCTAACTGTGTAATAAAATGCTGGAGAAGCTCAGCAAGCCAGGCACATCTTTGGAGAAAGAAATGAGTTAATGTTTCAGGTCAAAGACCTTATGTCAGAACTGGAAGATGTTAAAGAGTTAACAGTTTTTAAGCAAGTACAGAGGGAGGGAGGGAAGGGAGAAAAGAACAAAAGGAAAGGTCTGTGATAGGTTAGAGGGTAAGAGTGATGAAATGACAAAAGAGATGATGTTGCAAGGCAAGGAGGGTAGTAATGGGACAAGTAAAGAAACAAAAGATGGGTCTAGAGGAGCTATAAATGGCAATAGTAGAACCATTACCAGCAGCTGCAGTGCCACAAACAAAAAATGGGAGCAGTGGTTATTGAAATCAATGTTGAGTCCGGAAGATTGTAAAGTGCCTAAACAAAAGATGAGGTGCTGTTCCTCGAGCATTTTGTTGAGCTTCATTGGAATAGCGTAAAAGGCCAAGGTCAGAGTGGGAGTGAGATGGGGAATTAAAATGGCAAGCGACCGACCGGTCAGGGTCACGCTTGCGGATTGAGCGGAGGTGTTCAGCAAAACGATCACCCAATCTGCGTTTGGTCTCCCCAAAGTAGAGGAGACTGCATTGTGACCAGCAAATACAGTATACTAAATTGAAAGACGTACAAGTAAACCGCTGTTTCATCTGGAAGGATCGTTTGGGGCTGGGAGGAGAGTGGGTGTTGGGGGTGATGGAAGAGTGGACCAGGGTGACTCAAAAGGAGCGGTCCCTTTGCAATGCTGAAAGGGGAGGGGAGGGAAAGATGTGTTTGGTGTTGGGATTGCACTGGAGGTGGCGGAAATGGCGGAGGATGATATGTTGAATGTGGAGGCTGGTGGGGTGGAAGGTGAGGACAAGGGGGACCCTATCCTGGTTCTGGAGGTAGGGTTAGGGGTGAGGGCAAAAGTGCAGGAAATAGAACGGACATGGTCGAGGGCCCTGTCAACTACAGTGCAGGGGAATCCTCGGTTGAGGAAAAAGGTGGGGTGGGGGTGGCACTACCCTCTTAGATATGGGGGTGGTGCCAGAGGACTGAAGAATTGCAAATGTTACACCCTTGTTCAAAAAAGGATGTAAGGATAAACCCAGCAACTACAGGCTAGTCAGTTTAACCTTGGTGGTGGGCAAGCATATAGAAACGATAATTCGAGACAAAATTAACAGTCTCTCGGACAAGTGTGGATTAATTAAGGAAAGCCAGCATGGATTTGTTAAAGGCAAATTTTGTTTAACTAACTTGATTGAGTTTTTTGATGAGGCCAGTGCAATTGATGTGGTGTATATGGACTTCCAAAAGGTGTTTGATAAAGTGCCACATAATAGGCTTGTCAGCAAAGTTGAAGCCTATGGAATAAAAGGGGCAGTGGCAGCATGGATACGAAATTGGCTAAGAGACAGAAAACAGAGTAGTGGTGAACAGTTGTTTTTCGGACTGGAGGAAGGTATACGGTGGTGGTCTTCAGGGGTCAGTACTAGGACTGCTGCTTTTCTTGATGTATATTAATAACTTGGACTTGGGTGTACAGAGCACAATTTCAAAATTTGCAGATGACACAAAACTTGGAAGTATAGTGAACAGTGAGGAGTATGGAGATAAACTTCAAGGGGGTATAGACAGGCTGGTGGAATGGGTGGACACATGGCAGATGAAATTTAACGCAGAGAAGTGCAAAATGATACATTTTGGTAGGAAGAACGAGGAGAGGCAATATAAACTAAAGGGTACAATTCTAAAGGGGGTGCAGGAACAGAGAGACCTGGGGGTATATGTGCACAGGTCGTTGATGGTGGCAGGGCAGGTTGAGAAAGCGGTTAAAAAAGCATACGGAATCCTGGGCTTTATAAACAGAGGCATAGAGTACAAAAGCAAGGAGGTTATGATGAACCAATTCTGGACACCGCACTTTAGGAAGGATGTGAAGGCCTTAGAGAGGGTACAGAAAAGATTTAGTGGAATGGTTCCAGGGATGAGGGACTTCAGTTCCGTGGATAAACTGAAGAAGCTGGGGTTGTTCTCCTTAGAACAGAGAAGGTTGAGAGGAGATTTGATAGAGGTGTGCAAAATCATGACTGGTCTAGATAGGGTAGAGAGAGAGAAACTCTTCCCATTGGCGGAAGGGTCAAGAACCAGAGGAGACAGATTTAAGATGATTGGCAAAAGAACCAAAGACGACATGAGGAAAAACTTTTTTCGCAGCGAGTGGTTATGATCTGGAATGCACTGCCTGAAAGGGTGGTGGAGACAGATTCAGTTGTGGTTTTCAAAAGGGAATTGGATAAGTACTTGAAGGGAAAAAATCTGCAGGGCCATGGGGAAAGGGCAGGGGAGTGGGACTAACTGGACTGCTCTTGCAGAGAGCCGGCACAGGCTCGACGGGCCGAATGGCCTCCTTCTGTGCTATAACCATTCTATGATTCTAGTGGGGGGTGAAAACACTATTGGAGTCATTAAACATATTTGAATATATAAAATCAAAACCAGAAAATTTGAATTTTAAAATAAACATAAATGTTATGTTTAGCTACAGTTTGCTACTTGTCTTTTAATACATACCAAGGTGGCGGCAGAGCTGCAAGAGAAAGTGCTCAAATTTGCTCCACAATGCCTCCAGTGGCCAAATTGTATAATTACGTGACAAGTTTACATAGGCCATCTCCATTATAAATGTGGACATGGGAATTTATAATGCAAAAAAAGTTGACTTAAAAGTGTAACAACAGGAAGTAAGGTTTTGTAGGCTGGAACTGTGTGCAGACATAAGATTTTTAATAAGGTAATAGATGTGTAGCCTAAAGATTATGAGAGATATTTGCATAGGGACACTTGATGCATTTATATCAGACTACTTTGTCTCTTGCTTTAAAATGTAAATGGATTTTATTTAAAATGGGTTAACGCCTGCATTAAAATAGTGGACAGATTAATGTTATACGAACATGTTAAGCATTGAAGTATGATTGCACACCATAATATTTAGACTAATGTATATAATTTGCTCAAAACTTTATTTGTGAATTAATGAATTGAAGTCTCCTTTTCAACTCAGTCTCCACTTGTACTAATTTCTGGTTGTAAGTTCTGTCATTTCCCAGAACTTGACCGTGTGGCTTACTCATTATCACCCTGTGCCAAGAACAGTGCACCTTATATACTATGAATGTAATGCATGACAGTGTATTTCAACCAGTTGCATTAAAAAGGGGCAAAGATAAAAGAAAATGTTTTCAAATCAAATGTAATTTTTTAAAAAAAGATTCCTGTTACAGAATTGCTATCGTTTTAGAAACAGTCGGTCTCTGTTTTTAAAAATTGTGATAAAAATTACAGTACTTTTACTGGATTATAATACATATTATACAAGGTACATACTGTTTCCGGAGCATTGGTTCAAATCCCAATTGGCATGGACCCAAAGTAAAACTTCTAATTTGGCACTGATTCAGCACTAAACTGGCAATCTGAGGCCACAGGATCATAAAAGAAAATGGATGTTGGATGCTCAAAATCTGAAATAAGAACAGAAAATGCTGGAAATACTCAGCAGGTCAGGCAGCATCTGCAGAAAGAGAAACAATGTCAACGTTTTAGGTTGATGAGCTGTCATCAGAACTCATCACCAGAGGCCACAGGATGGTTGACATGAGAAATGTCACTGGCGCAGAAGGGGTGCTCTTCTGAGATTGGAGCTGACGCAAATTGTTGGGCTAATGTAAAGGATGTTTTACTCTACATTTAATATGCTATGCCTACCTTGGGAGTACTTGATGCTGACAGAGTGCTTGAAATGGAAAGTATTCCATTCCTCAAAACCAGTGTCCTTCAGTGATCAGCAAAAGAAATTAGAGGGAAATACATATATTGCGTATACTTGGCTTTTAAAACATATGATTACATTTCTCTATCAGTGTATAAGCTCATCATTGTTTTATTTTGCAGCACAAGTACATATCAATAGCTGAGATTCAGATCAAGAAGGAGGAGGAATATCTGAAAAAGCCAATCTCTGCGGTATGAATGGTGCTATTTCTAAATTTTGAAGTCAGTTTATGTCAATCACAAGTAGAATTGTTGTTAATAAATCTGGTTCTTAAGCCCATTGGTGTGCTTTCTATGTAATATATACTGTTCACTGTATAAAGTGCCTCTCATTTTATATAGACCAGTCAGCCTAACATCAGTGGGTAAGCTTCTAGAACAATAACATGGAATAAAATTAATATTCACCGAGAAAGACATGGGTTAATTAGGCACATCCAGCATGGATTTGTAAAAGGCAAGTCATGTCTGACAAATGTAGCAAGTTCTTTGAATAAATAACGGAGTGCATTGATATGGGAAATGCAGTGGAAGTTGTGAATATGGATTTTCAAAAGGTGTTAGATAAAGTGCCACATACGAGGCTTGTTGATAAAACTAAGGCACATGGTATTAAAAGGAAGTTGGTAAAAGGAAAGAAAACAGAGTAATGGTTAATGAATGAATGTTTTTAGATTGGAGGGATGTAAATCATGGTGCCCCCCAAGGGTCAATATTGGGCCAATTGCTTTTCTCAATGTGTAAAGATCTGGATTTGGGTGGGGGCACTATCAACATTTGCTATATAAATAACAATAGCTTATATTTATATAGCACCTTTAACATAGAAAAATATCCCAAGGTGCTTCACAGAGGCATAATCCGACAAAATGGACGCTGAACCAAAGAAGATGTTTGGAGGGGTGACAAAAGCTTGGTCAAAGAGGTAGGCTGTAACGAGAGTCATTAAGGAGGAGAGGGAGGTGGAGATCCAGAGGAGTTTAGGGAGGGAATTCTAGAATGTGGCGGCGGAAGGCTTGGCTGCCTATGGTGAGGTGAAGGGAAGGGGCCAGAGTCGGAAGAACGGAGGGTTCTTGCAGGGTTGGAGGGCTGGAGGACGTGATGGAGATAGGGAGAGGCGAGGCCATGAAGGGATTTAAACATGAGGATGAGAATTTTAAACTAGAGGCTTATGGACCGGGAGCCATTGTAGGTCAGCAAGAATAGTAGTGATGGGTGAGCGTGACTTGGTGTGAGTTAGGATATGGACAGCAGAGATTTGGCTGAGCAGAAGTTTAAAGGCTGTCCAGGAGAGCTTTAGAATAGTTAATTCTGGAGGTGACAAAGGCATGGTGAGAGTTTCGGCTGTAGATGGGCTGAGGTAGGGAGCGATGTTATGGAGGTGGAAATAGGCATTCTTTATGATGGAGACGATAGAGGATGAGAAACTCGG
Source organism: Heptranchias perlo (assembly GCF_035084215.1). NCBI lineage: Eukaryota > Metazoa > Chordata > Chondrichthyes > Hexanchiformes > Hexanchidae > Heptranchias > Heptranchias perlo. Next base: position 42,754,773 of record NC_090351.1, on the reverse strand, counting down.
CTCCGGGTCGAACAGGATGCTGAGGTTGTGAACAGTCAGGTCCAGCCTGAGACAGTGGCCGAGGAAGGGGATTGAATCAGTGGCTAGAGTACGTAGTTTGTGGCAGGGGCTGAAGACAATGACTTCAGTCTTCCCACTGTTTAACTGGAAGAAATTATGGCTCATCCAAGACTGGATGTTGGACAAGCAGTCTGACAGCACGGAGACAGTGGAGGAAACGAGAAAGGTGGTGAAGTAAAGTTGGGTGAAGTCAGTGTACCCATGGAAGCTCAGTCCATGTCTCCACATGATGTTGCTAAATTGCAGCATGCAGATGAGGGAGACAAGGATAGATTCTTAGAGATAATGTTGCGGGGGCAGGAAGAGAAGTTATTGCTAGAGATGCTGTGGCTACGATTTGATAAGTGTGAAACCAAGACAGGGCAGTCTCACTGAGCTGGAGGAGAGGCGTTGGAGAAAAATGGTGTGGTTTACCATGTCAAAGACTGCAGAGAGGTCAAGGAGGGAAAATACACCATGGTTATAGTCAGACAATATCATTTGTGACTTTGGTTAGGGCAGTTTCAGTGCTGTGGCAGGGGTGGAAACCTGATTGGAGAGATTCAAACTTGGAGTTGCGGGAAAGATGGCCATGGATTTGGGAGGCGACAACAAGTTCAAGGTCTTTGGAGAGGAAAGGGAGGTTGGAGATTGGGCGGTAGTTTGCAAGCACAGTGGACCGACGGGTGGGATTTTTGTGGAGGAGGTGATGATGAGTGTTTTGAAAGGGAGAGTGCTGTACCTGAGGAGAGGGAACCATTTACAATGTCAGGTAGCTTGGGGAGCTGGAAGGGAAGTTGAGTGCTCAGCAGTTTTGTGAGAAAGGATCAAGGGAGCAGGAAGTGAGTCTCGTAACAAAATGAGGTTGGAGAGGGCATGAGGGAAGATGGGAGAGAAATTAGCGAAGGACGTGGGATCAGGGCGAGAGCAGGATTGAGCCTGGAGTTGAGGGAGCCAAGATGGGGGCTATACCAGGGGCAGCAACCAGCATAGGAGCGACTAAAGGTTTTTCTGGGGAGGACACACAATAAAATAGGATTAATGGGGATTGGGGTATTTGGGTGATGAGAGAAACAAGGAAGTAGTTGGAGATTGCCTTGTCTAGGGGATGGGAGTAGAGAGTGAGTTGGCAAAGTTGAGCGGGTAGCCGTGAATACAGTAGAGTTTATATTGAGGGAGAAACAGTAATGGAAGTGGAATTCATAAAGCTTTTAAAAAGGAAGTGAGTAAATATTTGAAAAATTAAAATTAAAACAAAGGGCAGAGGAATGGAACGAAGTGGATAGCTCTTTCACAGAGCTAGCACAGCACAATGGGCCAAATGGCTGCATTCTGGCTGTAGGTATCAATGATTCTTTGTATTGTTCAGCCAGTAGTGTGCTCCATTGTAACATATTCATCTTATGAGGAGTGCCACTTATATAATACGCTGTTCAGCTTATATGGTGCCTTCTGTATAATGTATTGCTCATCCTTTATCGTACTGCTTGTGTCTTCTTCAGTCTGTAGGGTGTCTCTTGTGTGCAACTGTGCTGTTAGACTGGAAAGTTAGAAATGTCACTCCATTATTTAATGTAAACAATTTTACAACAAGTTATAGTCCAGCAATTTTATTTGAAATTCACAAGCTTTCGGAGGCTTCCTCCTTCTTCATATTTATCAATGGCTTGGATGAAGGAATAGAGAGTTGCAAATTCAGGATTGCAGATGAAACTAAGTTAGGAGTTACAGTAAGATGTGCAGATGGAAGCAGGAAGTTACAAAGAGACAGATTAAGTGAGCGGGTAAAATTGTGGCAAGTTATGCTCAATGTAAGCAAGCGTGAGGTCATCCACTTTGGATCCAAGAATGACACATTAGAATACTTTTTAAATGGTGAGAAGCTAGGAACTGTGGAAGAGCAAAGGGATTTGGATCTTCATGTATCCAGGCCCAAAAAGTAATCAAAAAGACTAATGGAATTTTGGCCTTTATCTCAAGGGGACTGGAATACAAAGGGGAGGAAGTTATGCTTCAGTTGTACAGAGCCTTGGTGAGATCCCATCTGGGGTACTGCGTTCAGTTCTGGGCACCGCACCTCAGGAGGGATATGTTGGCCTTGAAGGGGGTGCAGTGCAGATTCACCAGCATGATACTGGGGCTTAAAGGGTTAAATTATGAGGACAGGTTGCATAAAATTGGCTTGTATTCCCTTGAATATAGAAGGTTGAGGGGTGATCTAATCGAGCTGTTTAAAATGACAAAGGGATTTGATAGGGTAGATAGAACCATAGAAAAGATACAGCACAGAATGGGGCCATTCGGCCCATCGTGTCCGTGCTGGCTCGAAGAACAACCAGGTGCCCATTCTAATCCCACCTTCCAGCACCCGGTCCGTAGCCCTGCAGCTTACAGCACTTTAGGTGTAGGTCCAGGTACTTTTTAAAAAGAGTTTGAGGGTCCTTGCCTCTACCACCAATTCGGGCAGCGAATTCCATACACCCACCACCCTTTGGGTTAAAAAAAAGATTTTCCTCATGTCCCCTCTAATCCTTCCGCCAATCAGCTTAAATCTATGTCCTCTAGTTCTTGAACTCTCCGCTAGGGGAAACAGGTACTTCCTGTCTACTCTATCTAGACCCCTCATAATTTTGTACACCTCAATCAAGTCACCCCTCAGCCTCCTTTGCTCCAAAGAAAACAACCCCAGCCTATCCAATCTCTCCTCATAGCTGCAATTTTTCAAGCCCTGGCAACATTCTTATAAATCTTCTCTGCACTCTCTCCAGAGCAATTATCTCCTTCCTGTAATGTGGTGACCAGAACTGCGCACAACACTCCAGCTGTGGCCTTACCAGCGTTTTATACAGTTTCCATCATTACATCCCTGCTTTTGTATTCTATACCTCGGCTAATAACGGAGAGCATTCCGTATGCCTTCTTCACAACCTTATCTACCTGTACTGCCACCTTCAGAGACCTGTGCACATGCACTCCAAGGTTTCTCACTTCCTCTACCCCTCTCAATATATTCCCGTTTACTGCGTATTCCCTTTTACTGTTTGCCCTCCCTAAGTGCATTACCTCACACTTCTCCGGGTTGAACTCTATTTGCCACTTTTCCGCCCACTCCACCAACCCATTGATATCTTTTTGGAGTCTACAGCTACCCTCTTCACTCAACTACACGGCCAAATTTTGTGTCGTCTGCAAATTTGCCAATCATGCCCCCTACATTCAAGTCCAAATCATTCATACATACCACAAACAGCAAGGGACCCAACACAGTCCTGTGGCACACTACTGGAAACGGATTTCCATTTGCAAAGACATCCATCGACTTTTACCCTTTGTTTCCTGTTACTGAGCCAATTTTGGATCCAATTCGCCACATTTCCCTGTATCCCATGGGCTTTTACCTTTCTGACCAGTCTGCCATGTGGGACCTTGTCAAATGCCTTACTAAAATCCATGTGGACAACATCCACTGCACTACCCTCATCAATCCTCCTTGTCACTTCCTCAAAGAATTTAATCAGATTTGTAAGGCATGACCTTCGCTGAACAAATCCATGCTGACTATCCCTGATTAAACCATGCCTTTCCAAGTGACAGTTTATCCTATCTCTCAGTATTGATTCTAATAGTTTGCCCACCACCGAGGTAAGACTGACCGGCCTATAATTGTTCGGTCTTTCCCTCAAGGCCTTTTTAAACAATGGTACCATGTTTGCAGTCTTCCAGTCCTCCGGTACCTCCCCTGTATCTAATGAGGATTGAAAAATGATCCTCAGAGCATCCGCTATTTCCTCCCTGGCTTCCTTCAATAGCCTAGGAAACAATCCAACCGGCCCTGGTGACTTATCAACTTTCAAGGATTCCAGTCCCTCTGGTACTTCCCCTCTCATAATTTTTACCTTATCCAATATTTCACACCTCTCCTCTAACTACTACGTCCGGATCATCCCTTTCCTTTGTGAATACGGTGACAAAATATTCATTTAAAACCCTACCCACATCCTCTGCTTCTACACACAAGTTACCCTTATCATCCCTGATAGGTCCCACCTTTTCCTTAGCTATCCTCTTATTCTTAATGTACTGATAAAACATCTTAGGGTTTTATTTAATCTTACTAGCTAATATTTTTTCATGCCCTCTCTTTGCTTTCCTTATTTCCTTTTTTATGTCATCCCTGTACTTTCTATACTCCTCTAGGCTTTCTGCAGTATTTAGTTTTCTGTGACAGTCATAAGCTTTCTTTTTCTGCTTTATCTTGCCCCGTATACTTCCAGACAACTAGGGGACTCTAAATTTGGCAGTGCCACCCTTTTTCTTTGAGGGGGCGTGTCTGCACTTTTTAGTGCCTGCCACTGGCTTGCCACTGATTTCTCCAAGTAGTTGTGTCCAGTCCACTTCTGTCACATCACCTCTTAGTTCTGTAAAATTTGCCTTCCACCAATTTAAAACGTTAACTCCTGATTTAACTGTCCATTTTCCATAATAATGCTAAAACTAACTGAATTGTGGCCACTATCCCCAATATAGTCACCCACTGTCACTTCACCCACTTGCCCATCTTCATTTCCCAGGACTAAATCTAGAATTGCATCCCCTCTTATTGGGCTTGTCACGTACTGGCTAAAAAAGTTCTCGTGGACACCAATCAAGAATTTTGCGCCCTCTGTGCCCCTCACACTGTTTGATTCCCAGTTGATGTTAGGGTAGTTGAAGTCCCCTACTATTATTGCTGCCTTATTTTTGCACTCAGAAATTTGCCTACATATTTGTTCTTCTGTACAGATACAGAAAAACTATTTCCTCTGGTGGGTGAGTCCAGAACAAGGGGGCATAATCTTAAAATTAGAGCTCAGCCATTCAAGTGAAATCAGGAAACACTTTTGGTAGTGGAAATTTGAAATTCTCTTCCTTAAAAGCCTGTGGATGCTGGGGGACATTTGGAGCTTTCAAGACTTTTTTTTGGATAAGGGTATCAAAGGATACCCTTATCCAAAAAAAAGTGTATAAATGGAGTTGAGGTACACATCAGCCACGATCTGATTGAACGGTGGAACAGACTCAAGGGCTGAATGGCCTATTCCTGTTCTTGTACTGTTCAGTCTATAGATTAGTCCTATATAATTCACTATTCACCTTATAGCATGCCCTCTGTTGAGCCTATAGATTTTTCCCTATGCAATTTACCATTCAGCCTGTAGAGGGCGCTCAGTGCAATGTACTATTCAGCCCAGTGAGTACCCACTGTGTAATGTACTGTTCAGCCCATTGAATGCCTGCTGTGTAATGTACTATGCATTCTCTACAATGCCAGTATGTAGTATACTGTTCAGCCTATAATGTGACCCTATGTAACATAGTGTATAACGGTCCTTGTGTAACATGCTGTTTGGCTTGTGGAGCTTCTTTAATATTGTGGTCAATCCATGAGGTTCCCTGTGTAATACACTGTTAGCCTGTAGAATGACCCAGTGCAATACAGTATGTCACCTCTATAGAGTGCCCATGTAAAATGCAGTATGTATGTGGCTTGCATTCCAGTGAAAATGCTTGAGATCAGTGGAAGTCACCGAGGTAATGCCCATGGTGAAAATCCAGAACAAGTGTCTTTCTGAAATTCAAGAATTAACTGCCAAGTTATTTCTGTGATTATTTTTTCCTGTTTGTAGGGAGATGAGGAATTTGAACTGACACCTGCTGAAATTCTGTACCAGGGTATACTACCCAGTCTACCTCAATACATGGTGAGTGCAAAGCCCTCTCCTTATATTTGTTGCTGTTTTGATTCCCTTTCCCCCTTCAGTTGCCATGTGCCATTCCTTGCCAAGAACCAGTCATTGAGTTACATTGAGTCTACAGCACAGAAACGGGCCATTCGGTCCAACTGTTCTATGCCGGCATTTATGCTCCACACGAGCCTCCTCCTTCCCCACGTCATCAACCCCTATCAGCATACCCTTCTATTTCTTTCTCCCTCATGTGCTTATCTAGCTTCCCTGTAAATGCATCTGTGTTATTTACCTCAACTGCTCCTTGTGGTAGCACATTCCACATTCTTTACCCAAAAAGTGGTAAGAAGTTTCTCCTGAATTCCCTATTGGATTTATTAATGACTATCTTACATTGATGACCTCTAGTTTTGCACTCCCCTGCAAGTGGAAACATTTTCTCTGTCTATCCTGTCAAACCCTTTCATTATCTTAAAGACCACTATCAGGTCACCCCTCAGTCTTCTCTTTTCTAGAGAAAAGAGCCCCAGCCTGTTTAGTCTTTCCTGATAAGTATATCCTCTCAGTCCTGATATCATCCTTGTGAATCTTTTTTGCATCTTGTCCAATGCCTCTATATCCTTTTTATAATATGGAGACCAGAACTGTGCACAGGACTCCGTGTGGACTAACCAAGGTTCTATACAAGTTTAACGTAACTTCTCTGCTTTTCAATTCTATCCCTTGAGAAATGAACCCCAATGCTTGTTTTTTTTATTCGCTCATGGGATGTGGGCGTTGCTGGCGAGGCCGGCATTTATTGCCCATTCCTAATTGCCCTCGAGAAGATGGTGGTGAGCCGCCTTCTTGAACCACTGCAGTCGTGAATGGTGGTGGACAATTAAACAACTAACTGGAGGAGGAGGCTCTGCAAACATCCCCATTCTCAATGATGGCGGAGTCCAGCACGTGAGTGCAAAAGACAAGGCTGAAGCGTTTGCAACCATCTTCAGCCAGAAGTGCCGAGTGGATGATCCATCTCGGCCTCCTCACGATATCCCCACCATCACAGAAGCCAGTCTTCAGCCAATTCGATTCACTCCACGTGATATCAAGAAACGGCTGAGTGCACTGGATACAGCAAAGGCTATGGGCCCCGACAACATCCCGACTGTAGTGCTGAAGACTTGTGCTCCAGAACTAGCTGCGCCTCTAGCCAAGCTGTTCCAGTACAGCTACAACACTGGCATCTACCCGACAATGTGGAAAATTGCCCAGGTATGTCCTGTCCACAAAAAGCAGGACAAATCCAATCCGGCCCATTACCGCCCCATCAGTCTACTCTCAATCATCGGCAAAGCGATTGAAGGTGTCGTCGACAGTGCTATCAAGCAGCACATAGTCACCAATAACCTGCTCACCGATGCTCAGTTTGGGTTCCGCCAGGACCACTCGGCTCCAGACCTCATTACAGCCTTGGTCCAAACATGGACCAAAGAGCTAAGTTCCAGAGGTGAGGTGAGAGTGACTGCCCTTGACATCAAGGCAGCATTTGACCGAGTGTGGCACCAAGGAGCCCTAGTAAAATTGAAGTCAATGGGAATCGGGGAAAACTCTCCAGTGGCTGGAGTCATACCTGGCACAAAGGAAGATGGTAGTGGAGGCCAATCATCTCAGCCCCAGGGCATTGCTGCAGGCGTTCCTCAGGGCAGTGTCCTCGGCCCAACCATCTTCAGCTGCTTCATCAATGACCTTCCCTCCATCATAAGGTCAGAAATGGGGATGTTCGCTGATAATTGCACAGTGTTCAGTTCTATTCGCAACCCCTCAAATAATGAAGCAGTCTGAGCCCGCATGCAGCAAGACCTGGACAACATCCAGGCTTGGGCTCATAAGTGGCAAGTAACATTCACGCCAGATAAGTGCCAGGCAATGACCATCTCCAACAAGAGAGAGTCCAACCACCTCCCCTTGACATTCAACTGCATTACCATCGCCGAAACCCCCACCATCAATATCCTGGGGGTCACCATTGACCAGAAACTTAACTGGACCAGCCATATAAATACTGTGGCTACGAGAGCAGGTCAGAGGCTGGGAATTCTGCGGCGAGTGACTCATCTCCTGACTCCCCAAAGCCTTTCCACCATCTACAAGGCACAAGTCAGGAGTGTGATGGAATACTCTCCACTTGCCTGGATGAGTGCAGCTCCAACAACACTCAAGAAGCTCGACACCATCCAAGATAAAGCAGCCCACTTGATTGGCACCCCATCCACCACCCTAAACATTCACTCCCTTCACCACCGGTGCACAGTGGCTGCAGTGTGTACCATCTACAGGATGCACTGCAGCAACTCGCCAAGGCTTCTTTGACAGCACCTCCTAAACCCGCGGCCTCTACCACCTAGAAGGACAAATGTAAGGAATCTTACAACACCAGGTTATAGTCCAACAATTCACCTGATGAAGGGGATAATCTCCGAAAGCTTGTGATTTTAAAATAAAATTGTTGGACTATAACCTGGTGTTGTAAGATTCCTTACATTTGTCCACCCCAGTCCATCACCGGCATCTCCACATCATACCTAGAAGGACAACAGCAGCAGGCACATGGGAACAACACCACCTGCACGTTCCCCTCCAAGTCACACCACATCCCAACTTGGAAATACATCGCCGTTCCTTCATCGTTGCTGGATCAAAATCCTGGAACTCCCTTCCTAACAGCACTGTGGGAGAACCGTCACCACACGGACTGCAGCGGTTCAAGATGGCGGCTCACCACCACCTACTCAAGGGCAATTGGGGATGGGCCATAAATGCCGGCCTTGCCAGCGACGCCCACGTCCCATGAACAAATTTTTTTTAAAGTGAAAGGGTAGTCAAAGGAAAAGTGGGACCAACTAAGGACAAAAAAGATCTGCTTGAGCATGGCTGAGGTAATATAAATACTGTGCATCTGTCTTCACTAGAGAAGAGGATGCTGCCATTGTAGCAGTAAAGGGGGAGGTAGTAGTGATGTTGGATAGGATAAAAATAAAAAAGAGGTACTTAAAAGATTGGCAGTACTCAAAGTAGAAAAGTCACCTGGTCCAGATGGGATGCATCCTAGGTTACTGAAGGAAATAAGGGTGGAAATTGCAGAGGCTCTGGCCACAATCTTCCAATCCTCAAATATGGGGATGGTGCCGGAGGGACTAGAAGATTGCAAATGTCACACCCTTGTTCAAAAAAAGGGATAAACCCAGCAATTACAGGCCAGTCAGCCTAACGTCGGTGGTGGCAAAACTTTGAGACAATAATGCGGGTCAAAATTAATTGGCACTTGGAAAAGTATTTGCTAATAAATGAAAGTCAGCATGGATTTGTTAAAGGAAAATAGTTTTTGACTAACTTGATTGAGTTCTTTGATGAAGTAACAGAGAGGGTTGATGAGGGTAGTGCGGTTGATGTTGTGTATATGGACTTTCAAAAGCCATTTGATAAAGTACCACGTAATAGACTTGTTAGCAAAATTAAAGCCCATGGGATTAAAGGGACAGTGGCAGTGTAGATACAAAATTGGCTAAGGGACAGAAAGCAGAGAGTAGTGGTGAATGGTTGTTTTTCAGACTGGAGGGAAGTATACAGCGGTGTTCCCCAGGGATCAGTATTGGGACCACTGTTCTTTTTGATTTACATTAATGACCTGGACTTGGGCATAGAGGGTATAATTCCAAAATTTGCAGATGACACGAAACTCAGAAATGTAGTAAACAATGTGGAGGATAGTAACAGACTTCAGGAGGACATAGACTGATGAAATGGGCAGACACATGGCAGATGAAATTTAATGTAGAGAAGTGTGAAGTGATACATTTTGGGTCAAAGAATGAGGAGAGGCAATATAAACCATGTGGTACAATTTTAAAGAGGGTGCAGGAACAGAGACATCTGAGGGTGCACATACACAAATCATTGAAGGTGGCAGGACAAGTAGAGAAGGCTGTTAAAAAAGCATATGGGATCCTGAGCTTTATTAATAGAGGCATAGAGTACAAAAGGAAGGAAGTTATGCTAAACCTGTATAAAATGCTGGTTCGGCCTCAGCTGGAGTATCGTGTTCAATTCTGGGCACCACACTTTAGGAAGGATGTCAAGGCCTTAGTGACGGTACAGAAGAGATTTACTAGATTGATACCAGGGATGAGGGACTTCAGTTATGTAGGGACACTGGAGAAGCTGGTGGTGTTCTCCTTAGAACAGAGAAGGTTAAGGGGAGATTTGATAGAGGTGTTCAAAATCACGAACAGTTTTGACAGAGTAAATAAGGAGAAACTGTTTCCAGTGGCAGAAGGGTCAGTAACCAGAGGGCACATATTTATGATGATTGGCAAAAGAGCCAGAGGTGACATGAGGAAACATTTTTTTATGCAGCGAGTTGTAATGATCTGGAATGCACTGCCTGAAAGGGTGATGGAAGCAGATTCAATAGTAAATCTCAAAAGGGAATTGAATAAATACTTGAAGGGAAAAAATTGACAGGGTTATGAGGAAAGAGCAGGGTAAGCGACTAATTGGATAGCTCTTTCAAAGAGCTGGCACAGGCGCAATGGTCCGAATGGCTGCCTCCTGTGCTGTACCTAACATGATAGTGTTTTGTACAATATTCAATCATCATTGCCTATATTCATTCCTGTAAAACTTCAATCCTTTTCACAACTATATCTTTAAGCTGCTAATTTTTTTTTGAGGAGGTAATTATAGTTGAGGTTTCCTGATGGATAGAAGAATAAATCTAAAAGATTATTTTCTTCATAAGTCTCTGCCTTCAACTCTTCCCCACAGATTGCCTTACTAAAGATTCTTCTGGCTGCAGCACCAACTTCAAAAGCAAAGACTGACTCAATCAACATTCTTGCTGATGTTCTACCAGAAGAAATGCCGTAAGTATCTCCTTCGCTTTTGGAGACTAGGGAACTTGGCCTCCCTCATATTGGATTGTTTCATTGCATTTAGTAGATTATAGACCTTAATTTCCATGGAATATAAAGACTGGGAACTAACAGGAAGTAACTTGGTTAGAATTATCTTCATCTAATATATTGCAGCTTTTGAAGTTAACTTGGTAAATTGCAGTTGTGTTCAGGAGGTTTGAGACTTTTTTCTGTGGCCGAGCTATACTTATATCCTGTTCTCTGTCAGACCAGCACTCTTTCTCCCCATCAGTTCTCTGAGCTCATTGACTCTTCCTCATCCCTGCTCCTTCTCTTATCCCAGGAGCTCTCTTTCTTTCCTGCCTCTTCATCTTCTGTTACCTAAGTGACTATTACACCATCGTACAGTAATGCCATCTTTATCCTAACAGTACCACAGTGCTACAGAGTATGAAGCTGGGAGTGGATGTCAACCGACACAAAGAGGTCATTGTGAAAGCAATTTCTGCTGTCCTGTTACTACTGCTTAAGCATTTCAAACTCAACCACATCTATCAGGTGAGTAACGCTATTGTATGACCTAATCAATCCATTAATATTTAATGGTGATGTTTTGTTTGGCATACAGTACTTCTCTACATTTTTTTTGGCTTCCGCTCCTCTTCCGTAATATGTTTGGAATTTTAAAAGGTCTTTGATAAGGTACCGCATAGTAGACTCATGACTAAGGTCAGAGCATGTGGAGTCGGGACAAGGAGCAGAGTGGATAGCAAGCTGGCTATTAAACAGGAAATGGAGAGTAATGGTTAAAGGTAGCTACTCAGACTGGCAAAAGGGGGGAGGAAGTGATGTTCCACAAGGATCGGTGATGGGACCACTGATTTGGACTCGGGAATCGGAAGTACAATTTCAAAATTTGTGGACGACACCAAATTGGGGGGCGGGTGGGGGGGGCGGTATAGTTAATACTGAGGAGGACTGCGACAAAATACAGGAATGATGTGGAGATGCCGGTGATGGACTGGGGTGGACAAATGTAAGGACTTGCACAGCACCAGGTTATAGTCCAACAGTTTTATTTTAAATCACAAGCTTTCGGAGCTTTCCTCCTTCGTCAGGGCCATAAATATAAGATAGTCACTAATAAATCCAATAGGGAATTCAGGAGAAATTTCTTTACCCAGAAAGTGGTTAGAATGTGGAAAGCGCTACCACAAGTTGTAGTTGAGGCAGCTAGCATAGATGTATTTAAGGGGAAGCTAGATAAACACAAGGGAGAAAGGAACCAAAGGATATGTCGATAGGGTGAGATGCAGTAGCGAGGAAAGAGGCTCACGTGGAGCATAAATACAGTCAAGGACCTGTGGGGCTGAATGGCCCGTTTCTGTCCTGTACATTCTATGTAATTCTGTGTAGTCTCCCAAAGGCATTAACTCCTTGTTAGGTTCCCACCCAAGGTTTTCCTCCTGCATTTCGTGCAAGTGGCTATTATTCATGTGTGAGCCTTAATTGTGAATGTCAGCTGTGTGAACAATGGTATTATAGCCAAATTCAATCCTCTTCTCATCTGATGTCTACACATGAACACTTTCACTATGAGTCACTCGACAGTGATCATGAGCAGGGACCGTGGGAGTTTATTTTTCCCCTTCTTGACCTAGAGGCTTTGAAGCCAATTGTAGCCCTGCTACCATCATCCTGGTTGATAAACTCAGCAAAGCTTGGAGTTGAACCTGGGATCTTTCTGGTCTCTTTGGCTCACATATTCACTAGGTCAACTCACTAAGCGATGGAGGAGATGTCTAATCCCCATGCCCTTCCATTCTTTTTTCTTTTTTAAAAAATATTTATGCACGTCTTTTAAAAGCTATGATGATTCTGTTTCCATTGCTGTTTCCGACAGGGCATTCTGTGCCCCAACAATGCACTGCTTTTGAACTCTACACCCAGTTTATAAACCTATAAACTACACTAGGATAATAAAACCTAGTGGTTGTAGTACTGGGCTAGCAACCCAGAGGTCATCAGTTCAAATCCTACCATCGCATGTTGCGAAATTGAACTGTCACAATCTAGTAATTTGTAGCTGGCACCTTCAGGGAAGTGAGTCTGCCACATCTGGCCTACAGGTGACTCCAGTCCCACACAATGTGGTTGACTTAATGCCCTTGGGGCAATGGGGGATGGACAGTGCCACCCACATCAAGAACAAATAAAACATCTCCTGGGCTTTTTTAACAGGTTGCATACCATTAGGGCACAGTGTCTTTTCCACTATCAGTTCCACCAATTCTTTTCAGTACTTCTTTCTTTATATTTATCAGCTCATTGCTCCGCCTCTTTCTCTTGTACCTTTTCCTTCCTGTTGCCAACCTTTTAGTACCTTTGCCATTTCTTCAACTCCTTAAGATTTCCTTTTTTATCCCGAATCAGTCTACCCTTTCTTTAACTATTCTACATTTTATGTGTTTATAAAATTCTTTGCTGATTCCTTTTGTGTTCCCTGCGGTCGTTCTTCATTCCTTCTGTTCGCATTTCTAATCTTTTTGCTTCCCCTCTGTTTTCTATATTCAGCTTGATTTTTTGTATTATTAGCCCTGGCATTGTCATATGCCTTTTTTAAGTATCATTAATAATTTCTCTGCTCATTCAAGGAATTTTAGTTTTTGCTACACCACCTTTACTTGTGCAAATATGTCTAGTCTGAATTTCCCATAGTTTGCCCACAGTCTTATGTGCCAGTTTTCCCTTCTAGTTTATCTAGTTCCTTTTGTCTCATTAAAATTGTTTTTCTTCCCCAGTCTATAACCTTTATTTTTTTCCCTTTCTTCTCAATTTTGATATCGAACCTGATTATGGTCAATGTTTCCTAGATGTTTCCCTATCTTTATATTATTTGTCCCACTTCATTCCCTGGAACTAAGTCGAGCACTGTCTCTTTCCTTGTTGGATTAAAAGTGAACTGATCTAGAAAGCAATGCTGCACACATTGTAGAAACTCCTTCCCTTCTTTGCCACTAGCATTACTCTTACATGAACTTACCTTTGGATAAAGCCACCCATTATTGTCCAGTTTTTGCTTAATTTTTCTCAATTTTCTCTACATGTCTCTTGTTCTACCTCTCTTCCACTGTTTAGCAGTCTAATATACTCCAATAGAGTAACAGTTCCCATCTTATTCCTATATATGAAACATACGAAAATGATAGGCAGGAAATGACCAGCTGGTCCATCGAGCCTGCCCCACACAGCGAAGATGCAGTAACTCCAAATAGATTCAGCTTTTACACTATCCAATATATCATCGCTGTGTTCCAGTGCTGTTTTGGAATCTTTGATCAACACTGCTATCCTTTCTTCCCTACTCTATCCCCTGAATATTTTGTATAACAACAGCTTGTGATATAAAGTGTCTTCAACATAGAAAAACTTTCCAAAAGGTGAGAAAAAACACACGCTAAGCCAAAAGGAGAGTTTAGGAGAAGTGACAAAGGTGGGTTTTAGGAAGTGTTTAAAGGAGCAGAGAAGCCAAACGGATTATAAAATCCAGAGCACAGCGTCTTAAACAGCTGAAGGCACAGCCACTGATGGCGGGGCAAAGGGAATGGATGGTGCACAAAAGGTGGACTCAGAGAAACCAAGGAATCGGGGGAGGGGGTTGTAAGGCTGCGAGGAGTTGTAGAGATAGGGTGGAGTGAGGGCATGGAGGGATTTAAACACAAATTTGTGATTTTTTAAAAAACTTTTTTCCACAGAGAGGATTTTGAGGGAAAAACAGTTGCTTTTAAAACAAAGTGTATTTACGTAAGATTTTAAAAAAGGCACTGAGATGATGGATATTTAAAATGTTAATAAGCTAAGCTTTGAGTTGCTTCCTCAAAGATTACTGAAGATAAGCTATTCAGTCGCCTATCTCGGTAATCAGTAAATACCTCACAGTATTGTGTTGGGAACTCTCTGCTTGATAGGGGTGGTCAGTCTACAGAGTCTGGCTTCCTTTTTGGCTGTGACCAGAGGGAGATAAAAACCGAGTCACACAAACAGGCAGTTTTTAAACAGCTGAGAGGAAAAGCTTTGGCCAGGCTAAGAAGGAGAATGCAGGAGAGTAATTATTGTGTTTTAAGTCAATCAATATGATGTAGGGACCACTTTAACTCCCCTCCCATTCCCACTCTGACCTCTCTGTCTTTGGCCTCTTTCACTGTTCAAACGAAGCACAATGCAAACTTCAAGAACAATATTTCATCTTTCCCTGATCTGAACTTGGCCTTAGTAACTTAGAGCGATATCCTCCATTTCCTTTACAGCAGGATTGCTGGTTGTGGGGTGGGTTTGCCAGTGTCCAGGAGAGTTGGGTGGGAGAAGGCCCCTTGTTAGAACACAGTGCTGCAGAGAATGTTGAGCTCCTACCCCCAATTGACCAGTTACTTCCCTTTTCAGCATTGTTGGACCCAGTGTACT
Organism: Heptranchias perlo; assembly: GCF_035084215.1. NCBI lineage: Eukaryota > Metazoa > Chordata > Chondrichthyes > Hexanchiformes > Hexanchidae > Heptranchias > Heptranchias perlo. The sequence continues at coordinate 42,739,649 of NC_090351.1, read as the reverse complement.
TGGCCAGCATCTTTTGTTTTAATTTAAAATCTGATCCCCGTCTCTCATATATCTCACCTTTATCTTTGTTTCCCACTGCATTTACTTTACACATGTCCTTTGTTTCCTTAATGTTCGTAATTTCTTCAATGTTTCCTTCTGTTACACCATCCAACAATCATTCCACTGATATTTCCACAGTGTGCGTATCTTTTTTTCCTTCCACTCCCCCTTCTGATTCCATTAATATGCTTGTTCGTCTCCATACGTTTCAGTTCTGAAGAAGGCAGCAAGCTCAATGTCCACTGTTCTCTCCACGGATGCTGAATCACCTGCTGTATAAGAACATAAGAAATAGGAGCAGGAGTAGGCCAATCGGCCCCTCGAGCCTGCTCCGCCATTCAATAAGATCATGGCTGATCTGATCCTAACCTCAAATCTAAATTCATGTCCAATTTCCTGCCTGCTCCCCGTAACCCCTAATTCCCTTTACTTCTAGGAAACTGTCTATTTCTGTTTTAAATTTATTTAATGATATAGCTTCCACAGCTTCCTGGGGCAGCAAATTCCACAGACCTACTACCCTCTGAGTGAAGAAGTTTCTCCTTATCTCAGTTTTGAAAGAGCAGCCCCTTATTCTAAGATTATCATAGAGTCATAGAGTCATAGTTATACAGCACGGATAGAGGCCCATCGTATCCGCGCCGGCCATCAGCCCTGTCTACTCTAATCCCATATTCCAGCATTTAATCCGTAGCCTTTCAAGTGCTCATCCAAATGCTTCTTGAATGTTGTGAGGGTTCCTGCCTCCACAACCCTCTCAGGCAGTGAGTTCCAGACTCCAACCACCCTCTGGGTGAAAAAGTTCTTTCTCAAATCCCCTCTAAACCTCCCGCCTTTTACCTTGAATCTATGTCCCCTTGTTAGAGAACCCTCAATGAAGGGAAAAAGCTCCTTAGTATCCATCCTATCTGTGCCCCTCATAATTTTGTACACCTCAATCATGTCCCCCCTCAGCCTCCTCTGCTCCAAGGAAAACAAACCCAATCTTCCCAGTCTCTCTTCATAGCTGAAGCGCTCCAGCCCTGGTAACATCCTGGTGAATCTCCTCTGCACCCTCTCCAAAGCGATCACATCCTTCCTGTAGTGTGGCGACCAGAACTGCACACAGTACTCCAGCTGTGGCCTAACCAGTGTTTTATACAGCTCCATCATAACCTCCTTGCTCTTATATTCTATGCCTCGGCTAATAAAGGCAAGTATCCCATATGCCTTCTTTACCACCTTATCTACCTGTTCCGCCGCCTTCAGGGATCTGTGAACTTGCACACCAAGATCCCTCTGACCCTCTGTCTTGCCTAGGGTCCTCCCATTCATTGTGTATTCCCTTGCCTTGTTAGTCCCTCCAAAGTGCATCACCTCGCACTTTTCCGGGTTAAATTCCATTTGCCACTGTTCCGCCCATCTGACCAACCCATCTATATCGTCCTGCAGACTGAGGCTATCCTCCTCGCTATTTACCACCCTACCAATCTTTGTATCATCAGCGAACTTACTGATCATACCTTTTACATTCATATCCAAGTCGTTAATGTAGACCATAAACAGCAAGGGACCCAGCACCGATCCCTGTGGTACCCCACTGGCCACAGGCTTCCAGTCACAAAAACAACCTTCGACCATCACCTAGTTCTAGTTTCACCCATCCTTGGGAACATCCTTACCGCATCCACCCGATCAAGCCCCTTCACAATCTTATATGTTTCAATAAGATCGCCTCTCATTCTTCTGAACTCCAATGAGTAGAGTCCCAATCTACTCAACCTCTCCTCATATGTCCACCCCCTCATCCCCGGGATTAACCGAGTGAACCTTCTTTGTACTGCCTCGAGAGCAAGTATGTCTTTTCTTAAGTATGGAGACCAAAACTGTGTGCAGTATTCCAGGTGCGGTCTCACCAATACCTTATATAACTGCAGCAATACCTCCCTGTTTTTATATTCTATCCCCCTAGCAATAAAAGCCAACATTCCATTGGCCTTCTTGATCACCTGCTGCACCTGCAAACTAACCTTTTGATTTTCTTGCACTTGGACCCCCAGATCCCTTTGTACTGCAGTACTTTCCAGTTGCTCGCCATTAAGATAATAACTTGCTCTCCGATTTTTCCTGCCATAGTGCATAACCTCACATTTTCCAATATTGTATTGCATCTGCCAAATCTCCGCCCACTCACCCAGCCTGTCGATATCCCCTTGTAGGTTTTTTATGTCCTCCTCACTCTCTACTTTCCCTCCCATCTTTGTATCATCTGCAAACTTTGATATGTTACACTCGGTCCCCTCCTCCAAATCGTTAATATAGATTGTGAAGAGTTGGGGACCCAGCACCGACCCCTGCGGAACACCACTGGCTACAGGTTGCCTGTCCGAGAATGTACCATTTATCCCAACTCTCTGCTTCCTGTTAGATAACCAATCCTCCACCCATGCCAGAATATTACCCCCAATCCAGTGATTCTTTATCTTGAGCAATAATCTTTTATGTGGCACCTTGTCGAATGCCTTCTGGAAGTCCAAATACACTACGTCCACTGGTTCCCCTTTATCCACCCTGTACGTTATATCCTCAAAGAACTCAAGCAAATTTGTCAGACATGACTTCCCCTTTGTAAAGCCATGCTGACTTTGTCTTATTAAATTATGTTTATCCAAATGTTCCGCTACTGTCACCTTAATAATGGACTCCAAAATTTTACCCACCACAGATGTTAAGCTAACTGATCTATAATTTCCAGCCTTCTGCCTACTACCCTTTTTAAATAAGGGTGTTACATTGGCAGTTTTCCAATCTGCCGGGACCTTTGCCGAGTCCAGAGAATTTTGGCAAATTATTACCAAAGCATCCACAATCCCTCCTGCCACTTCCCTCAAGACCCTAGGATGTAAGCCATCAGGTCCAGGGGATTTATCCGCCTTGAGTCCCATTTAATTTACTGAGTACCAATTCCTTAGTGATTTTAATCGTATTTAGCTCCTCCCCCCCCCCCCCCAGAGCCCCCTGTTTGTCCAGTGTTGGGATATTCTTAGTATCCTCTAGCTTAAAGACTGAAACAAAATATTTGTTCAGCATTTTTGCCATCTCCATGTTTCCCACCATTAATTTCCCGGTCTCATCCTCTAAAGGACCTACGTTTGCCTTAGCCACCGTTTTTCTTTTTATATAACTGTAGAAACTCTTGCTATCTGTTTTTATATTTTTTGCTAATTTATTTTCATAATCTATCTTCCCTTTCTTAATCAATCCTTCAGTTACTTTTTGCTGTCTTTTGAAGACTTCCCAATCTTCTATCCTCCCACTAAGTTTGGCTACCTTATATGTCCTTGTTTTTAGTCGGATACTATCCTTAATTTCTTTACTTAGCCACGGATGGCTGTCATTTCTTTTACACCCTTTTTTCCTCAGTGGAATATATATTTTTTGAAAGTTGTAAAATAACTCCTTAAATGAACACCACTGCTCATGTACCGTCTTACCCTTTAATCTATTTTCCCAGTCCACTTTAATCAATTCCGCGCTCATACCATCATAGTCTCCTTTATTCAAGCTCAGTACGCTTGTTTGAGAACCAACCTTCTCGCCCTCTAATTGGATATGGAATGTAACCATGTTATGGTCACTCATTCCAAGGGGATCCTTAACTAGGACATTATTAATTAATCCTGGCTCATTACACAGGACCAGGTCCAAGGTTGCTTGCCCCCTTGTAGGTTCAGTTACATACTGCTCAAGAAACCCATCCCTAATACACTCAATAAACTCTTCCTCAAGGCTGCCCTGCCCAATTTGATTTGTCCAGTTAATATGATAGTTAAAATCCCCCATAATTATAGCTGTTCCCTTATTACATGCCCCGACTATTTCCTGATTAATACTTCTTCCAGCAGAGTTGCAACTATTAGGAGGCCTCTATACTACGCCCACGAGTGTTTTTTGCCCCTTATTATTCCTTATCTCTACCCAAACTGTTTCATTATCCTGATTCTTTGTCCCAATATCTTTTCTCTGTATTACAGTGATTCCTTCCCTTATTAACATAGCCACCCTTCCTTCCTGCCTGTCCTTCCTGATTGTTAAATACCCTGGCATATTTAATTCCCAGTTGTTGTCACACTGCAGCCATGTTTCTGTAATGGCCACAAGATCATACCCATACGTCGTTATTTGTGCCGTTAACTCGTCCATTTTGTTACGAATGCTACGTGCATTCAGATAAAGAACTTTCAAATATGTTTTGTGACACTTAGTTCCTGCTTTTTCCTTTTTTAACACTTTACCTTTTACTCCATACCTTCTGTCCCTTCCTGATATGCTTTCCTCTGTCTCCCTGCTCAGGTTCCCAACCCCCTGCCACAGCTTTGATGCTGGGTTAATCGCCTTACGCCTTCTAGTTTTCATTTTATCTGTCGTGCCTAAAGTACACTTTCTTTCCGCTGCTCTATGCTTTTCCCTTTCACTTGTTCTTGAACAACTGTTTGTACTATTTGTATTGTAGATTTCCCCTGGGTCTTCCCCTCTCTTGCTGCTCTCAACTTTATTCCCTTCTGACTCCCCGCTCAGGTTCCCATCCCCCTGCCACTCTAGTTTAAACCTTCCCCAACAGCACTAGCAAACACCCCCGCGAGGACATTTGTCCCGGTCCTGCTCGGGTGTAACCCGTCACGCTTGTACAGGTCCCACCTTCCCCGGAACTGGTCCCAATGTCCCAGGAATCTAAATCCCTCCCTCCTACACCATCCCTGCAGCCACGCATTCATCCTGTCTATTCTCCTGTTCCTATACTCACTAGCACGTGGCACCGGTAGTAATCCTGAGATCACTACCTTTGAAGTCCTGCTTTTTAATTTATCTCCTAACTCCTTGAATTCACCTTGTAGGACCTCATCCCTTTTTTTAATCTATGTCGTTGGTACCAACATGGACCACGACTACTGGCTGTTCACCCTCCCCCTCCAGAATGCCCTGCAGCCGCTCCGTGACATCCTTGACCCTAGCACCAGGGAGGCAACATACCATCCTGGAGTCACGTTTGCGGCCGCAGAAACACCTATCTGTTCCCCTTACAATGGAATCCCCTATCACTATAGCCCTGCCACTCTTCTTCCTCCCCTCCTGTGCAGCAGAGCCACCCGTGGTGCCCCGAACCTGGCTCTTGCTGCTTTCCCCTGATAAGCCATCTCCCCCAACAGTATCCAAAGCAGAATATCTGTTTGAGAGGGAGATGGCCCCAGGGGACTCCTGCTCTACCTGCCTAATCCTTTTACTCTGCCTGGCGGTCACCCATTTCCTTTCTGCCTGCGTAATCTGTACTTGCGGTGTGACCACCTCACTGAACGTGCTATCCACGATAGTCTCAGCATCGCGGATGCTCCACAGTGAGTCCACCCACAGCTCCAGCTCCGAAATACGGTTAGCCAGTAGCTGCAGCTGGACACACTTCCTGCACACATGGTCGCCAGGGACACTGGTAGTGTCCATGACTTCCCACATAGTGCAGGAGGAGCATATCACGGGTGCGTGTGTGCTGCCATGACTTGCCTTAGACTCCTAGACTCTCTTCCCGCTCCAGGTCTCCCCTTTTATACTCTGCTCACCTCTCGGACTCATGTTTGCAGCTTTTTTTTGTCCTTATTTCTAACCTCCCTCTGTTGGCAATCTTGCTCCTTTTACTTCATCCTCCATCTGATTTGCTTTTCTCTTCCCTCTTCCTACACTTGTCCCTTTTGCTTTGCTTTCTACTTCATTTCATTTTTTTCTATTCCCTCTGTCATATTTGTCTAAACACCTCCCTGCAACACTACTCACTGTTCCAGTGAGGACATTGATCCCAGCCTTGTTCAAATGAAGCCTGACCATCCTGTATAGATCATTTCTAAACTAAAACTGGTCCCATTATCCCAAAAATCTGAACCCTTCCCTCTTGAGCCATGGCTCAGTATTCTCACCCTCAACTACCAGTCAGAAGGTTGTGGGTTCAAGTCCCACTCGAGAGACTTGAGCCCATAACCAAGGCTGCCACTTCAGTGCAGCACTGAGGGAGTGCTGCACTGTCTGCTGCCTTTCGGATGAAACATTAAACTGAGGCCCTGTCTACCTCCTTAAGTGGACGTAAAAGATCCCATGGCACTTTGAAAAAGAGATGGGGAGTTCTCCCTGGTGTCCTGGTCAACATTTATCCTTCAAACAACATCACTAAAACAGATTATCTGTTCCTTTACTTCATTGCTGTTTGTGGGAGCTTGCTGTGCATCCATTGGCTGCCGCATTTCTTACATTACAACAGTGACTACATTTCAAAAGTACTTAATTGGTTGTAAAGTGCTTTGGGACATCCTGAGGCCGTGAAAGGCATTATATAAATGCAAGTCTTTTTTTCCCACACCCTGAAATGAGATGGGAGGTTTGTTCCACCATCTGACTTCATTTTCCTCAACTTACGATTGTTGGGCAACCCATCGTAAGGATGCCTGAAGAGACCTGGTGCAAAGGGCTGCCCTGGGACTCCTGCAAGCCAATGGGTTGCTCCCTCCCGCCGCCCCCCCCCTTGCTCCCTCCTGCCGGCCCCCGCTCCCTCGCGTCTCTCTTTCCCCCCCCCCACCCCCCAGCCCTCACGTCCATCCTTCCCATTCCTCGAAGCTTGAAATCTGAGAAGATTCAGCCTCCGCTTTTTTAAACTTCCGGGCAAGAGGACAATAGGGAAGCTCCTTGATTGATCTAAATTCACCAATCTAGTCCCCTGGGCCCTAGAAATTTGACAGTCTACAGCTGATCTTTTTGTCCACTTCTCATTTTAAGAAGTTGATTTCAATTATAGTTAGTTTCAGCTCCCAATAAAATTAACCATAGTTAAAAAAAGGTTTTGGATGTTTAATAAAAGAAGCACATGCCATAGGAGAGGAGCTCGCAGACCCGATTTGGCGCATGGACTACCTGTTGGGCGCTACTGTGCTAGACACTGAGTGTCAGCGTGCCATTGCACTGTCAGTCTGATGCCCACACATGGTACTCTTACCACTACCACAGCTAAGATTAGCTCGTTCAACAACTACTTTCATTTATAAAGCAACTATAATGTAAAAAAATGTCCTAATGTGCAAACCAGGGATTGGGCCTTGGATCTTCTCTGTCTGTACAACTCAATACTAGAGTATTGCATTTACCAGCCAGGCTACCAGAAAGCTATTAAAATAAATTTGTTGAAGGTTTTGTTTTCTTTGCCTGATTGAGAAAATATTAATGAACCTGATGCTATGTTGAATTATTGTCCTGCAGTTCGAGTACATGGCCCAGCATCTGGTTTTTGCTAACTGTATTCCACTCATTTTGAAGTTCTTCAATCAGAACATCATGTCCTACATTACAGCTAAGAACAGGTAAGGCTTATGGATCCCTTCACAGTGTCCAGAGTGCGTCTTTAAGTGGGATTGTATTCTAATCCTTCCTAAAGCGGGATCATTTGCATAATGAGTAGACTGTACACTGGGATGGCGTGTTTGTGCTCATGCAGACTGTGATTTAATATTTACTGTGCTGTCATGCTCTTGCAGTTGTCTATGCTGGAGGAGCTAAGCAGGAAGAGCCTCCTCTCTGACAGCTTGGTCATGGTAGGTAACTTTTGTAGGGATTAATGTGCAAGAATTTGCATCCTACCATTCAATAGCACAGTACATTGATGTAGCAAACTACCATTCAATGGCACAGTATTTTGATGCAACAAACTACCATAATATTTTCTTATTTTTTGAAATCAGTTTTCTGATGTGAACTGTTAATCTAGGACATTCCTCTAGCTCAGCATGTTTAGTAGGAGAACTATATAGAACAAAAAGGTTGTCAATTTGATTGCTGGCCTGTGTTGTGTCAGCTGATCTTAGCCAACATGACATAAGGGGCTCTGTGATTAACCCTTGGGTTAGGGAGGGGGAATTTGGCAGGGTTTCCGCACCTGATTGCTATCCATCAATCTGTGTTGGAAATGTACACGTTTGGACACCAAGTGCACGTTCCAGACTGAGCTGCGATGCCCCTTGCAGTGGAATAATCTCTCCTGACTCTTGCCATAGAGGCTGACACGTAAATAATGGTCATTGGGCTGTTGGTATTGTGGAATCAATGCAGCAAGAAACAATTCCTCCAGGAGAGGAGAAAAATTGGCATAATGTAGTCCGTCTCATCTTTACCAAGTTGCTGTTTGCTACACCTTCCTTGAATAATATCTGCAGACAGGATTCTGATCTTTTTACCGTACCCTAATTGTAAATAGCACTGTGAAAAAAGCAATCTGATTATACTGTAGGGTGATTCCATTATCTGACGTTCTCAACAGCAACTCATAGGGAAATTGTGGTTGTGCAGCCCATGGTCTTCTGATCATTCACTTTAATGAATGGCAAGTCTGAGGCCACGCACCTGTGGGATCCCTGGGATTGTGGAATCGCCGTATATATGAATCGAGTTTTAAGGCCCTTGCTGCCCTATGCGCAGTGAGAGTCTTCACCATTGTAGTTTAAGCCAATGAACGTGAATTTTCAAGATACCCTCTTAATGCATTTTGTAACTTGCATCTCATTTGCTATCCATTATATTTTACTTTGATCTGTTCTGACTGGAAAACCAATACCACCTTCAGAGTGGAGATTGCTTGGCTTGGGTTATATTTAAGAAAGTAAATAGAATTATAGAACCAAAACCTTAGAGTGCTGGTTAGCGAGCAACATGCTCAAATTGAATAGTGCTGCAGTAAGACCATGTCTTGACTTTTGTATCCAGTTGTAGTCACTAAAATATATAGAATTAAAGTAAGGTGACAAAGGGCTAATCTTAGAGGTATATAAAGTAGTAAACAATTTAGCAAAAGTAGATAAACACTGCTTCAAAGTAAACTGAGAGAGTAGGACAAAGGGACACTAATAAAAGGCAAAGAACTTACATTTATATAGTGTTTTTTATAACCTTAGAATGTCCCAAAATGCTTCATAGCCGATGAAGTACTTTTGAAGTGTAGTCACTGTTTTAATTTGGAAACGTGGCAGCCAATTTGCGCACAGCAAGGTCCCACAAATAGCAATGAAATAAATGACCAGAAAATCTGCTTAATGATTTTGCTTGAGGGATAAATAATGGCCAGAACACTGGGGCGAACTCCCCTACTCTTCTTTGAATAATGCCATGGGATATTTTCTGTCCACCTGAGAGGGCAGACTGGGCCTCACTTTAATGTCTCACCAAAAGAAGGCACTTCCAACAGTGTAGTACTCCCTCAATACTACAATGGAGTGTCATCCTAGATTATACACTTGACTCTTTGAAGTGGGGCTTGAACCCACAACCTTTTGACTCAGACAAGTATTACCACTGAGCCACAGCTGACAGCACATATGATGTGTGACATAGGGCCAAAAGAAAAGTCAGTACTAAGGGGGTTCGTTGAAATTGGATTTCAAACTCACTAATCATCAATTTCCTGCATTCATTTCCAAATCTCTACAGTATTTCGGTACTGGATTTCCCATACTGTGTTGTACATGAACTCCCTGAGCTGACGGCAGAGAGCTTGGTAAGTAAGCAAACACAAGGTCTAAAGTGGTTTTATCGTGACCTTCAAAGAGAGATTAGAAGGATTAGGATTTTTTGCAGAACTGGCAAGGTTCCAAGAGATCCAAACTTCCTTAGGGTACATTTACAAGACTATAACAGCATCGGGGCTGGATCAGAAACAGTTTTATTCTATCTAAATAAAATAAAACTATATTATAAATAGGGGTAAGGAACATCAGTTATGTGGAGAGACTGTAGAAGCTGGGGTTGTTCTCCTTAGAACAGAGAAGGTTATGGGGAGATAGTGAGAGGTGTAGAGGAAGAGAGGGACCTTGGAGTGCATGTCCATAGAAGGTAGCAGGACAGGTAGACCAGGTGGTTAAGAAGGCATACGGGATATTTTCCTTTATTAGCCGGGGCATAGAAAATAAGAGCGGGGAGGTTATGCTAGAACTGTATAAAACACGAGTTAGAGCCCAGCTTTTGTACTGCATACAATTCTGGTCACCACATTATGTGAAAGATGTGATTGCAATAGAGAGGGTACAGAGGAGATTTACGAGGATGTTGCCAGGACTGGAGAATTTTAGCTATGAGGAAAGATTGGATAGGCTGGGGTTGTTTTCTTTGGAACAGAGGAGGCTGAGGGGTGATTTAATTGAGCTGTATAAAATTGAGGGGCTAGATACAGTGGACAGGAAGGACCTATTTCCCTTAGCAGAGAGGTCAATAGCCAGGGGGCATAGATTTAAAGTAATTGGTAGAAGGATTAGAGGGGAGCTGAGGAAAAATGTTTTCACCCAGAGGGTGGTGAGAGTCTGGAACTCACTACCTGAAAGGGTGGTAGAGGCAGAAACCCTTATCACATTTAAAAGGTACTTGGATATGCACTTGAAGTGCCATAATCTACAAGGCAACGGACCAAGTGCTGGAAAGTGGGATTAGACTGGGTAGCTCTATTTTGACCGGCACAGACACAATGGGCCGAATGGCCTCCTCCTGTGCCATAAATTTTCTAAGTTTCTATGTTTCTATTTGATAGAGATGTTCAAAATCATGAAGGGTTTTGATAGAGTAAATAAGGAGAACTATTTCCAGTGACAGAAGGGTCGGTAACTAGACGAGACAGATTTAAGATAATTGGCAAAACAACCAGAAGCGACATGAGGGAAAAAAATGTTTACGCAGCGAGTTGTTATGATCTGGAATGCACTGCCTGAAAGGGTGGTGAAAGCAGATTCAATAATAATTTTCAAAAGGGAATTGGATAAATACTTGAAGGGGAATAATTTGCAGGGCTATGGGGAAAGGGCAGGGGAGTGGGACTCATTGGATAGAGCATAAGAGATAGGAGCAGGAGTAGGCCATACAGCCCCTTGAGCCTACTCTGCCATTCAATAAGATCATGGCTGATCTTCTACCTCAACTCCACTTTCCTTCCCTATCCCCATATCCCTTGATTCCCTTAGTGTCCAAAAATCTATCGATCCCAATCTTGAATATACTCAATGACTGAGCATCCACAGCCCTCTGGGGTAGAGAATTCCAAAGATTCACAACCCTCTGAGTGAAGAAACTTTTCCTCATCTCGGTCCTAAATGACGGACCCCCTTGCAATAAAAGCTAACATGCCATTTGCGTTCCTAATTGCTTACTGTACCTACATGTTAACTTTCTGTGATTCGTGTACAAGGACACCCAAATCCCTCTGAATACCAACATTTCTTAGTCTCTCACCTTTTTAAAAATATTTAGCTTGTCTATTCTTCCTACCAAAGTGGATAATTTCACATTTTCCCACGTTATACTCCATCTGTCACCTTCTTGCCCACTCACTTAATCTGTTGCAGCCTTGTTGCGTCCTCCTCACTGCTTACTTTCCCATCTAGCTTTGTATCGTCAGCAAACTTGGATACATTACAATATGTCCCCTCAATTAAGTCATTGATATAGATTGGAAACAGCTGAGGCTCAAGCACTGACACATGTGGCACCCCAAGGATAGCTCTTACAAAGAGCCAATACAGGCACGGTGGGCTGAATGTCGTCCTTCTGTGCTGTATCATCATTCTAGGTAGATTAGGAAAATTAAATTAAATGGTGAGAATAAGACAAGGGTCACGGGTTTAAACTAGTAAAAGCCAAATTTAGAACTGATATCAGGAAGTTCTCCTTCACACAGAGTGATCCACATATGGAATGGACTCCCGAATAGAATGGTGGAGGTGAAAAACCTGGAATCATTTAAGAACTATTGGAATCTGCAATGGGAGAACTTTAAGTGTAATTCTGGACGGACGAGCAAAGATGGATCACATAACCTTCCTCAGTCTTATCTCGTGATGTTGATTTAGATGCTTTGATGGGGAAGCTATAGGTTTTTAATGGAATGATAATCCAGATGAGCAGGATGGCCTTCCTCGTCTGTATGTAACTTTGTGAATTGTAAATGTACCTCACAGTCGCTCACTATGACTGTATTTGGCAGCAAAATGGAAGATAGTCTGGTTTCTCTATTAAGGAATTATACACAATGCTTAATTATTTTGAATTTATCGTAAGAAAGAAAGACTTACATTTGTATCGCGCCTTTCACGACCTCAGGACATCCCAAAGCACTTTACAGCCAATGAATTACTTTTGAAGTGTAGTCACTGTTTAATGTAGGAAATGTAGCAGCCAATTTGCGCACAGCAAGGTCCCACAAATAGCAATGTGATAATGACCAGATAATCTGTTTTAGTGATGTTGGTTGAGGGATAAATATCATCCAGGGCACCGGGGCGAACTCCCCTGCTTTTCTTCGCCTGATAGTGTCATGGGATCTTTTACATCCACCTGAGAGGACAGGCGGGGCCTCGGTTTAACGGCTCATCCAAAAGACAGCACCTCTGACAGTGCAGCGCTCCCTCAGTACTGCACTGGAGTGTCAGCCTAGATTTTTTTTTTTGCTCAAGTTGCTGGAGCGGGATTGAACCCACAACCTTCTGACTCAGATGAGTGCTACCCACTGAGCCACTAGTACAGTAGAATCCACTTGCCCATCTCATAGAATCTCAGAATGGTTGCAGCGCAGAAAGAGGCTATTCGACCCATCGAGCCCATGCACTTTCTTTGTAAGAGCAATCCAGTTAGTTCCATTTGCCCAATCTTTGTGTGTGTGTGTGTGTGTGTGTGTGTGTGTGTGTATGTGTGTATATCTATGTATGTATGTATGTATGTATGTAGTAGTATTGCAAAATGCACATGGTCTTGTGGAATTATTGGGCCACAAAAATCAGTTGGGGACGAAAATTGTCATTTAAATGTATTTTTCAGGTTGGTTTTGTGGTGAAATTTATACATCTTTTTACAATTTTGTACTTGTTACTATTTTTTAACACATTCAAAGCTGAGATTTTTAAAAATTTAAGGATTTAAAATAATCTAAGATTTGGGATAAATAGAAGCATGGATATTTATGGCACAGAAAGAGGCCATTCAGCCAATTACGTCTCTACCGGAACTTCAAGTGCATATCCAAGTACTTTTTAAATGCGATGAGGGTTTCTGCCTCTACCACTCTTTCAGGCAGTGAGTTCCAGACCCCCACCACCCTCTGGGTGAAAAAAATTCTCCAACTCCCCTCTAATCCTTCTACCAGTTACTTTAAATCTATGCCCCCTGGTTATTGGCCTCTCTACTAAGGGAAATAGTTCCTTCCTGTCCACTTTATCTAGGCCCCTCATAATTTTATACACCTCAATTAAATGTCCCTTCAGCTTCCTCTGTTGCAAAGAAAACAACCCCAGACTACCCAATCTTTCCTCATAGCTAAAATTCTCCAGCCCTGACAATATCTTCGTAAATCTCCCCTGTACCCACTCTAGTGCAATCACATCTTTCCTGTAATGTGGTGACCAGAACTGTATGTAGTACTCTAGCTGTGGCCTAACTACTATTTTATACAGTTCCATCATAACCTCCCTGCTCTCATATTCTGTGCCTCGGCTCATAAAGGAAAGTATCCTATATGCTTTCTTAACCACCTTGTCTACCTGTCCTGCTACCTTCAGGGATCTGTGGACATGCAATCCAAGGTCCCTCTGTTCCTCTACACTTCTCAGTATCCTACCATTTATTGTGTATTCTTTTGCCTTCTTTGCCCTCCCCAAGTGCATTACCACACACTCTTGCAGATTAAATTCCATTTGCCACTTTTCTGCCCACCTGACCAGTCCATTGATTTCTTCCTGCAGTCCACAGCTTTCTTCCTCACCATCAACCAGACTGCCAACTTTTGTATTATCTGCAAACAACTTAATCATGTCCCCCCCACCTACATTTAAGTCTAAATGATTGATATATACCACAAAAAACAAGAGACCCAGTACTGAGCCCTCCAGAACCGCACTGAAAACAGCCTCCCAGTCACAAAAACACCCGTCGACCATTACCCTTTGCTTTCTACCACTGAGCCAATTCTGGATCCAACTTGCCAGTTTCCCTTGGATCCCATGGGCTTTTACTTTTCTGACCAGTCTGCCATGTGGAACCTTGTCAAAAATTAGAAACATAGAAAATAGGAGCAAGAGTAGGCCATTCAGCCCTTTGGGCCTGCTCCGCCATTCAAAATGATCATGGCTGATCGTCTAACTCAGTACCCTCCAGAACTAGCTGCGCCTCTAGCCAAGCTGTTCCAGTACAGCTACAACACTGGCATCTACCCGACAATGTGGAAAATTGCCCAGGTATGTTCTGTCCACAAAAAGCAGGACAAATCCAATCCGGCCAATTACCGCCCCATCAGTCTACTCTCAATCATCAGCAAAGTGATGGAAGGTGTCGTCGACAGTGCTATCAAGCGGCACTTACTCACCAATAACCTGCTCACCGATGCTCAGTTTGGGTTCCGCCAGGACCACTCGGCTCCAGACCTCATTACAGCCTTGGTCCAAACATGGACAAAAGAGCTGAATTCCAGAGGTGAGGTGAAAGTGACTGCCCTTGACATCAAGGCAGCATTTGACCGAGTGTGGCACCAAGGAGCCCTAGTAAAATTGAAGTCAATGGGAATCGGGGAAAACTCTCCAGTGGCTGGAGTCATACCTAGCACAAAGGAAGATGGTAGTGGTTGTTGGAGGCCAATCATCTCAGCCCCAGGGCATTGCTGCAGGAGTTCCTCAGGGCAGTGTCCTAGGCCCAACCATCTTCAGCTGCTTCATCAATGACCTTCCCTCCATCATAAGGTCAGAAATGGGGATGTTCGCTGTTGACTGCACAGTGTTCAGTTCCATTCGCAACCCCTCAGATAATGAAGCAGTCCAAGCCTGCATGCAGCAAGACCTGGACAACATCCAGGCTTGGGCTCATAAGTGGCAAGTAACATTCACGCCAGATAAGTGCCAAGCAATGACCATCTCCAACAAGAGAGAGTCTAACCATCTCCCTTGACATTCAACTGCATTACCATCGCCGAATCCCCCACCATCAACATCCTGGGGGTCACCATTGACCAGAAACTTAACTGGACCAGCCATATAAATACTGTGGCTACGAGAGCAGGTCAGAGGCTGGGTATTCTGCGGCGAGTGACTCACCTCCTGACTCCCCAAAGCCTTTCCACCATCTACAAGGCACAAGTCAGGAGTGTGATGGAATATTCTCCACTTGCCTGGATGAGTGCAGCTCCAACAACACTCAAGAAGCTCGACACCATCCAAGATAAAGCAGCCCGCTTGATTGGCACCCCATCCACCACCCTAAACATTCACTCCCTTCACCACCAGCGCACTGTGGCTGCAGTGTGCACCATCCACAGGATGCACTGCAGCAACTCACCAAGGCTTCTTCGACAGCACCTCCCAAACCCGCGACCTCTACCACCTAGAAGGACAAGAGCTGCAGGCGCATGGGAACAACACCACCTGCAGGTTCCCCTCCAAGTCACACACCATCCCGACTTGGAAATATATCGCCGTTCCTTCATTGTCGCTGGGTCAAAATCCTGGAACTCCCTTCCTAACAGCACTGTGTGAGAACCGTCACCACACGGACTGCAGCGGTTCAAGAAGGCGGCTCACCACCACCTTCTCGAGGGCAATTAGGGATGGGCAATAAATGCTGGCCTTGCCAGCGACGCCCACATCCCGTGAACGAATAAAAAAAAAACCCTGTTCCCGCTTTTTCCCCATATCCCAGGATCCCTTTTGAATTAAGAACTATATCGATCTCCTTGAATACTTCTAATGACTTGGCCTCCACTGCCTTCTGTGGTAGAGAATTCCACTACCCTCTGAGTGAAGAAATTTCTCCTCATCTCAGTCCTAAATGGCATACCCCATATCCTGAGGCTGTGACCCCTGGTTCTGGACTCCCCAGCCATCTGGAACATCCTCCCTGCATCTCGTCTGTCTCGTTCTGTTAGAATTTTATATGTTTCGATGAGATCACCTCTCATTCTTCTAAACTCTAGTGAATATAGGCCTAGTCGACCCGATCTCTCATACGTTAGTCCTGCCATCCCAGGAATCAGTCTGGTAAACCTTCATTGCACTCCCTCCATGGCAAGGACATCCTTCCTCAGATAAGGAGACCAAAACTGCACACACTACTCCAGATGTGGTCTCACCAAGGCCCTGTATAACTGCAGTAAGACATCCCTGCTTTTGTACTCAAATCATCTTGCAATGAAGGCCAACATACCATTCGCCTTCCTAACTGCTTGCTGCACCTGAATGCTTGCATCCAGCGACTGGTGTACAAGGACACCCAGGTCTCGTTGCACCTCCCCTTTTCCCAATCTATCACCATTCAGATAATAATCTGCCTTTCTGTTTTTACAACCAAAGTGGATAACCTCACATTTATCCACGTTGTACTGCATCGGCCATGTTCTTGCCCACTCACCCAACTTGTCTAAATCACATTGGAGCATCCTCCTCACAGCTCACATTCCACCCCAGCTTTGTGTCGTCTGCAAACTTGGAAATGTTGCATTTAGTTCCCTCATCCATATCATTGATATATTTTGTGAATAGCTGGGGCCCAAGCACTGATCCCTGCGTTACCCCACTAGCCACTGCCTGCCACCCGGAAAAAGACCCGATTATTCCTACTCTGTTTCCTATCTGTCAACCAGTTCTCAATCCATGCCAGTATATTCCCCCCCACCACCCCATGCCATGTGCTTTAACTTTGCACGCTAACCCCTTGTGTGGGACCTTATCAAAAGCTGAAAATCCAAGTACACCACATCTACTAGTTACGTCCTCAAAAAACTCCAGTAGATTTGTTAAGCATGATTTCCCTTTCATAAACCCATGCTGACTTTGTCCAATCCTGTTAATGCCTTCCAAGTGTTCTGTTATCACATCTTTTATAATAGACTGTAGCATTTTCCCCACTACTGATGTTAGGCTAACTGGTCTGTAATTCCCTGTTTTTTCTCCCTCCTTTTTTAAATAGTGGAGTTACATTTGCTACCCTCCAATCTGAGGTGAGAGTGACTGCCCTTGACATCAAGGCAGCATTTGACCGAGTGTGGCACCAAGGAGCCCTAGTAAAATTGAAGTCAATGGGAATCAGGGGGAAAACTCTCCAGTGGCTGGAGTCATACCTGGCACAAAGGAAGATGGTAGTGGTTGTTGGAGGCCAAGCATCTCAGCCCCAGGGCATTGCTGCAGGAGTTCCTCAGGGCAGTGTCCTAGGCCCAACCATCTTCAGCTGCTTCATCAATGACCTTCCCTCCATCATAAGGTCAGAAATGGGGATGTTCGCTGATGACTGCACAGCGTTCAGTTCCATTCGCAACCCCTCAGATAATGAAGCAGTCCGAGCCCGCATGCAGCAAGACCTGGACAACATCCAGGCTTGGGCTGATAAGTGGCAAGTAACATTCGGGCCAGGCAATGACCATCTCCAACAAGAGAGTGTCTAACCACCTCCCCTTGACATTCAACGGCATTACCATCGCCGAATCCCCCACCATCAACATCCTGGGGGTCACCATTGACCAGAAACTTAACTGGACCAGCCATATAAATACTGTGGCTACGAGAGCAGGTCAGAGGCTGGGTATTCTGCGGCGAGTGACTCACCTCCTGACTCCCCAAAGCCTTTCCACCATCTACAAGGCACAAGTCAGGAGTGTGATGGAATATTCTCCACTTGCCTGGATGAGTGCAGCTCCAACAACACTCAAGAAGCTCGACACCATCCAAGATAAAGCAGCCCGCTTGATTGGCACCCCATCCACCACCCTAAACATTCACTCCCTTCACCACCGGCGCACTGTGGCTGCAGTGTGTACCATCCACAGGATGCACTGCAGCAACTCGCCAAGGCTTCTTCGACAGCACCTCCCAAACCCGCGACCTCTACCACCTAGAAGGACAAGGGCAGCAGGCGCATGGGAACAACACCACCTGCACGTTCCCCTCCAAGTCACACACCATCCCGACTTGGAAATATATCGCCGTTCCTTCATTGTCGCTGGGTCAAAATCCTGGAACTCCCTTCCTAACAGCACTGTGGGAGAACCATCACCACACGGACTGCAGCGGTTCAAGAAGGCCGCTCACCACCACCTTCTCAAGGGCAATTAGGGATGGGCAATAAATGCCGGCCTTGCCAGCGACGCCCACATCCCGTGAACGAATAAAAAAAATTTAAAAAATTGTAAACAATTTTACAACACCAAGTTATAGTCCAACGATTTTTATTCGGAACAGTTCCAAAGTTTATAGAATTTTGGAAGATGATCACCAATGCATCCACCATTTCCAGGGCCACTTCCTTTAGTACTCTGGGATATAGATTATCAGGCCCTGGGGATTTGTCAGCCTTTAGCCCCATTAATTTCCTTAGCACTTTTTTTTTACAAATACTGATTTGCTTCAGGTCCTCCCTCTCACTAGTCCCTTGTTTCCCTAACATTTTTGGGACGTTATTTGTGTCCTCCTTTGTGAAGACAGAACAAAAGAATGTGTTTAATTGTTCTGCCATTATAATTTCCCCCATATCTGACTGTAAGGGACCTGCATTTGTCTTCACTAATCTTTTTCTCTTGACATTTATAGAAGCTTTTACAGTCAGTTTTTATGTTCCTTGCTAGTTTACTCTCATACTCTATTTTTCCC
This sequence comes from Heptranchias perlo, assembly GCF_035084215.1. NCBI lineage: Eukaryota > Metazoa > Chordata > Chondrichthyes > Hexanchiformes > Hexanchidae > Heptranchias > Heptranchias perlo. Next base: position 42,720,954 of record NC_090351.1, on the reverse strand, counting down.
TTAATCAATCTCTTTGTCCTCCTTTGCTGAATTCTAAACTGCTCCCAATCCTCAGGCTTGCCGCTTTTTCTGGCAATTTTATATGTCTCCTCTTTGGATCTAATACTATCTCTAATTTCTTTTGTAAGCCATGGTTGAGCCACCTTTCTTGTTTCATTTTTGCGCCAGACAGGAATGAATAATTGTTGTAATTCCTGCACACGTTCTTTAAATGTTAGCCATTGCCTATCCACCGTCATCCCTTTTAGTAAAGTTTCCCAATCTATCAAAGCCAACTCGCACCTCATACTTTCATAATTTCCTTTATTTAGATTCAGGACCCTTGCTAAAATCCATAAATAATTTTGGTAAAATTGTGAGGATAATCCAGTGACGATTTAGAAATCTGTGATTCCTTGTGGTGATTGTAGCAGTGTATGCAGTGTATGTCACACTTAAACCAATTCACTAAAATTGTGTGAGAACACCACTTGTGTAAGACTCAATTTATCCCTTCAAATTGCTCCTTTTCCTAACACTGTCACCACCAGTGAAGAACCTGTCAGCATCAGCCTTTCACCCAGTTTTGCACAGCTCAGAAGTGCTCTTTTCAGACACAACCCACATTTTGAAGGATGAAGACTGTAATTTTGCTGCTGGGTGTTTTTCCACACTTGATGTAGATATAGCAGCAAGATGTCACCATTCCTTTACTGATGGCACTGAATGGCTCTTCCATTGAGGAAATCTTGGGCGGTCTATCAGAGAAATTTTATAGTGAGGAACTGCTATGTTTGTATAAATGGTTACAAAGTTTGCCTTGAAATAATGTGTCTTATAGAACCAACATAGTTAAAAATATTTCTCCCCTTAACTGTTACCTGATGTGTATGGTATATTTTGATTTTTTTGATGGCTGAGAGTCCATAATATTGATTGTTTTTTTCCACCCCTAGGAAGCAGGTGATAACAACCAGTTCTGCTGGAGGAACCTCTTCTCATGTATAAACCTCCTTCGAATCCTCAATAAACTGACCAAATGGAAACATTCCAGGACCATGGTGCGTCTTATGGATGCCGACAGTGCATTTAGAAGCATTACATAATTCGCTGATTGTATAAACAATAACCTTTTTCTAAAAAAACATTACAGACAAATGATTAACTGTAGAGATGAAAAGAAAAATATTGCGAATGCTTCAAATACACAACCAATTCAGATGAAGTTGTGTACATAGTAACAGTTCACTTAATATGCAAGTGCTGATGGACTTGCTGCGTATTTCCAGCTCATACTGATTCTTTAATTTTAACATTGTTGTGAGATTTCAGTGGCTCTAGTTCAGTGGCACAGTGAAAGCTGAAACCTTAAAAATAAAACGAAAATGACTGCCTTCGGGATCCTGAAAATCCCTTTTCCTGCTTGCAGTCCAATTGTTAAAAACTCCCTTTTAGAACCTCTGTATTGTACAATGCTACATTCCATATTTTGTATAATAAAATTTGACATTTAATCTTTATAATGAAGAATGACAAGTACCGAGGATGCTGTAATGCTCGTCAGTAAGTCATGAGTGGCTTTTCAACCTTTTCTAGGAATGAGGACCTACCATGTTGGAAACATCATGAAGAATAAGATTATTAAGGGCAACCTTGGTCCATAATAACATTTATCACAACACACAGTCACAGCTGTAAACCCCTAAAAAGTAAAATAATTTTAGAAATCTATGTTTCATACCTGTACATTTTTGAATTCAAGCACTTGCCAAATTGTAGTTTGTGCGATTATTAGGTAATGTTATTTGTAAAAGACTATTTCGTCAGGAGGAGTGTTTAAAAAGGGGCCAGACTGTCATCCATTGCCTTGAATGAGCGTTAGTTGATGTCTTGTTTATTATATAGATGCTGGTAGTGTTCAAGTCGGCTCCAATCCTGAAGCGAGCTCTCAAGGTGAAACAGGCCATGATGCAGCTGTATGTCCTGAAGTTGCTGAAGGTTCAGACCAAATACCTGGGCCGGCAGTGGAGGAAGAGCAACATGAAGACAATGTCTGCAATCTACCAAAAAGTGCGCCACCGTCTGAACGATGACTGGGCTTATGGAAATGGTATGTGGCTAATATTTGTACTTCTGTAATATAAAAAAATTGGAATTGCAAATGTTGTGATCATTTAAAATCTTGTTCTCTTTAACTCTTTCTCCACAGAAATCAAAAAGCTGACACTAACCTTGTTTTCCATGTTTTATTTATAGTTAATTTTTATCTCATCTGTTCAGGTTACCATTAACCTGTAAACCATCTCCCTACTGAGAAGACAGGCAGATCTAAAATGGTTGGGATAGTTTTAAAACAGATGGATTTAATTCATTTGAAGAGACACAGAAGAAAAAAACTTGCATTTATATGGTGCCTTGTAGCATCTGAATGCTTCACGCATAATGAGTTACTTTGAAGTGCAGCCACTGTTGTGCAAGTAAATGCAGCAGCCAATTCGTACGTAGCAAGAGCTCACAAATAGCAATTGGATCTGTTTTGGTGGTATTTTAGTTAAGCGATGAATGTTAGCTAGAACACTGGGAGACTACCTGCTCTTGAAAGAGTGGCATAGGATCCTTTTCATCCATCTGAACCACGGAACACCGAGCTGAGTTCTGTTCAACAACACATCCAAAAAACGACACCTCTGCAATGAAGTACTCCATCAGTACTGTAGTGCAATGCCCACCAGGATTATCTGAAGACCCAGAGTAGCACCCTTAATTTATATATATTTTTACTTGTACATTCTCGGGATGTGGGCATCACCGGCAAGGCCAGCATTTATTGTGCATCCCTAGTTGCCCTTGAGAAGGTGGTGGTGAGCCTTCTTGAACCACTGCAGTCCACGTGGTGAAGGTGCTCCCACAGTGCTGTTGGGTAGAGAGTTCCAGGATTTTGACCCAGTAACGATGAAGGAACGGCGATATATGCCCAAGTTGGGATTGTATGTAACTTGGAGGAAAACGTGGAGGTGATGGCATTCCCATGCACCTGCTGCCCTTGTCCTTCTAAGGTGATGGTCGCGGGTTTGGGAGATGCTGTTGAAGAAGCCTTGGTGAGTTGCTGCAGTGCATCCTGTAGATAGTACACGCTGCAGCCACGGTGCGCACAGTGGTGGAGGGAGTGGATGCTGCAGCTGTTGGATGGGCTGCCGATCAAGCGGACTGCTTTGTTCTGGATGGTGTCAAGCTTCTTGTGTTGTTGAAACTGCAGCCATTTAGGCAAGTGGAAAGTATTCCATCACATTCCCGACTTGTGCCTTGTCGGTGGTGGAAAGGCTTTGGGGAGTCAGGAGGTGAGTCACTCGCCGCAGAATACCCAGCCTCTGACCTGCTCCAGTAGCCAAGGCGGTTATGTGACTGGCCCAGTTGAGTTTCTGGTCATTGGTGACCCCCAGGATGTTGATGCCATTGAATGTCAAGAGGAGGTGGCTAGACGCACTCTTGTTGGAGGTGGTCGTATATCCAAGTATGCTGATGACACTAAGTGGTGTAGATGGGAGTAGAAAGTTGCAAGGGAACATTGATAAATTAGCTGAGTGGGCAAAACTGGCAGATGGAGTTCAGCATTGGGAAGTGTGAGATCATTCACTTTGGACCTAAGAAAGATAGATCAGAGTATTTTCTAAATCGTGAGAAGTTAGGAACTGTGGAGGAGCAGAGAGATTTTGGGGTCCATGTACAGAAATCACTTTTTTAAAAAAAAAAACTAGGACAAGTACAAAAATTAATTAAAAAGGCTAATGGAATGTTAGCCTTCATCTCAAGGGGGCTGGAATACAAAGAGGTTGGAGTTATGCTACAGTTGTATAAAGTTCTGGTTAGACAGCATCTGGAGTACTGCATTCAGTTCTGGGCAATGCATCTCAGGAAGGATATATTGGCTTTGGAGAGGGTGCAATGCAGGTTCATTAGTATGATACCAGGACTAAAAGGGTTAAATTATGAGGACAGGTTGCATAGATAAAGCTTGTGTTCCCTTGAATATTTAAGATTAAGGGGTGATATAATTGAGGTGTTTAAGATGATTAAAGGATTTGATAGAGTAGGTAGAGAGAAACTATTTCCTCTGGTGGGGGGAGTCCAGAACAAGGGGGCATAACCTTAAAACTAAAGCTAGGGCATTCAGGAGTGATGTCAGGAAGCACTTCTTCACACAAAGGGTAGTGGAAATTTGGAATTGTCTCACCCAAAAAAATGTTGAGGCTAGGTCAATTGAAAATTTAAAAACTGCAGAATTATGGGGAAGGAGCAGACGAGTGGGACTAAGTGGATAGCTCTTTCGAAGAGCCCGATGGGCCAAATGTCCTCCTGTGTTGTATGATTCTATTATAGATAAATGGAGTTAACATACAGATCAGCTGTGATCTAATTGAATGGCAGAACACGTTCGAGGGACTGAATGGTCTACTTCTGTTTTTATGTTTCTGTATCATTGCCTGGCACTTGGGTGGTGCAAATGTTACTCGCTGCTTATCAGACTAAGCCTGGATGGTGTCCAGGGCTTGCTGCATGTGGGCATGGACTGCTTCATTATCTGAGGAATTGCGAATGGAGCTGAAGACTGGAATCATCAGCTAACAGCCCCACCTCTGACCTTATGATGGGGGGAAGGTCATTGATGAAATAGCTGATGATAGTTGAGCCTAGGACGCTGTTCTGAGGAACTCCTGCAGTTGATGTCCTGGGGCTGAGATGATTGGCCTCCAACAACGACAGCCATCTTCCTTTGTGCTAAGTATGACTCCAGCAACTGGAAGAAACATAGAAAATAGGAGCGGGAGTAGGCCATTCGGCCCTTTGGGCCAGCTCCGCCATTCACAATGATCATGGCTGATCGTCTAACTCAGTACCCTGTTCCTGCTGTTTCCCCATATCCCTTGATCACTTTAGCATTAGGAAATATATCGATCTCCTTCTTGAATACACCTAATGACTTGGCCTCCACTGCCTTCTGTGGTAGAGAATTCCACAGGTTCACCACCCTCTGAATGAAGAAATTTCTCCTCATCTCAGTCCTAAATGTCCTACCCCGTATCCTGAGACTGTGACCCCTGGTTCTGGATTCCCCAGCCATCGGGAACATCCTCCCTGCATCTAGTCTGTCTAGTCCTGTTAGAATTTTATATGTTTCGATGAGATCACCTCTCATTCTTCTAAACTCCAGTGGATATAGGCCTAGTCGACCCAATCTCTCCTCATACATTAGTCCTGCCATCCCAGGAATCAGTCTGGTAAACCTTCGTTGCACTCCCTCCATGACAAGGACAACCTTCCTCAGATAAGGAGACCAAAACTGCACACAATACTCCAGATGTGGTCTCACCAAAGCTCTGTATAACTGCAGTAAGACATGCCTGCTCCTGTACTCAAATCATCTTGCAATGAACACCAACATACCATTCGCCTTCCTAACTGCTTGCTGCAGCTGAATGCTTGCTTTCACAAACTGGTGTACAAGGACACCCAGGTCTCGTTGCATCTCCCCTTTTCCCAATCTATCACCATTCAGATAATCTGCCTTGCTGTTTTTACAACCAACGTGGATAACCTCACATTTATCCACGTTATACTGCATCGGCCATGTTCTTGCCCACTCACCCAACTTGTCTAAATCATATTGGAGCATCCTCCTCACAGCTCACATTCCACCCCAGCTTTGTGTCGTCTGCAAACTTGGAAATGTTACATTTAGTTCCCTCATCCAAATCATTGATATATATTGTGAATAGCTGGGGCCCAAGCACTGATCCCTGCGTTACCCCACTAGTCACTGCCTGCCACCTGGAAAAAGACCCGTTTATTCCTACTCTCTGTTTCCTGTCTGTCAACCAATTCTCAATCCATGCCAGTATATTCCCCCCAATCCCATATGCTTTAATTTTGCACACTAACCTCTTGTGTGGGACCTTATCAAAAGCCTTCTGAAAATCCAAATACACCACATCCACTGGTTCTCCCCTATCTATTCTACTAGTTACCTCCTCAAAAAACTCCAGTAGATTTGTTAAGCATGATTTCCCTTTCATAAACCCATGCTGACTTTGTCCAATCCTGTTAATGCCCTCCAAGTGTTCTGTTATCACATCTTTTATAATAGACTATCATTTTCCCCACTGCTGATGTTTGGCTAACTGGTCTGTAATTCCCTGTGTTTTCTCTCCCTCCTTTTTTAAATAATGGGGTTACATTTGCCACCCTCCAATCTGTAGGAACTGTTCCAGGGTCTATAGAGTTTTGGAAGATGATCACCAATGCATCCACTATTTCCAGGGCCACTTCCTTTAGTACTCTGGGGTGTAGATTATCAGACCCTGGGGATTTGTCAGCCTTTAGCCCCAGTAATTTCCCTAGCACTTTTTTTAGTAATACCGGTTTCCTTCAGTTCCTCCCTCTCACTGGACCCTTGGGAGGTTATTTGTGTCCTCCTTTGTGAAGACAGAACCAAAGTTTGTGTTTAATTGTTCTGCCATTTCTTTGTTCCCCATTATAATTTCCCCCATTTCTGACTGTAAGGGACCTACATTTGTCTTCGCTAATCTTTTTCTCTTGACATATTTATAGAAGCTTTTACAGTCAGTTTTTATGTTCCCTGCTAGTTTACTCTCATACTCTATTTTCCCCCTCTTAATCAATCTCTTTGTCCTCCTTGCTGAATTCTGAAATGCTCCCAATCCTCAGGCTTGCTGCTTTTTCTGGCAATTTTATATGTCTCCACTTTGGATCTAATACTATCCCTAATTTCTTTTGTAAGCCACGGTTGAGCCACCTTTCCTGTTTTATTTTTGCGCCAGACAGGAATGAATAATTGTTGTAATTCCTGCACACGTTCTTTAAATATTAGCCATTGCCTATCCACCGTCATCCCTTTTAGTAAAGTTTCCCAATCTAGCATAGCCAACTCGCACCTCATACTTTTGTAATTTCCTTTTATTTAGATTCAGGACCCCAGTTTTGGATTCAACTACTTCATTCTCCATCTTAATGAGGAATTCTATCATGTTATGGTCGCTCTTCCCTAAGGGACTGCGCACAACAAGATTGTTGATTAATCCTTTCTCATTGCACAATACCCAGTCTAGGATCGCCTGTTCTCTAGTTGGTTCCTCAATATATTGGTCTAGAGAACCATCACGTACACACTCCAGGAATTCCTCCCCCACAGTATTAATGCTAATTTGGTTTGACCAATCTATTTAAGATTAAAGTCACCCATGATTATAGTTGTACCCTTGTTAGACTGTTCTTAGATCTTCTTAGAAGGTTTTCCCCCTGATTCCCATTGGATTCAGCTTTACAAGGGCTGCTTGGTGCTACACTCGTTCAAATGCTGCGTTGATGTCAAAGGCAGTCACTCTCGCCTCACTTCTGGAATTCAGCTCCTGTATCCATGTTTGAAGCAAGGTTGTAATGAGGTCTGGAGTTCAGTGGTCCTGACAGAACCCAAACTGAGCATCAGTGAGCAGGTTATTGGTGAATACGTGCCGCTTGAAAGCACTGTTGACGACACCTTCCATCCCTTTACTGATGATTGAGAGTAGGCTGATGGGGCAGTAATTGGCTGGGTTAGATTTTGCCTGCTTTTTGTGGAGAGGACAATCTTGGGCAGTTTTCCACATTGTTGGTGCCAGTAGCCATTGCTGTGTCCAGTGCATTCAGCTGTTTCTTGATATTACGTGGAGTGAATCGAATTGGCTGCAAACTGGCATCTGTGTGGGGACCTTTTATATCCAGAGGACTAGAGTACAAGGGGGCAGAAGTTATGCTGCAGCTATACAAAACCCTGGTTAGACTGCACCTGGAGTACTGTGAGCAGTTCTGGGCACCGCACCTTCGGAAGGACATAATGGCCCTGGAGGGAGTGCAGCGTAGGTTTACTAGAATGATACCCGGACTTCAAGGGTTAAGTTACGAGGAGAGATTACACAAATTGGGGTTGTATTCTCTGGAGTTTCGAAGGTTAAGGGGTGATCTGATCGAAGTTTATAAGATATTAAGGGGAATGGATAGGGTGGATAGAGAGAATCTATTTCAGCTGGTTGGGGATTCTAGGAGTTCATAGAATCATAGAATCATAGAAGTTACAACATGGAAACAGGCCCTTCGGCCCAACATGTCCATGTCGCCCAGTTTATACCACTAAGCTAGTCCCAATTGCCTGCACTTGGCCCATATCCCTCGATACCCATCTTCCCCATGTAACTGTCCAAATGCTTTTTAAAAGACAAAATTGTACCCGCCTCTACTACTGCCTCTGGCAGCTCGTTCCAGACACTCACCACCCTTTGAGTGAAAAAATTGCCCCTCTGGATCCTTTTGTATCTCTCCCCTCTCACCTTAAATCTGTGCCCCCTCGTTATAGACTCCCCTACCTTTGGGAAAAGATTTTGACTATCGACCTTATCTATGCCCCTCATTATTTTATAGACTTCTATAAGATCACCCCTTAACCTCCTACTCTCCAGGGAATAAAGTCCCAGTCTGTCTAACCTCTCCCTGTAAGTCAAACCATCAAGTCCCGGTAGCATCCTAGTAAATCTTTTCTGCACTCTTTCTAGTTTAATAATATCCTTTCTATAATAGGGTGACCAGAACTGTACACAGTACTCCAAGTGTGGCCTCACCAATGCCCTGTACAACTTCAACAAGACATCCCAACTCCTGCATTCAATGTTCTGACCAATGAAACCAAGCATGCTGAATGCCTTCTTCACCACCCTATCCACCTGTGACTCCACTTTCAAGGAGCTATGAATCTGTACTCCTAGATCTCTTTGTTCTATAACTCTCCCCAACGCCCTACCATTAACGGAGTAGGTCCTGGCCCGATTCGATCTACCAAAATGCATCACCTCACATTTATCTAAATTAAACTCCATCTGCCATTCATCGGCCCACTGGCCCAATTTATCAAGATCCCGTTGCAATCCTAGATAACCTTCTTCACTGTCCACAATGCCACCAATCTTGGTGTCATCTGCAAACTTACTAACCATGCCTCCTAAATTCTCATCCAAATCATTAATATAAATAACAAATAACAGCGGACCCAGCACCGATCCCTGAGGCACACCGCTGGACACAGGCATCCAGTTTGAAAAACAACCCTCGACAACCACCCTCTGTCTTCTGTCGTCAAGCCAATTTTGTATCCAATTGGCTACCTCACCTTGGATCCCATGAGATTTAACCTTATGTAACAACCTACCATGCGGTACCTTGTCAAATGCTTTGCTGAAGTCCATGTAGACCACGTCTACTGCACAGCCCTCATCTATCTTCTTGGTTACCCCTTCAAAAAACTCAATCAAATTCGTGAGACATGATTTTCCTCTCACAAAACCATGCTGACTGTTCCTAATTAGTCCCTGCCTCTCCAAATGCCTGTAGATTCTGTCCCTCAGAATACCCTCTAACAACTTACCCACTACAGATGTCAGGCTCACTGGTCTGTAGTTCCCAGGCTTTTCCCTGCCGCCCTTCTTAAACAAAGGCACAACATTTGCTACCCTCCAATCTTCAGGCACCTCACCTGTAGCGGTGGATGATTCAAATATCTCTGCTAGGGGACCCGCAATTTCCTCCCTAACTTCCCATAACGTCCTGGGATACATTTCATCAGGTCCCGGAGATTTATCTACCTTGATGCGCGTTAAGACTTCCAGCACCTCCCTCTCTGTAATATGTACACTCCTCAAGACATCACTATTTATTTCCCCAAGTTCCCTAACATCCATGCCTTTCTCAACCGTAAATACCGATGTGAAATATTCATTCAGGATCTCACCCATCTCTTGTGGTTCCGCACATAGATGACCTTGTTGATCCTTAAGAGGCCCTACTCTCTCCCTTGTTACCCTTTTGCCCTTTATGTATTTGTAGAAGCTCTTTGGATTCACCTTTGCCTGATCTGCCAAAGCAATCTCATATCCCCTTTTTGCCCTCCTGATTTCTCTCTTAACTCTACTCCGGCAATCTCTATACTCTTCAAGGGATCCACTTGATCCCAGCTGCCTATGCATGTCATATGCCTCCTTCTTATTTTTGACTAGTGCCTCAATCTCCCGAGTCATCCAAGGTTCCCTACTTCTACCAGCCTTGCCCTTCACTTTATAAGGAATGTGCTTACACTGAACCCTGGTTAACACACTTTTGAAAGCCTCCCACTTACCAGACGTCCCTTTGCCTGCCAACAGACTCTCCCAATCAACTTCTGAAAGTTCCTGTCTAATACCATCAAAATTGGCCTTTCCCCAATTTAGAATTTTAACTTTTGGGCCAGACCTATCCTTCTCCATAGCTATCTTAAAACTAATGGAATTATGATCACTGGTCCCAAAGTGATCCCTCACTAACACTTCTGTCACCTGCCCTTCCTTATTTCCCAAGAGGAGGTCAAGTTTTGCCCCCTCTCTAGTTGGGCCATCCACATACTGAATGAGAAATTCCTCCTGAATACACTCAACAAATTTCTCTCCATCCAAGCCCCTAATGCTATGGCTGTCCCAGTCAATGTTGGGAAAGTTAAAGTCCCCTACTATTACCACCCTATTTTTCTTGCAGCTGTCTGTAATCTCCTTACATATTTGCTCCTCAATTTCCCGTTGACTATTTGGGGGTCTGTAGTACAATCCTATCAAAGTGATCTCTCCCTTCTTATTTTTCAGTTCTACCCATATGGACTCAGTGGGCGAACCCTCGGATATATCCCCTCTCACTACTGCCGTGATGTTCTCCCTAATCAAGAACGCAACTCCCCCTCCTCTCTTACCTCCTGCTCTATCTTTCCTATAGCATCTGTACCCTGGAACATTGAGCTGCCAGTCCTGCCCCTCCCTTAGCCATGTTTCAGTAATAGCTATAACATCCCAGTCCCATGTACCCATCCATGCCCTGAGTTCATCTGCCTTGCCCATCAGACTTCTTGCATTGAAATAAATGCAGTTTAATCTAGTCTTCCCTTGGTCTTTGCCCTGCTTTCTCAGACCATCTGTCCGGTCATGTTCTGTACACTCTCCCTTACTGCCTTTTGTTTCTGTCACCACTTTATTTCCCACTGACTTCCTGCATCGGTTCCCATCCCCCTGCCACATTAGTTTAAACCCTCCCCAACAGCACTAGCAAACACTCCCCCTAGGACATTGGTTCCAGTCCTGCCCAGATGCAGACCGTCCAATTTGTACTGGTCCCACCTCCCCCAGAACCGGTTCCAATGGCCCAGGAATTTGAATCCCTCCCTCTTGCACCATCTCTCAAGCCACGTATTCATCTTAGCTATCCTGTCATTCCTACTCTGACTAGCCCGTGGCACTGGTAGCAATCCTGAGATTACTACCTTTGAGGTCCTACTCTTTAGTTTAACTCCTAACTCCCTAAATTCAGCTTGTAGGACCTCATCCTGTTTTTTACCTATATCGTTGGTGCCTATATGCACCACGACAACTGGCTGTTCACCCTCCCCCTCCAGAATGTCCTGCAGCCGCTCCGAGACATCCTTGACCCTTGCACCAGGGAGGCAACATACCATCCTGGAGTCTCGGTTGCGTCCGCAGAAACGCCTGTCTATTCCCCTTACAATCGAGTCCCCTATCACTATAGCTCTGCCACTCTTTTTCCTGCCCTCCTGTGCAGCAGAGCCAGCCACGGTGCCATGAACCTGGCCACTGCCACCTTCCCCTGGTGAGCCATCTCCGCCAACAGTATCCAAAACGGTATACCTGTTTTGGAGGGAGATGACCGCAGGGGACCCCTGCACTGCCTTCCTACTCTTCCTCTGTCTGTTGGTCACCCATTCACTATCTCCCTCAGTAATTTTTATCTGCGGTGTGACCAACTCACTGAACGTGCTATCCACGACTTTCTCAGCATCGCGGATGCTCCAAAGTGAGTCCATCCGCAGCTCCAGAGCCGTCAAGCGGTCAAACAATAGCTGCAGCTGGACACACTTCCCGCAGGTGAAGGAATCAGGGATACAGGAAGGATCCCTGAATTCCCACATCCCACAAGAGGAACATGACACGGCGCTGGGATCTCCTGCCATGACTTAACCCTTAAATTAGCTTAAGAACAACTACAATGTCAAGAGAAAAAAAAAGGAAAGAAAAACTACTTACCACTCCCTTTAAGGAGTTTACTCCTTTAAATTGTTCTCAATTTAGAGAATGTTAACTACACTAGGGACCTTGATTCACTAAAAAATAAACGCTACTTCCTATAAGACCTGCAGACCTTCCCTTTCCTTTTACTTCAGTTACTGTAGATAAGGAGAAATACTCACCTGAACCTACTCACCAATCAGGTGCCTCCCCTGTGTCGCGTCCCGATCTGATTCCTGACGTCACTTCGAACTCGGTCGCAGCTCCGCTCGGCTCCTCTCAGCGCTCTAAAATCCCGCCTTTTATCGGACGCTCCCTCCGCTCGGCTCGGCTCCTCTCAGCGCTCTGAAATCCCGCCTTTTATCGGACGCTCCCTCCGCTCGGCTCGGCTCCTCTCAGCGCTCTGAAATCCCGCCTTTTATCGGACGCTCCCTCCGCTCGGCTCGGCTCCTCTCAGCTGTTCTCAGCGCTCTGAAATCCCGCCTTTTATCGGACGCTCCCTCCGCTCGGCTCGGCTCCTCTCAGCTGTTCTCAGCGCTCTGAAATCCCGCCTTTTATCGGACGCTCCCTCCGCTCGGCTCGGCTCCTCTCAGCGCTCTGAAATCCCGCCTTTTATCGGACGCTCCCTCCGCTCGGCTCGGCTCCTCTCAGAGTTGGGGGCACAGTCTAAAAATTAGAGCCAGACTTTTCAGGAGCGAAATTAGAAAACATTTCTACACAAAAAGGGTGGTAGAAGTTTGGAACTCTCTTCCGCAAATGGCAATTGATACTAGCTCAATTGCTAAATTTAAATCTGAGATAGATAGCTTTTTGGCAACCAAAGGTATTAAGGGATATGGGCCAAAGGCGGGTATATGGAGTTAGATGACAGATCAGCCATGATCTTATCAAATGGCAGAGGCACGAGGGGCTGAATGGCCTACTCCTGTTCCTATGACCTCAGGACGAAGCTGAGAAGGATCACCCACACGGTTCCCCCTCGTTGCCTTCGCTAGATTCCCCTTACCCTGCTGACAGTTAGTCACATGCTCCTCTTCCTATACCCGTTTCTCTCCATGTGATGTGCTGTCTTAAAATCATAGAAATTTACGGCACAGAAGGAGGCCATTCGGCCCATCATGTCTGTGCCAGCCGAAAAAGAGCTATCCAGCCTAATCTCACATTCCAGCTCTTGGTCCGTAGCCTTGTAGGTTACAGCACTTCAAGTGCACATCCAAGTACTTTTTCAATGCAATGAGGGGTTCTGCCTCGATCACCCTTTCAGGCAGTGAGTTCCAGACCCCCACCACCCTAATTTCTCCTCCGCTCCCCTATAATCCTTCTACCAATTACTTTAAATCTATGCCCCCTGGTTATTGACCTCTCTGCTGAGGGAACTTTATCTACGCCCCTTCCTATTCACTCTATCTAGGCCCCTCATAATTTTATACACCTCAATTAAATGTCCCCTCAGCTTCCTCCGTTGCAAAGAAAACAACCCCAGACTACCCAATCTTTCCTCATAGCTAAAATTCTCCAGTCCTGAAAATATCTTCATAAATCTCCCCTGTACCCTCTCTAGTGCAATCACATCTTTCCTGTCATGTGGTGACCAGAACTGTACGTAGTACTCCAGCTGTGGCCTAACTAGAGTTTTATGCAGTTCCATCATAACCTCCCTGCTCTTATAGTCTATGCGTCAGCTAATAAAGAAAAGTATTCCATATGCCTTCTTAACCACCTTGTCTACCTGTCCTACTACCTTCAGGGATCTGTGGACATGCACTTCAAGGTCCCTCTTTTCCTCTACACCTCAGTATCCTCCCATTTATTGTGTATTCCCTTGCCTTGTTTGCCCTCCCCAAATGCATTACCTCACACTTCTCTGGATTGAATTCCATTTGCCACTTTTCTGCCCACCTGACCAATCCACTGATATCTTCCTGCAGTCTACAGCTTGCTTCCTCACTATCAACCACATGGCCAATCTTTGTATCATCTGCACACTTCTTAATCATGCCCCCTACATTTAAGTCTGAATCATTGATATATACCACAAAAAGCAAGAGACTTCCAGTCACAAAAACACCTGTCGACCATTACCCTTTGCTTCCTGCCACTGAGTCAATTCTGGATCCAACTTGCCACTTTCCCTTGGACCCCATGGGCTTTTACTTTTCTGACCAATCTGCCATGTAGGTTCTTGTCAAAAGCCTTGCTAAAATCCATGCTGACTACCTCAAACGCGCTATCCTCATCGACCGTCCTTGTTACCACCTCAAAAAATTCAGTCAAGTTAGTCAGATACGACCTTGCCTTAAAAATCCATGCTGACTGTCCTTTATTAATCCGTGCCTTTCTAAGTGATGATTAATACAGTCACTCAGAATTTTTTCCAATTATTTGTTCACCACAGAGTTACGGCTGACTGGCCTGTAATTACTCAGTCCATCCCTCTCTCCCTTTTTAGACAACGGTACAACTTTAGCAGTCCTTCAGTCCTCCGGCATCACGGCTGTAAGCCAGAGAGGATTGGAAAATGATGGTCAGAGCCTCCACTATTTCCTACCTCCTTTTAATGGCCTGGGATACATTTCATCCGGGCCTGGCGATTTATCTACTTGCAAAGATGCTAAACCCCTTAATATTTCCCCTCACTATGTTTATCCCATCCATTGTTTCACATTACATAAGAACATAAGAAATTGGAGCAGGAGTAGGCCAATCGGCCCCTCGAGCCTGCTCCGCCATTCAATAAGATCATGGCTGATCTGATCCCAACCACAAATCTAAAGAACACAAGAAGTCGGAGCAGGACCCGGCCACATAGCCCCTGGGCCCTCTCCGCCACCCACAGGGCATTGACCGATCCGAACTCAGCTTCATGTCCAATTTCCTGCCTGCTCCCCATAACCCCTAATTCCCTTTACTTCTAGGAAACTGTCTATTTCTGTTCTAAATTTATCTAATGATGTAGCTTCCACAGCTTCCTGGGGCAGCAAATTCCACAGTCCTACCACCCTCTGAGTGAAGAAGTTTCTCCTCATCTCAGTTTTGAAAGAGCAGCCCCTTATTCTAAGATTATGCCCCCTAGTTCTAGTTTCACCCATCTTTGGGAACATCCTTACTGCATCCACCCGATCAAGACCCTTCACAATCTTATATGTTTCAATAAGATCGCCTCTCATTCTTCTGAACTCCAATGAGTAGAGTCCCAATCTACTCAACCTCTCCTCATATGTCCGCCCCCTCATCCCCGGGATTAACCGAGTGAACCTTCTTTGTACTGCCTCGAGAGCAAGTATGTCTTTTCTTAAGTATGGAGACCAAAACTGTATGCAGTATTCCAGGTGCGGTCTCACCAATACCTTATATAACTGCAGCAATACCTCCTTGTTTTTATATTCTATCCCCCTAGCAATAAAAGCCAACATTCCGTTGGCTTTCTTGATCACCTGCTGCACCTGCATACCAACTTTTTGATTTTCTTGCACTAGGACCCCCAGATCCCTTTGTACTGCAGTACTTTCCAGTCTCTCGCCATTAAGAAAATAACTTGCTCTCTGATTTTTCCTGCCAAAGTGCATAACCTCACATTTTCCAATATTATATTGCATCTGCCAAATCTCCGCCCACTCACCCAGCCTGTCTATATCCCCTTGCAGGTTTTTTATGTCCTCCTCACTCTCTACTTTCCCTCCCATCTTTGTATCATCTGCAAATTTTGATATGTTGCACTCGGTCCCCTCCTCCAAATCGTTAATATAGATTGTAAAGAGTTGGGGACCCAGCACCGACCCCTGTGGAACACCACTGGTTACTGGTTGCCAGTCCGAAAATGAACCATTTATCCCAACTCTCTGCTTCCTGTTTGATAACCAATCCTCCACCCATGCCAGAATATTACCCCCAATCCTGTGATTTTTTATCTTAAGTAATAATCTTTTATGTGGCACCTTGTCGAATGCCTTCTGGAAGTCTAAATACACTACGTCCACTGGTTCCCCTTTATCCACCCTATACGTTATATCCTCAAAGAACTCAAGCAAATTTGTCAGACATGACTTCCCCTTCATAAAGCCATGCTGACTTTGTCCTATTAAATTATGCTTATCTAAATGTTCCGTTACTGTCTCCTTAATAATAGACTCCAAAATTTTACCCACCACAGATGTTAAGCTAACTGGCCTATAATTTCCAGCCTTCTGCCTACTACCCTTTTTAAATAACGGTGTTACATTAGCAGTTTTCCAATCTGCCGGGACCTCTCCTGAGTCCAGGGAATTTTGGAAAACTATCACCAAAGCATCCACAATCCCTACTGCCACTTCCCTCAAGACCCTAGGATGGAAGCCATCAGGTCCAGGGGATTTATCCGCCTTGAGTCCCATTATTTTACTGAGTACCATCTCTTGAGTGATTTTAATCGTATTTAGCTCCTCCCCCCCGAGAGTCCCCTGTTTGTCCAGTGTTGGGATATTCTTAGTGTCCTCTACTGTAAAGACTGAAACAAAATATTTGTTCAGCATTTTTGCCATCTCCATGTTTCCCACCATTAATTTCCCGGTCTCATCCTCTAAGGGACCTATGTTTGCCTTAGCCACCCTTTTTCTTTTTATATAACTATAGAAACTCTTGCTATCTGTTTTTATATTTTTTGCTAATTTCTTTTCATAATCTAACTTCCCTTTCTTAATCAATCCTTTAGTTACTTTTTGCTGTCTTTTGAAGAATTCCCAATCTTCTATCCTCCCACTAAGTTTGGCTACCTTATATGTCCTTGTTTTTAGTCGGATACTATCCTTGATTTCTTTACTTAGCCACGGGTGGCTGTCATTTCTTTTACACCCTTTTTTCCTCAGTGGAATATATTTATTTTGAAAGTTGTAAAATAACTCCCTAAATGAACACCACTGCTCATGTACCGTCTTACCCTTTAATCTATTTTCCCAGTCCACTTTAATCAATTCCGCTCTCATACCATCATAGTCTCCTTTATTCAAGCTCAGTACGCTTGTTTGAGAATCAACCTTCTCACCCTCTAATTGGATATGGAATTCAACCATGTTGTGGTCGCTCGTTCCAAGGGGATCCTTAACTAGGACATTATTAATTAATCCTGACTCATTACACAGGACCAGGTCCAAGGTTGCCTGCCCCCTTGTAGGATCAGTTACATACTGCTCAAGAAATCCATCCCTGATGCACTCAATGAACTCGTCCTCAAGGCTGCTCTGCCCAATTTGATTTGTCCAGTTAATATGATAATTAAAATCCCCCATAATTATGGCTGTTCCCTTATTACATGCCCCGACTATCTCCTGATTAATACTTCTTCCAGCAGAGTTGCAACTATTAGGAGGCCTATATACTACGCCCACTAATGTTTTTTTTCCCTTATTATTCCTTATCTCCACCCAAACTGTTTCATTATCTTGATGCTTTGTCCCAATATCATTTCTCTGTATTACAGTGATTTCTTCCTTTATTAACATAGCCACCCCACCTCCCCTTCCTTCCTGCCTGTCCTTCCTGATTGTTAAATACCCTGGCATATTTAATTCCCAGTCGTTGTCACCCTGCAGCCATGTTTCTGTAATGGCCACAAGATCATACCCATACGTAGTTATTTGTGCCGTTAACTCGTCCATTTTATTACGAATGCTACGTGCATTCAGATAAAGAACTTTCAAATCTGTTTTGTGACGCTTAGTTCCTGCTTTTTCCTTTTTTAACACTTTACCTATTACTCCATACCTTCTGTCCCTTCCTGTTACGCTTTCCTCTCTCTCCCTGCTCAGGTTCCCAACCCCCTGCCACTTTAGTTTAAACCCTCCCCAACAGCACTAGCAAACACTCCTCCTAGGACAGCGGTCCCGGCCCTGCCCAGGTGCAGACCGTCCGGTTTGTACTGGTCCCACCTCCCCCAGAACCGTTTCCAGTGTCCCAGGAATTTGAATCCCTCCCCCTTGCACCATTCCTCTAGCCACGTATTCATTTGAAATATCCTCCTATTTCTACTCTGACTAGCACGTGGCACTGGCAGCAATCCTGAGATTACTACCTTTGAGGTCCTATTTTTTAATTTACCTCCTAACTCCCTATATTCTGCTTTTAGGACCTCATCCCCTTTTTTACCTATATCGTTGGTGCCTATGTGCACCACGACAGCTGGCTGTTCGCCCTCCCCCTCCAAAATGTTCTGTAGCCGCTCCGAGACATCCTTGATCCTTGCACCAGGGAGGCAACACACCATCCTGGAGTCTCGGTTGCGGCCGCAGAAACGCCTGTCTATTCCTCCTTAACTACAATGTCAGCATCAGAAAAATGCAAAGTGATACATTTCAGTAGGAAGAACAAGGAGAGGCAATATAAGCTAGAGGGCACAACTCTAAAAGGGGTACAAGAACAGAGAGATCTGAGGGTATATGTGCACAAATCATTGAAGATGGCAGGGCAGGTTGAGAAAGCGGTTAAAAAAAGCATATGGGATCCTGGGCTTTATAAAAGAGGCACAGAGTACAAAAGTATGGAAGTCAGCCACAACTGGAGTATTGTGTCCAGTTCTGGGCACCGCACTTCAGGAAAGATGTGAAGGCCTTAGGGTGCAGAAGAGATTTACCAGAATGAGGAGCTTTAGTTACGTGGATATTACGTGGAAAAGCTGGGGTTGTTCTCCTTGAAATAGAGACGGTTGCGAGGAGATTTGATAGAGGTATTCAAAATCATGAAGGGTCTAGACAGAGTAGATGGAGAGAAACTGTTCCCATTGGCAGAAGGGTCAAGAATCAGAGGATATAGATTTAAGTGATTGGCAAAAGAACCAAAGGTGACATGAGGAAAAACATTTTTACACAGCAAGTGGTTAGGATCTGGAATGCACTGCCCGAGGGGGTGGTGGAGGCAGATTCAATCATGGCCTTCAAAAGCGAACTGGATAAGTACTTGAAAGGAAAACCTTTGCAGGACTACAGGGATAGGGCAGGGGAGTAGGATTAGCTGGATTGCTCTTGCATAGAGCCGGCACGGACTCGATGGGCTGAATGGCCTCCTTCTGTGCTGTAACCTTTCTCTGATTCTTTGATCAAACCCTTTTGTGAAGACAGATGCAAAGTATTCACTAAGAACCATACCCACGTCTCTGCCTCCACACACAGGTTACCTTTTTGGTCTCTAATAGGCCCTACTCTTTCCTTGGTTATCCTCTTGCTCTTTATTTATAAAACATCTTTAGGTTTACTTTGATTTTACTTGCCAATATTTTCTCATGCCCTCTCTTTGCTTTCCTAATTTCCTTTTTAATTTCACCCCTGCACTTTCTATACTCCTCTAGGCTTTCTGCAGTATTGAGCTCTCGGTATCTAACCTAAGCTTCCTTTTTTTGCCGTATCCTCCTTGACATCCAGGGGGCTCAAGATTTGGGAGTCCCACCCTTTTTCTTTGTTGGAACATATTTGTTCTGAACTGTCACTATCTCCTCCTTGAATGCCTCCCACTGCTCTGATGCCGATTTACCTTCAAGTAGCTGTTTCCAGTCCACTTTTGCTAAATCACACCTCAGCTTAGTAAAATTGGCCTTTCCCCAATTGAAAACTTTTACTGCTGGTCTATCTTTGTCTTTTTCCATAACTACACTAAATCTAACTGAATTATGATCACTACCACCAAAATGCTCTCCCACTGATGACCCTTTCCACCTGCCCAGCTTCATTCCCTAATACTAAGTCCAGAACTGCCCCCTCTCATGTTGGGCCTGTTATGTACTGGCTAAAAAAGGTTCTCCTGAATGCATTTTAAGAATTCTGCGCTCTCAATACCTTTTACATTGATTCTATCCCAGTTAATAGGATAGTTGAAATCCCCTATTACTGCCCTATTTGCGATTCTCAGAAATTTGCCTACATATTTGCTCTTCAATCTCCCTCTGACTGTTTGGGGGTCTATAGTACACTCCCATCAGTGTGATTGCCCCTTTTTTGTTCTTCAATTCAACCCATATGGCCTCTTTTGATGATCCTTCTAACATATTATCCCTCTTCAAGGCTGTAATTGTTATTGCGACCCCTCCCCCCCGCCTTTTTTTATTCCCCCTCTCTATCTCGTCTGAAAACCCTGTGACTAGGAATATTGAGCTGCCATTCCTGCCCTTCGTTAAGCCATATTTCAGTAATAGCTGTGATATACTTCCACGTGTCTTCTGGAGTAAACTATCCAGATATTTCTGCACCTCTCGTGTTGGAGTGTCTCTAACTTGTGCTCCAGTTCAAGGTCTCCGAGTCGAATGACTCAAGATGGAGACATTCTGTGGTCACCTGGGACTGTCTCACTGTCCACAAATTCCCACATTCTGCAATCCCGACACATTGCCTGTGCTGCCATTATCTATTCTATATTTATTTATTTTGCAGCAGTTATTTATTCATTTCCAGAGCTAACTGATTTACATTTAATACTAAATTAGGATTATCAGATGGATTTAATTGGATATCCTTTAGTTACTTTTATTGCTCAGTTTAGTTTATTTAGCCTATCCTCTTGTTGATGCGAGTTTTTATGTATTTGATTTTTATTTCTTACTTAAAGCTGCTAGTTAGATTTTTGCCATTGCCTCATTTATGCCCTTTTTTAAAGTTTAGTAGCCCATAATCTGCATAGTTAAGTATTTAAGTGTGAATAAGTAATTGAGAACTTAGCATTTGTTCCTCTGTTAACTTAATAAGCATCTGCTCCCCCTCTGCACCTGGCCAGTGATCTACTTACAGTTAACTGTCAATTGACTTGCAATTTTTAAAGTTAAAAACAAAGCTTAAATTTCAGTTTTTTTAAAAAGCTATCTCTGTGCTAGTTCCTCTCTCACTCACCACTGAATTTCCACTCTCACTTAAATGCCCATTTCTGAAGTCCTCACTCTGTTCCCAGCTCACAGCTTGTCTCTCTGTCAAGTGGACAGAATCTTACAGAACAGAAGGAGACCATTCGGCTCATCGTGCCTGTCCCGGCTCTTTGAAAGAGCTATCCAATTTACAGCCCAACTTTTTCCCCATAACCCTGCAAATTAGTTGTCTTCAAGTACATGTTCAATTGCCTTTTGAAAGTTCCTATAGAATTTGCTTCCACCACCCTTTCAGGTAGTGCGTTCCAGATCTTAACAACCCTCTGTGTGGTAAAAAATTCTCATTTCCCCTCTAGTTCTTTTAAATCTATGACCTCTGGTTACCGACCCACTTGCCAGAGGAAACAGTTTCTCCCTATTTGCTCTCTCAAAACCCCTCATTATTCACAGCTTTGCCAATCTCTCCACATAACTGAAGTCCCTCATCCCTGGTATCATCCTGGTAAACCCCCTCTGCACTGTCTCCAAGGCCTTGACATCCTTCCTAAAGTGTAGTGCCCAGAATTGTAGACAATACTCCAGTCGAGGCCTAAATTCCTTGTTTTTGTATTCAGTGCCCCTATTTACAAAGCCAAGTATCCCATAGGCTTTCTTAATCGCCTTATCAACTTGCCCTGCTACCTTCAAAGATTTGTGAATATGCACCCCCTCAAAATAGTACTATTTAGATTATACTGCCTCTCAATGTTGTTCCTCCCAAAGTGCATCACTTCACATTTACCTGCATTAAATTGCATCTTCCATGTGTCTGCCCATTTCACCAGTCTGTCTATGACCTCCTGAAGCCTGCTACTATCCTCCTCACTATTTACTATGTTGTCAAGTTTTGTATCTTCAAATTTCCAAATTGTACTCCTTATACCCAAGTACAGGTCATTTATATATAACAAGAAAAGCAATGGTCCCAATGCCGACCCCTGGGAGACCTCACTGCATCCTTCTCTCCAGTCAGAAAAACATCCATTCACCACAACTCTCTGCCTCCTATCCCTTAGCCAGTTACGTACCCAAGTTACCAACGCCCCTTTAATCCCATGTGCTTCTATTTTCCAAATAAGTCTGTTATGTGGTACTTTATCAAATACCTTTTGAAAGTCCATATATACACCTACTGCTCTATCTTCATCAACCCTCTCTGATACTTCATCAAGAACTTAATCAGGTTAGTCAGATTTATCTTTAACAAATCCATGCTGGCAGTCCCTTATTAACCCATGCTTCTCTAAGCGAGAATTAATTTTGTCCTTGAGAATGGTCTCTAGTAGTTTTTCCACCACTGATGTTAGACTGATTGGTCTGTGGTTACCAGGTTTATCCCCCTCCCCATTTTTGAATAGGGGTGTAACATTTGCAATCCTCCAGTCCTCTGGCACCACTCCCATATCCAAGGAGGATTGAAGGATTGTGGTCAGAGGTTCTGCTATCTCCACCCTTGCTTCCCTCAGCAACCTAGGAGGCATCCCATTTGGACTGGGTGACTTGTTAACTTGGAGTGAGGCCAACCTATTTAGCACCTCCTTTCTATCTATTTTTATCCTATCTGATATCTCTACTCCCTTCTCCTCTACTGCGACATTAACTTTATCCTCTTTTGTGAAGACAGATGCAAAGTACTCTTTCAGTACCTCAGTCTTGCCCTTTGCCGCCACAAGAAGATTTCCTTCTTCGTCCCTTATCGGCCCCATCATTCCTTTAACTATTCTTTTACTTTTTATATGTTTATAAAAGATTTTTGGGTTCCCTTATGTTACCCGCTAATCTTTTCTCATATTCCCTCTTTGCCCTTCTTTATATCCTTTTTCAATTTCCCCTTCCACTATCTGTATTCTGTACCTGACATTTGTCATAAACCTCTTTCTTTTTTATTTTAACCTCTATTTCCTTTGTCATCCAGGGAGCTCTAGTTTTGGATGCCCCATCTTTCCTCCTTATGGGAATATGCTTGGTTTGTACCCGAACTATCTCCGTCTTGAAGGCCAATCATCGCTCATTTACTGTTTTCTTGGCCATTCTTTGTTTCCAGTCCACCTGTGCTAAATTCATTCTCAAATCACTGAAATTGGCTCTCTTCCAGTTGGCCATTTTCACTGTTGATTTTTCTTTGTCCCTTTCCGTAACTACTTTAAACCTAATTATATTATGATCACTATTACCCAGATGTTCTCTCACTGAAACACACTACACATGCCCCAGAACTAGATCCAGCACTGCTTACTTCCTTGTTGGGCTGGAAACATGCTGATAAAGAAAGTTCTTTTGTACACATTTTAGGAATTCTTCAAAAGCAAAATACTGCGGATGCTGGAAATCTGAAATAAAAAGAAGATGCTGGAAATACTCAGCAAGTCTTGCTGCATCTGTGGAGAAAGAAACAGAGTTAACGTTTCAGCTCGATGACCTTTTGTCAGAACTGGAAGAAGTTGAAGATTAAACAGTTTTTAAGCAAGTGCAGAGCCAGAGAAAGGGTGGGGGTGGTAGGGGAGATAGGAAGAAATAAGTTCCGTGGGGCAAGAACAGGCTGAAACGATGGATCTACTGCGACAGTCCTGTTTGTGGATGTTGGGAAGGAGGTAGAAGCGAGCTGTGCAGGATTGGGAGACTGAGGTTGGAGGCCGTGGGAATCCTTCACCTCCATTACCCTTTATGCTTTTTCCCCCAGTCTATACCTCTCACCTACACCACCCAATGCATTGTTGTTGAAATCACCCAGAACTGAATGCTGAGACTAGTTTGCAGCAATTGGATTTTGGCATTAACAGGGTACTACGGGATTACAATCAGACAGCCTGTCGGTTGTCAAAACTTGGCTGGCCTTTGGCGTTCACCCTGTTGTGCAGACATGTATCAGTTCTCACCCTTCCATTCAGATATTTCCGTCCGCACTCCCACCATTTCAGCTTTGGCTTTTCACATGATCTTTTCCCAGAAAAGGCCAATTCCATCATTTGAAGATACTGATCTTCATTCAGACATACTATCTGTACCCTACTTGTCTCATTATTTTCAGTATACCCACTCTCTCTTGCTACATTCATTACTTCAATATTGACCACTCTGTCTTCCCTTCTGATTCCCTCAAAGCCTCTCCACCACCTACAAGGCACAAGCCAGGAGTGTAATGGAATACTCGCCACTTGCCTGGATGGTGCAGTTGCAACAACGCTCAATAAACTTGACACCATCCAGGACAAAGCAGTCCACTTGATGGACAGTCCACCCACCACCTTAAACATCCATTCCCTCCACCACTGGCTCACCATAGCTGCAGTGTGTGCTATCTATAGGATATACTGCAGTAATTCACCAAGGCTTCTTCGACAGAACCTCCCAAGCTCGCGACCTCCACCACCTAGAAGGACAAAGGCAGCAACTGCATGGGAACACTATTACCTCCAAGTCAGACACTATCCTGACTTGGACATATATCACTGTTCCTACATCATCACTGGATCAAAACTCTAGAACTCCCGACCTAACAGCACTGTGGGAGCACCTTCACCACATGGACTGCAGTGGTTCAAGAAGAAGGCCCACCACCACCTTCTCAAGGGCAACTAGGGATGGTCAATAAAATGCTGGCCTTGCCCACATCCGGAGAATGAATAAATAAAAAGATCCATGGCAGGTAGTGGGGTGGGGATAGGGTAGAGAGAGACGGAGAGCATATCTCTTGGCTGAAAAAGAAGGCACATAAGAGTTCAGCATCATGTCAAGTTTAGAATTTGTAGAGGTATAGAGCTTAAAAGAAAAAGAAAGACTTGCATTTCTATAATGCCTTTCATGACCACAGGGCACCCTAAAGCACCTGATAGCCAATGATGTAATGTAGGAAACGTCACAGCCAATTTGCACACAGCAAAGTCTCACAAACAGCAATATGATAATAACCAGATAATCTCTTGCGATGTTGGTTGAGGGATAAATATAGGCCAGGACATTGGGGAGAACTCCCCTGCTCTTCTTTGAAATAGTGCCATGGGATCTTTGAGAGTTTAAACTCTCATCCAAATGGCGGCATCTCCGACAACACAGCGCTCCGTCGGTACTGCCCCTCCGAGAGCGCAGCGCTCCGTCGGTACTGCCCCTCCGAGAGCGCAGCGCTCCGTCGGTACTGCCCCTCCGAGAGCGCAGCGCTCCGTCGGTACTGCCCCTCCGAGAGCGCAGCGCTCCGTCGGTACTGCCCCTCCGAGAGCGCAGCGCTCCGTCGGTACTGCCCCTCCGAGAGCGCAGCGCTCCGTCGGTACTGCCCCTCCGAGAGCGCAGCGCTCCGTCGGTACTGCCCCTCCGAGAGCGCAGCGCTCCGTCGGTACTGCCCCTCCGAGAATCAGCATAGATTTTGTGCTCAAGTTCAAGACTTGAACCTACGACCTGATACAAGGCGAGTGTGCTACCAACTGAGCGATGGCTAACACCTCAGGTGGATGAAATCATGGCCTTTGCTGAGGACGGATTATTCAGGGTCAGTAAGGGAAAGATCAGAGGGGATGGTGAAAATCTTGCTGGTCTCCATGACTTGCATGGGCTTCTAGCCTGATTATGCTTAAAGGCATAATCTAGGCTGATTCTCCAGTGCAATATTAAGGGAGTGCTGCATGGTCAGAGTTGAATTCTTTTAGATGAAACATTAAATCTAGGTTCTGTGTTGTGTTCAAGTGGAATTTTAAAAAAATCTGTAGGCTTAATGGGAAAATGGTAGTGTTGGTATTCTGCAGTGATGAGATCCACTGGGTCAAAGGGCATTCTTCGTACGAAGCTGTCTTGTGAAGACCTGCTGCCCTATCAGTAGCTAAGTCATTGATACACCAGGAAAGTTGAAGATCTTTCAAACCCCATTTAAAATAAATAGTTTTTAATTTTTAAAACTGTTATTTTTAGATTTGGATGCTCGCCCATGGGACTTTCAGGCCGAGGAATGTGCATTGAGAGCCAACATTGAACGGTTTAATAGCCGCAGATATGACAAAAACCCAAGCAATCCCGATTTTGCTCCAGTCGATAACTGTTTGCAGAGTGTCCTGGGGCAGCGCTTGGAGCTTCCAGAGGAATTCCAAATGAACTATGACCTTTGGCTCGAGAGGGAAGTGTTCTCGAAGCCAATCAGCTGGGAGGAGCTTCTGCAGTAACTTCCAACTCGGTTCTGTAAAATAGTCAATGGTTTTGTAACACTGTGTAATAAATTAGTCATTATCTTCATGAACTTAGTTAGGTTTTGCGGGCTGTGAGAGATCAGACTGTTTAATTTATGACTGTTGATGACAAGAATATTAGCTGAGTTTTTTTCCATCCATTATATGTGGTACTGAGGCCAAATGCCAAACCCTGGCACCAGCTGGAAAGTGACAACGTGGACGTTGGGTGGGATATCATTGGGCATGTTTGTGTTGACTCTTGTGGTTGAATAGCTTGCTTAGGCTCGTATATGAACAAGTACTTGGATGAGGTACCAGAGTGCAGCTCTCCTTCAGGAGAGGAGATGAAAAAAATGAAAGGGGGAGGGAATTGAGAAACATTTCAAGCCACTGGGAATGAAATTACTCTGCTCACGAACTGTAACAAGAAGGTAGATGTGACTAAAGCAGTAAAATACCTTTCTACTATGCCTACTTTATTTTGCGAAAATTAACCAAGAATTTCACCCTCTAGGTGACAATAAGGGAAGCCAATTAGTAGCTACCCCCACTGGGATGAGCTTCAGGTCAGCTGATAATGCTGGTTCATGTGTGAATCAATTACTTATTGTTGGAAATTACTGTTTAATGGTCTGTTTCTGGATGGACTACAATAAGCTTTTTCTTCTGTTTCATCTGTTGGTAAAGAATGAAAATGCAGGCTGTTTGAGGTAACTGCCATTGAATTATTTTTTATTCTCATGCTCGCATCTGAGTTTTGATAATCATCACAGCATCTTTTCTTAACTTACTCTCTCCTGGGACCTTAAAACTGTGGAATTCCTCATTTCTTGTAGTCTTTCTCCTAGAATCTATAAAAATCCAAGAAATCCACTTCCTGATTCACTGTCTCCTCTTGTACTTGTTTTAGCTTTAGATGTATAATGGGCCATAACCCATCACCTTGGTTTCCTAATAAACAAAAAGAGCTGCTTAGTGAGACATAAGTAACTGAAGTATGCTTGAGGCACTCGTAGCATTATGGTCTGGTGTATATTTTGAATTGTTCCTATTTAATGGTTATGTATGTTAATAGCAGACGGTTTTCTGCCCCTAGTACAGATGCCTTGGTCCAGTTACTGTGCTTATTGTAATGCATTGTGAACTGATGCTTGGTTGTGTGGCTTGGTTGTATTTCTGCAATGTTTAAACAATCATGACCAAAGTCATGAGCACCTGTTTTAAGAGCAAAATTCTAAGGGACCCATTTACTCCCACTATATAGAATTCCAATGGATCAGATCCCTGTTAACTCCCATTTTATGGAATTTCAATGGACCAAACTTGTTGTGGAGAATTGCAGTGAGTTAAACCCTCTCATTCACTCGCTGTGCATAGAATCCTGATGGACTAGTTCATTTACCATTTACTCCCATTGTGCAGAATCCTGGTAGATCAAACTTTTTCCCATTAATTTGCATTTAATGGAATTCCAATGGATCAAACCCCCTCCCATTCATTCCCATTGTATAGAATCCTAATGGACTAGATCCCTTCCCATTCACTTCTCTTGGTGCACAATTCCTGATCTAAATATAAAGAATCCACACATATTTAGTAATCCATGCAAACATAGTAATTCCTAATGACCTTTATCCAATTTTAAGCTCACTGAAAACTTTTAATGTACTGCAATGTGTAAGATCTTTTAAATGACTAATCACTGTTTCAAAATGTGTATTTTAGTTTGATTTTTTTTGTTTAGATCAATTTGCTGAATACATTATTTAATTACGTGTAATGTAAAGATTTGCCTATTTCTTTTTCTCACCAAACTAGTTATAGGCTTGTCAGAATTTGAGTCCATTCTTGTAGCCCATTGTAATGGGATAGATTAACTCAAATGACAATTATGTTTTTTAAAAAATGTTGAAATAGGCATGACTGCATTTGAATTTGAATAAGGTTCTTCAACCACAAGGTTAAGGTATTGCAGGATATGATGTAATTGTTCACAAAGCAAACTAGAAAAAGTGAGCTGGTTGCCTTATTGGAGAATGTACCCTCAACCAACCACAAAACAGGTGAATATTTTGAACTACTATGGGGATGGGAAGGGGTGGAAAAATTAAGTGAAATTGTATTACTACCTAGTTATCTGTTGTTCCGTAGGTAACAAATTGAGGATTGTGGATAATGTACGAAACTTTGAGAGTGGTTTATCAACATGACCACCCTGAAGTGTATTCCCCATGTGTGCCCATCAACTGGGCATTTTAGTTTTGCAGGTCAGCTTCATCAACAATTACAATGTAATCAGTTCAAAATAGCCTGGAAATAACTTGATGGTTAATTATTTTTTTAAAATAACAAAACTAAGAGTGGAAAACGCTGAAAATATGCAGCAGATCAGTCAGCAATTGAAAGAAGTTTGTTAACCTGTCATTTTTTTTAAGTTGTTGACTGGCATGTTAAATCACATTTCCAGCATTCAATCTAAAAAAAAAATCTGCATTAGGAAATGAGGGCCTGTATAATTTGAGCACATTTCTGACCTATGTGTGTCAGCAGTATCCCAGCATATTTAAATTTTTGTTAAAAATACTGTTTCTTTTTTTACACAACTCCTCGCTCTAATCCCTGCAGACAGGTGATGTTGTGCATTGGGCAACTTGGCTGCTAATGAGCAAATCTCTTCTGTTAATAGAATTTAATTAAATTGAGATATCTATGGTGCATCTGTTCGTTAATCCCTGTATGCATAGTGCGGACACAGTTACAGTTGACATACTGTCCATGTATGTTTGCATGCGTGACTTTAAAAGGCATTTCAATCATGGGAACAAAATAAATCCCTTCATGCACAGACCTTTCTGTCAAAGCATTTGTACAGAATGCGATCACACTGTATTCCTTTTTTGGTATGGTGCTGTGTTAATGTTAGATGTTGTGGACATTTAACACAAGGTTTTATGTTATGTATGTGTAGTAAATAGATCATTTCTGTAAATTAATTTTATCTGTTATTGAATTCTTTCATTAGAGTTGTACTTTCCCCCCTTCATGATGTCATTTCTTTCCTGTGGGCCATTCACATTTTGAGAATAATGGTACTCACCTTGTAAAGGCTGGAATATAGATTTGTGCCTGTAGAACTGTTGGGTAATTCATCACCACCACCACCTCCTTGCATTTATATAGAGCCTCTAAAGGTGCTTCACAGAGGTGTAAGGAAAAAAATTAGTTATCAAACCAAAGGAGGAGATATTTGGATGGGGTGACCAAAAGCCTGGTTAAAGAGGTGGGTTTTAAGGATGGTCTCATAGGAGAGAGAAGTGGAGAATCAGAGGTGTTTAGAAAGTGAATTAGAGCATAGGGTGTCACTTGGAAGCATGGCTACAAATGAAGTTTATGGAGGGTGGAGGATTGGAAATGGCCAGGAGAGCATTGGAATAATTGACTCTGGATGTAACAATGGCATGAAAATTTCAGCAGCAGATAGGTGTGTAGTAATAGTTTCAGGCAGGAGGAGAACTTTGGTCCATCTAGCCCACCTATTCACAGTAATCCTTTTGGCCCATCTAGTCCACCTATCCTCAGTATTCTCTTTGGTCCATCTAGCCCACCTATCCATAGTATTACCTTCGGCCCACCTATCCACAGTGTTCTCTTGGTGCATTCTAATAATCCTGAATCCCATTTGTTGACAAGAACCAGTCTAGTTCCTTCTTGAAACCCATTAAGGTTTCTTGTTCACCACCCGTGCTGGTAATCTGTTCCACATATTCACTGCCCTTTTAGTTTTTTTTTAAAAAACTTCCTCCTGCATTTCCTATTTTCTTTTGTTATCCATAATTTGTAAATATGACCGCTTGTGCTTAAATTCTGTACATGGCAGAGAAGTTTACTTGGATCCAATTTGTTCAAATCTTTCATTTTAAACTCTTATCATCTCCCCTCTCAGTCTTCTCTTTTCAAGAGGGAAAAGACTCAGCATAGTCAATCTTGCCTCATATGCCATTCCATTAAGTTCTGTGATCAACCGTGTGGCCCTTCTCTATACCCCAATAACTGAATACACTGTTCTGTACCCCCTCCAATAACTGAATACACTGTTCTGTACCCCCTCCAATAACTGAATACACTGTTCTGTACCCCCTCCAATAACTGAATACACTGTTCTGTACCCCCTCCAATAACTGAATACACTGTTCTGTACCCCCTCCAATAACTGAATACACTGTTCTGTACCCCCTCCAATAACTGAATACACTGTTCTGTACCCCCTCCAATAACTGAATACACTGTTCTGTACCCCCTCCAATAACTGAATACACTGTTCTGTACCCCCTCCAATAACTGAATACACTGTTCTGTACCCCCTCCAATAACTGAATACACTGTTCTGTACCCCCTCCAATAACTGAATACACTGTTCTGTACCCCCTCCAATAACTGAAATCCTTACATGGAATTACATAGAATGTACAGCCCAGGAACAGGCTATTCGGCTCAACAGATCTATGCCAGTGTTAATGCTCCACACGAGCCTCCCTCCCTACTTCAACCCTATCAGCATATCCGTCTATTCCTTTCTCCCTCGTGTTTATCTAGCTTTCCCTTAAATGTATCTATGCTAGGCACCTCAACTACTCCTGTGGTAGCGAATTCTACATTTTAACCACTCTCTGGGTAAAGAAGTTTCTCCTGAATTCCCTATTGGATTTATTAGTGACTATCTTGTATTAATGGCCCCTAGTTCTGGTCTCCCCCGTAAGTGGAAACATCTTCTCTACGTCCATCCTATCAAACCCTTTCATAATCTTAAAGACCTCTATCAGGTCGCCCCTCAGTCTTTTTTCTAGAGAAAAGAGCCCCAGCCTGCTCAATCTTTCCTGATAGATGTATCCTCTCAGGACTGGTATCATCCTAGTAAGTCGTTTCTGCACTTTCTCCAATGCCTGTATATCCTTTTTGTAATATGGAGACCAGAACTGTTCACAGTATTCCAAGTGTGGTCTAACCAAGGTTCTATACAAGTTTAACATAACTTTGCTGCTTTTCAATTCTACCCCTCTAGAAATGAACCTCATTGCTTGGTTTGCTTTTTTTAAATGGCCTTATTAACCTGCGTCGCTACTTTTAGTGATCTGTGTATCTCGACCTTGCGATCACTTTGCTCCTCTATCCCATTTAGACTCTTATTATCCAAGCAGTACGTGGCCTCCTTATTCTTCCTACCAGAATGTAATACCTCACACTTACCTATATTGAAATTCATTTGCCAATTATATGCCCGTTCTGCAAGTTTTTAATGCCTTCCTGTATTTTGCTGCAGTCTCGGTATTAACTATACCCCCCAATTTGGTGGTGGTAGCAAATTTTGAAATTGTACTTCCGATTCTTGTGTCCAAACCGTTTATGTAAATAGTGAACGATAGTGGTCCCAACACTGATCCTTGTGGAACACTACTTCCCACCTTTTCCCAGTCTGAGTAATTACCTTTAACCCCTACTCTCTTTTCTGTTTTGTAGCCAGTTTGCTATCCATTCTGCTACTT
The DNA here is from genome assembly GCF_035084215.1 of Heptranchias perlo. Classification (NCBI taxonomy): domain Eukaryota; kingdom Metazoa; phylum Chordata; class Chondrichthyes; order Hexanchiformes; family Hexanchidae; genus Heptranchias; species Heptranchias perlo. The sequence goes on along the minus strand of NC_090351.1, from coordinate 42,689,297 downwards.
GCCCCCTGACTCCAGATGCTCTGACCTTAGTCATGAGTCTACTATGTGGCACCTTATTGAAGGCCTTTCGAAAATCCAAATATACTACATCTACTTCATTACCCTTGTCTATCCTTTCTGTTACTTCAAAGAATTCAATAAGGTTGGTCAAGCATGACCTTCCCTTTTGAAATCTGTTATTTATTATATTAATATTTTCAGTTTCCAGATGTTTTTCTATTACATCTTCGAGTAAGGATTCCATTATCTTTCCTACCACCGACGTTAAGCTAATTGGTCTGTAGTTCCCTGGACTGGTTCTATCTCCCTTTTTTAAATATAGGAATCACATTAGCCAGTCCTCTGGCACTGTTCCCTTTTCTAATGAAATTTTTATATATATGTGATAGTACCTCTGCTATCTCTTCCCTAACTTCTTTTAATCTGCGGAGAGGCGGTACCTGAGGAATTTAAGCTAAGCATTTAATTTATTATCCATGCTGTAATTCTAACTATATAGTTGGTTAAAGTTGATTAAGGGGCTAATTAACTTAAAATAACACATACGAGACGAGGGTTAAAAACCAAACCATCAACTTTAAATAAGTAAATAGACCTAATAGGATAAATTTACTAAGCTGAGCGGTAGAAAAATCTAAATTAACATTTAAAGGGATTCATTTGGCACTTGATATGAATGAATAAATAACTGCCATATAAACATTAAATAAGTAAATAAATATAGAATAGAAAATGGCAGCACAGACAGTGTGTCAGGACTGCAGAATGTGGGGATTTGTTGACATCAAGACTGCTCCGGATGACCACATCTGTAAGAAATGTCTCTGTCTTGAGTCACTCTAGCTCAGAGTCGTTGAGCTGGGATGTGAGTTACAGACACTCCGACACATAAGGGAGGGGGAAGAATTTCTGGATAGTTTACTGCAGAAAACAGTCATACCAAGTAGAGAGATGCAGGTACAGGAAGAAGAGTTGTGTGACTGATACATATAGTGGAGGCAGGGAAGGAGGAACAGCAGAATCTGGTCCTGTCCAACAGGTATGATGTACTTGCTACCTGTGAGGATAAGGAGAAAGGCTGCTGGAAAGACAGCCTCAATACTGACCCAGGCACCTTGGAGCAGGAGGCAGTTCAGGGGAGGGGAGGGTGGGCGGAGAGCAGAACAGAACAGAAACGTAGTAGTTATGGGGGATGGATAGCATCCTCTGCGGCCACGATCAAGTGTCCCAAAGGGTGTGTTGCCTACCTGGTGCTAGGGTAAAGGCTGTCTCAATGCGGTTGGAAAGGGAGGGGGAAGATCTAGTTGTGGTCTATATCAGGACCAATGACATAGGGAAGAAAAGGGAGAAGGTTCTGCTGAGGGAGTATCAGGAGTTAGGAGCTAAATTTAAAAAGCAGGACCTTGCGGGTAGTAATGTCGGGATTATTACCCGAGCCATGTGCCAATTGGCATGGAGATAAACAGATCAGAAAAGTGAATGTGTGGCTGAAAGATTGGTGTGTGAAAGAGGGGTTCCATTTTATGGGACACTAGCACCAGTTTTGGGACAGGAAAGAGCTGTACCGTTGGGTCGGGCTCCACCTGAACTGGGCTGGTACCAACGTCCTCGCTGAAAGGATAAATAAGGCTGGAGAAAGGACTTTAAACCAATAAAGAGGTGGGGAGGGGGAGGGTTCAGCTAGAAATAATGGTAAAACTGATAACCTCAAGATGAGAAAGAGAAGGGAGGAGAGAGCTAAGCTCACAGTGCAAAAAGAGGTAGAAATAATCTAAGTTCAGATAATAGAGGAATTAATAATATACTTGGTATAAATAAAACAGGAATGTTGAAAAATAACAAAAGGTGTGATAAGTTTAAAAACTGAGAAAAACATCATCAGTGCATATGGGCAGGGGTAGGAACTGTTAACCAAATCAGAGTTCCCTACATAAATGCAGGTAACATAAGGAATAAAATAAGCGAATTAGATACACTAATAAAGCTCAACGGGTAGAACACAGTAGCCATTACTGAGACCCGGCTGGGCATGAATGGAAGCTTAATATTCCAGGCTAGAAGGTCTTGAGAGAGGACGGGGACATAGGGAAAGGAGGAGGAGCAATACCGTTAACTGTATTACAGCAGGTGAAAGAAAGGATATCAGTAAGGGTGAGCGGGCAGTGCAAACACTCTGGGTTGAATTAAGAAACAGCAAAGGATGCATGACTCTGGTGGGAGTTGTCTACAGACCTCCTGGACAGCAGTGATAAAGAAGCAGGAAACATAAATAGCAAACTTGTAGCAAAAGCAAAGTGGATATAATGGGAGCTTAAGTCATAAAGGCAATGAATTTCTAGAGTTTGTCCAGGACAGTTTTCTGAAACAATGGGCCCGATATTACCATGGCAGCGGGTTCGCGGTGGGGGGTAGATTGCGCCCGGTGAAATCAGTCTGCCTCGCACGCAATTGCAGGCTGATTGGATCCACTTACCTGTTCTTCCGGGTTCCCCGCTGCTAAGCTGTGCGGCGGGCGGACTGCGCATGCGCAGTAAGGTCTGTGAGCTGGAGGAGCCCTATTTAAAGGGGCAGTCCTCCACTGACTGATGCTGCAAGAAATAGGAAAAATTACAGCATAAAGCAGCCCAGGGGGAAGGCTACTCCCAGGTTTAATGATGCCTCACTCTAGCTCTTATTGGATGGGGTGAGGAGAAGGGGGAGGACAGAGATCTTCCCCCCCCCCCCCGGCGGGCGGGAGGGAGCGGCCTGCCTTTGCCACCAAGAAGGCCTGGCTCGAGGTGGCAGAGGAGGTCACCTGCACCACCAACATATCGCCCACCTGCATACAGTGCAGGAGGCGCTGCAATGACCTAAGTAGGTCATCCAAAAAGTGAGTACACTTACTCACACACTCCGTCTGCCACATCACTGCCGCCACCCCACATCTCCTTCTGCACTGCCAACACTACTCTGTCACATCACTCCTCACACCCACTCAAACCTCATCCTTATCTTACCTGCACTTACTCACCTCGCCAGTACTCATCCCGCCACTACCACGCAACCCAATCCTCATACAATCTCATGGCTCTATCTTATACTCACCCCCTCATGCATCTCTTTCACTTAACCTGCCACTACCTGTGCTGCAGCCACAGGGCATGCATCACATATGTGCAGTAGGAAGCATAAGGCAAACATGTCGTGAGCATGAAGGGGATGCACAAGGGTGTTTGAGGGTTTGACATGGTTTTTACTTATATTTAATTTCTGATCAACTCACATTACATATTATATTGGCACCACTACTGCCACATCTTTGCGAATCTTGTCTGGTTTTGTGCAATAATGCCCTTTCCTTAGGATCACAATGAAGACCCACAACTGATGCCACCCATTGTGTCCCTGCAGAGTGGGTGTAGGTGTATTTGCAGGGCTCTTTTGTGCAGACGACTGAGTGACGTCGGCGATGTCCCCAGTGGCACCCTGGAAGGATGCGGAGGAGAAGTTGTTGAGGGCAGTGGTGACTTTGACAGCGACAGGTAAGAAGATGGTGCTCGGGCCAGCCGGGAGCAGCTCAGCATGAAGGAGGCTGCAGATGTCCACGACTACATGTCAAGTGACTCTGAGCCTCCGCATGCACTGCTGCTCGGAGAGGTCCAGGAAGCTGAGCCTCTGTCTGTGGACCCTGTGGAGAGGGTAGTGCCCTCTGCGACGCATCTCTCTGCGGTTGTTCTCCCTCCTGCTGTGCAGGTGGATGTGTCACAGCACTGTGTTGTGGGGCTCCACGTGTCAGAGGTGGACGGCGAGGCTGGTGATGCTGTTTGCCCTCCGAGGGGGTCATGACTGCAGTTATGGCGGTCCCCATCCGGAAAATGTACATCTGAGTGGGTCTGCAAGGTAGGTACATGTGTCTGGACACCGGGGTAAGTGTGCAAGTTGGTAAATTTTGTTGTTAGGAGGAGGGTGGTGGAGGCCAATCTTTGTCCAAAGTGACAGAGTGGCCTCCTGCAATGAGTGAGGGTCTCTCCTCCCCCCCCCCCCCCACCTCCCCAACCTGTCAAATGGACCTTTGCAGCTGCAACAGGCTGGTGGCTGCAACACGTCCATTTGAACTGGGAGTGTTTCCCCCAGTATGGGAAACAATCTCAGTCAGTTGCAAAATCCCATCCCTGCTAAAATAACAGGTCAATCAGGTCTGTAAACAACCTGAAGTACCTGTTCAAGTACTTTAAGTGGCACCCCGCCGGCTTTATTTGCCGGCGGGAGTCCCCCATGCGGGGGATGTGCGCACATGTGAGCTCGTCAGTGGGAAACCCGGAAGTGGGCGGGTTGGAGCCAGGCTCCCGACCTGCCCTGGGAATCCCTGATTTTCGCAGCCCCCCCCCGCCACGAACGCACCCGATCGCGGGTGCGAAAATCGAGCCCAATGTGTTTTAGAACCAACAAGGGAACAAGCAATACTAGATTTAGTAATAAGCCAGAATTCATTAATAATCTGACAGTAAGGGAGCATCTTGCAATCAGTGACCACAACATGATAGAGTTTGACATTTTAAGTTTGAGAAGGAGAAAGATCCCACACTAACCAAAGTTGACTGTGAAGGAATGTAAACCTACAGAAAAACAGTGGGAGGTATTCAAAGAAGTATTTAGTGCAAGACAAGACCAATACATACCCCTAAAGAGCAAAAGTGCCACTTATACAGTCAAGCAACCATGGTCAACATATGAGGTAGGATGGAGTATAGAACTAAAGGAAATGACTTGCACAAATGCCAAGAACAGTGGTAATCCAGTGGACTAAAAGAAATATAGAAAGCAACAAAAGGACACAAAGAAAATATTAAGAGCTGTAAAAAGGGAATACGGGAAAAACTTGCAAGTACTTTCAGTTACGTGGAGAGACTGGAAAAGCTGGGATTGTTCTCATTAGAGCAGAGAAGATTAAGGGGAGATTTAATAGAGGCGTTGAAAATCATGAGGGGTTTTGATTGGGTAAATAAGGAGAAACTGTTTCCACTGGCAGGAGGGTCGGTAACCAGAGGACACAGATTTAAGGTAATTGGCATAAGAGCCAGAGGTAAGATGAGAATTTTTGTTATGCCGCAAGTTATTATGATCTGGAATGCACTGCCTGGAAGGGTGGTGGTAGCAGATTCAATAGTAACTTTCAAAAGGGAATTGGATAAATACTTGAAGGGGAGAAAATTGCAGGGCTATGGGGAAAGAGCAGGGGAATGGAACTAATTGGATTGCTCTTTCAAAGAGCCAGCACAGGCACGATAGGTCAAATGGCCTTCTGTGCTGTAAGATTCTATGATGGGTAATATAAAGGTTAATAGTAAACATTCTTATTAATATATTAAGAGTAAGGGAGATGTGGGCCCACTAAAGACTGACACAGATGATACTGTAATAGACAACAAGGTAACGGCAGATCTATTAAACACGTACTTTATCAATTTTCACAGTAGAGGAAGAGGATAAAATACCAGTGATAGAAGGGAAACTAAAAATAAATTAAGGAGGAATTTATTGGATTCAATAAAAGTTTTTTTAAAATGGTAATGGAGAAAATAATGGGACTCAGGATACATAAATCTCTAGGACCTGATGGTTTTCTCCCCAGGGTATTAAAAGATGTAAGTGAGGAAATTGCAGAAGCATTAGTGATTATCTTTCAAAGCTCTTAATTCAGGAATTGTCCCATTAGATTGGAAATTTGTTAATGTCACTCCATTATTTAAGAAGGGTGGGAGAGACAAACCAGGTAACTACAGGCCTACCAGTTTAACGCCAGTTGGGGGGGGAAGCGACTAGAATCTGTAATTAGGGCAGTGACTGAGCAGTTGAACAAATATGAGCTGATCAGAGAGCCAGCATGGATTTGTAACGGGTAATTCACATCTAACTATAGTTGAATTTTTTTGAGGAGGTCACTAATCAGGTAAATAAAGGAGTGTCTATGGGTGTTTTCTATATGGACTTCCAGAAGGCATTCGATAATGCTTTAAACAAGAAATTATTAGCAATAATTATAGCACACGGAATTGGAGGTTGCCTTTTGACATGGGTTGGAAATTCTGATTGGCGGAATGTGACAAGTGGTGTTCCCCAGGGAGCTGTTCTGGGGCCTCAACTTTTCGCCATATTTATTAATGACACGGACGAAGGAATAGGGTTGTATAGCCCAGCTTTGTTCTTCTCAGGATTAATGTCTCACTGTTTTATGGCACAATCTCTATGCTATCTCCAGGGCTAAAGAAAGATGATAAATGACCCTGTTGATTAACTAGTGACACTCACTGGAAATACATGGGTGGGAAGAGGCTCCGGCTTGCCTGTGCTGGCGGATGAGGTAAGCGGGAATCCTGTACTGGGGCCTATGCCCTTCAGCTCATCTTCTCAATTTAAGACATAACTGTACAAAGTTTAAAAAAATACAGATAATCAACTAAAGTTAGAGACCAGGATATACAAAGGATGGCGGTGCTAAAATATGTAGCTTTGATTTTTAAAAGCATCTCTAATGGTGCAAACCTTCCCTTCAAATAAAAAATCATTTAAAACAACTGTTAAATTTAAGTGCAATTCTTCGTAAATATTGGATTTTTTTGTGATGAAAGTTCTTTTTAAAAAGTGAGCGTTTATTTTGGTAAACTGCTTTATTTTGTTCTCTTGCTGCGATGAAATGTCCACCAGATAGAGCAGTTTCCTTCCAAGTCATACACCAACTTGACTTGGAAATATATCGTTCAAATCCCGCCACGGCAGCTGGGAAATTTAAATTCAATTAATTAAATAAAATCTGGAATTAAAATACTAGTATCAGTAATGGTGGCCATGAAACCACTGGATTGTCGTAAAAACCCATCTGGTTCACTAGCGTCCTTTAGGGAAGGAAACCTGCCGTCCTTGCCCGGTCTGGCCTATATGTGACTCCAGACCCACAGCAATGTGGTTGATTCTTAATCACCCTCTGAAATGGCCTAGCAAGCCACTCAGTTGTACAATCTCGCTTAAAAAAGTCATAAGAAGAATAAAACCGGACGGACCACCCGGCGCCGGACCACGAGGCACCGGACACGACAAAGGCAAACCAAGCTCAGTCAACCCTGCAAAGTCCTCCTCACTAACATCTGGGGACTTGTGCCAAAATTGGGAGAGCTGTCCCACAGACTAGTCAAGCAACAGCCTGACATAGCCATACTCTCAGAATCATACCTTTCAGCCAACGTCCCAGACTCTTCCATCACCATCCCTGGGTATGTCCTGGCCTACCGGCAGGACAGACCCACCAGAGGTGGTGGTACAGTGATACACAGTCAGGTGGGAGTGGCCCTGGGCGTCCTCAACATTGGCTCTGGATCCCATGAAATCTCATGGCATCAGGTCAAACATAGGCAAGGAAACTCCTGCTGATTACCACCTACTGCCCTCCCTGAGCTAATGAATCAGCCCTCCTCCATGTTGAACACTACTTGGAGGAAGCACTGAGGGTAGCAAGGGCACAGAATGTACTCTGGGTGGGGGACTTCAATGTCCATCTCCAAGAGTGGCTCGGTAGCACCACTACTGACCGAGCTGGCCGAGTCCTGAAGCACATAGCTGCCAGACTGGGCCTGCGGCAGGTGGTGAGCGAACCAACACGAGGGAAAAACTTACTTGACCTCGTCCTCGCCAATCTACCTGTCGCAAATGCATCTGTCCATGACAGTATTGGTAGGAGTGACCACCGCACAGTCCTCGTGCAGACGAAGTCCCGTCTTTGCACTGAGGACACCATTCAACGTGTTGTGTGGCACTACCACCGTGCTAAATGGGATAGATTCAGAACAGATCTAGCAGCTCAAAACTGGGCATCCATGAGGCGCTGTGGGCCATCAGCAGCAGCAGAATTGTATTCCAGCACATGTCCCGGCATATTCCTTACTCTACCATTACCAACAAGCCAGGGATCAACCCTGGTTCAATGAGGAGTGTAGAACAGCATGCCAAGAGCAGCACCAGGGGTACTGAAAAATGAGGTGCGAACCTGGTGAAGCTACAACTCAGGACTACATGCATGCTAAACAGTGGAAGCAACATGCTATAGACAGAGCTAAGCGATTCCACAACCAACGGATCAGATCAAAGCTCTGCAGTCCTGCCACATCCAGTCGTGAATGGTGGTGGACAATTAAACAACTAACGGGAGGAGGAGGCTCTGCAAACATCCCCATCCTCATTGATGGTGGAGTCCAGCATGTGAGTGCAAAAGATAAGGCTGAAGCGTTTGCAACCATCTTCAGCCAGAAGTGCGGAGTGGATGATCCATCTCGGCCTCCTCACGATATCCCCACCATCACAGAAGCCAGTCTTCAGCCAATTCGATTCACTCCACATGATATCAAGAAACGGCTGAGTGCACTGGATACAGCAAAGACTTGTGCTCCAGAACTAGCTGCGCCTCTAGCCAAGCTGTTCCAGTACAGCTACAACACTGGCATCTACCCGACAATGTGGAAAATTGCCTAGGTATGTCCTGTCCACAAAAAACAGAACAAATCCAATCCGCCCAATTACCGCCCCATCAGTCTACTCTCAATCATCAGCAAAGTAATGGAAGGTGTAGTCGACAGTGCTATCAAGCGGCACTTACTCATCAATAACTTGCTCACCGATGCTCAGTTTGGGTTCCGCCAGGACCACTCGGCTCCAGACCTCATTACAGCCTTGGTCCCAACGTGGACAAAAGAGCTGAATTCCAGAGGTGAGGTGAGAGTGACTGCCCTTGACTTCAAGGCAGCATTTGACCGAGTGTGGCACCAAGGAGCCCTAGTAAAATTGAAGTCAATGGGAATCAGGGGGAAAACTCTCCAGTGGCTGGAGTCATACCTAACACAAAGGAAGATGGTTGTTGGAGGCCAATCATCTCAGCCCCAGGACATTGCTGCAGGAGTTCCTCAGGGCAGTGTCCTAGGCCCAACCATCTTCAGCTGCTTCATCAATGACCTTCCCTCCATCATAAGGTCAGAAATGGGGATGTTCGCTGATGATTGCACAGTGTTCAGTTCCATTCGCAACCCCTCAGATAATGAAGCAGTCCGAGCCCCCATGCAGCAAGACCTGGACAACATCCAGGCTTGGGCTGATAAGTGGCAAGTAACATTCGGGCCAGGCAATGACCATCTCCAACAAGAGAGTGTCTAACCACCTCCCCTTGACGTTCAACAACATTACCATCGCCGAATCCCCCACCATCAACATCCTGGGGGTCACCATTGACCAGAAACTTAACTGCACCAGCCATATAAACACTGTGGCTACAAGAGCAGAGCAGGTCAGAGGCTGGTTATTCTGCGGCGAGTGACTCACCTCCTGATTCCCCAAAGCCTTTCCACCATCTACAAAGCACAAGTCAGGAGTGTGATGGAATACTCTCCACTTGCCTGGATGAGTGCAGCTCCAAAAACACTCAAGAAGCTCGACACCATCCAGGACAAAGCAGCTCACGTGTTTGGCACCCCATCCACCACCTAAACATTCACTCCCTTCAGCATTGACGCATAGTGGCTGCAGTGTGTTCCATCCACAGGATGCACTGCAGCAACTCCCCAAGGCTTCTTCGACAGTACCTCCCACTACCACCTAGAAGGACAACAGCAGCAGGTACATGGCAACAACATCACCTGCACGTTCCCCTCCAAGTCACACACCAGCCCGACTTGGAAATATATCACCATTCCTTCATCGTCTCTGGGTCAAAATCCTGGAACTCCCTTCCTAACAACACTGTGGGAGAACCTTCACCACACGGACTGCAGCGATTCAAGAAGGCGGCTCACCATCACCTTCTCAAAGGCAATTAGGGATGGGCAATAAATGCCGGTCTCACCAGCGATGCCCACATCCCATGAACGAATTTTAAAAATATCGGCCATTCCTTCATTGTCGCTAGGTCAAAATCCTGGAACTCCCTCCCTAACAGCACTGTGGGAGTACCTTTACCACATAGACTGCAGCAGTTCAAGAAGGCGGCTCATCACCACCTTCTCAAGGGCAATTAAGGATGGGCAATAAATGCTGGTATTGCCAGCGATACCCATATCCCTCGAATGAATAAAAAACAAATTACCAAGCCTGGATGTTTAATACTGTATCTGAAAGCATATGATCCTGTTTCCTGTCCTAATTTGGAGACATAGGACTTTAACTCAGTGAAGGAACAGTTCTCAGAATTCAGCCCTGCAGGAATACTATCTGCTGCAGTATATTATGGCATATGTTGCAATACACTGTAACAAGTGCATTAAAATTCTGACCTTTTGCGCATCCCCAATTTCTTTCGCACCACCATTGGTGGCCATGCCTTCAGCTGTCTAGGCCCCAAGCTCTTGAATTCCTTCCCTAAACCTCTCTGCTTCTCTGCCTCTCCTCCTTTAAGTTGCTCCTCAAAACCTACCTTGTCACCTGTCCTAATAGCTCGATGTCAAATTTTGTTTGATAATTACTCCTGTGAAGCACCTGAGGACATTTTACTGCTTTAAAGATGTTAAATGCAAGTTGTTGTTGTAAAATGCAGTGCATCACACTATAGAATAGAGTATGTCAGCTCCAGTGTAAAGTATAATACAGCAGAGAGCTTTTTGTAATATTAGATCCACCATGGCTTTGCTTACGATAAATCAGAAGGTTTATTCTCTCTCGCCTGTCTGTGTTGCTGCTTCTGTCCTCACCATCACTCCCTCCCATCCTTTCAGGTGGGAGGTACTGGGTTCTGGGCAGCGAGGGATCTTTGAGGTCCTGAATGGGGCAGGTGACCAGAGATCGCAATAGACCAACAGGTCACACATCTGTTGAGTTGTGGGTGAGGGGAAAGCAGGCCACAAACTGTCTTTATAGGTGGTGAGTGTGGAGCAGGAAGGGATCTGAATGGGGTGGGAGTTGGAAGGATAAGATAGGGTGAGAGGAAGGGGGGCTTGCGGGAGGTTGTAAGAAAGAGAGGGAAACAGTGACTAACAAACACTTAGGACAGGAGACAGTGGGGGAGGAGGGAGCTTAAAGGGTGAGGGGAGGGGAGAGGAAGTGGAATGGTTAATTCCCCTCCCTGCCTCAGACTTGGGGAAGACCCCATTCTTTAAATGTTATGGGTTTTCCAAAGTTATGAATAAGCCCTTCAGGGAATTGCCTTCACTCAAAAGTGGGTTCTTGTCTTTTAAACCAAAAATGCATTTTAAAAAAAAAGTTCTATTTCCCTACAGTCATTGGGGGAAAAAATTAGGAAATCGATTCCCCATATGTGAAAAACCAACTGCAAGGAAAGGCTGGGAGCCAGTTTGTGTCGGTGGAGCCTTGGACGAAATACCAATAACACTCATCAATTCTCACATGGTGTTGCTCAAGGAGTCAGGATTTGCTGTTTTATAACAATAGAGGTGTTTATGGAAATGTAATGAATTTCAGGGACTCAATAAATTAAATTCCATTTTTATTAAAACAAAAGCAAAATCCTGCGAATGCTGGAAATCTGAAATAAAAGCAGAAAATTCTGGAAACATTCAGCAAGTCAGAGCTGATGAAAGGCCATCGACCTGAAACATTAACTCTCTTTCTCTCCCTACAGAGGCTGCCTGACCTGGTGTTTCCAGCATTTTCTGTTCTTATTCCATTTTTATTCATTAGTATGCTGGAATTTTTACTGGTATTTTGGGATTGAATTCCACAACTCTGTCCAATATTTTTTGGAAACTGCAAATGAGTGGCTTTTATTCCTTGACCTATGTGATTAATTTTTATCCCTCACCATTTTAAAAACAATATATGCACCAGATATATCACATTTACCAGTTGGAGGTAGATCGTTAGTATCTAGCAGTACTGAGGTGGGAAACGGGATGTAGCTGCACATTGGGGAGCATTGTGGTGGGGGTCCTACACCTTACAGGACTGCAGGGGGCTGCTGGGTCTGACTTCTCTAGTTGACCTGAGAAGGTGGCGATGGGGCTTATCCTTTAAACCCCTGCAGTCCTTGTTCTGATGGTGTTAGGTTGGAAATTCCAGCAATAAATGGCAGATGGTATTAAATGTTGGTGTTCAGAGAGACTTGGGTGTCCTTGTGCAAGAAACACAAAAAGTTAGTATGCAGGTACAGCAGGCAATTAGGAAAGCAAATGGCATGTTGGCCTTTATTGCGAGGGGATTGGAGTACAAGAGTAAGGAAGTCTTACTACAGTTGTACAGGGCTTTAGTGAGACCTCACCTGGAGTACTGCGTACAGTTTTGGTCTCCTTATCTAAGGAAGGATATACTTACCTCGAAAGTGGTAGAACGAAGGTTCACTAGATTAATTCCTGGGATGAGAGGGTTGTCCTATGAGGTGGAGTTGAGTAGAATGGGCCCTATTCTCTCTGGAGTTTAGAAGAATGAGAGGTGATCTTATTGAAATATGTAAGATTATTAGGGGGCTTGACAAGGTAGATGCTGAGAGATTGTTTCCCCTGGCTACAGAGTCTAGAACTAGGGGGCATAGTCGCAGGACAAGGGGGCTGCCATTCAAGACTGAGATGATGAAGAATTTCTTCATGCAGAGGGTTGTGAATCTTTGGAATTCTCTACCCTAGAGGGCTGTGGATGCTGAGTCATTTAATATATTCAAGGCTGAGATGGATAGATTTTTGGACTCTGGGGGACTCAAAGGATATGAGGATCAGATGGGAAAGTGGAGTTGAGGTTGAAGATCAGCAATGATCTGATTGAATGGCGGAGCAGGCTTGAGGGACTGTGTGGCCTATTCCTGCTCCTATTTCTTTTGTTCTTATTACAATGAAGGAACAGTGATACACGTCCAAGTCAGGATAGTGATGAATTGGAAAGTGTTCATAGGACATTACTTCTCTTGTCCTTCTCAGTGGTGGAGGTCGCAGGGTCGGATGGTGCTGTTGAATTAACCTTAGTGAGTTGTTGCAGTGCATCCTGTAGATTGTACACACTGCAGCCGCAGTGCAGAGATCAAGTCCAGGGTTGGAGGGGGTGGAGATGGAGTTCAGGCTGGAGGGGCCGGGGGCGGGGTGAGAGCTGTGACCAAACTGTGTCTTGAATGCGTATAAAAATGTATAAAATTCTGAGGGCTTGACAGGGTACATGCTGAAAGGCTGTTTCACCTGGTTGGAGTGTCTAGAACTAGGGATCATAGTCTCAGGATAAATGGTCGGCCATTTAGGACTGAGGTGAGGAAAAAATTCTTCACTGAGGGTTGTGATTCTTTGGAATTCTCTACCCCAGAGGGCTGTGGATGCTCAGTCGTTGAGTATATTCAAGGCTGAGATCGATAGATTTTTGGATGCTAAGGGAATCAAGAGAAATGGGGATCGCGTGGGAAAGGAGTTGAGGTCGAAGATCAGCCATGATCTCATTGAATGGCGGAGCAGATTCGAAGGGCTGTATGGCCTATTCCTGCTCCTATTTCTTATGTTCTTATGCTGCCCTCATCCAGATGAGTGGTGAATATTCCATCACACTCCTGACTTGTGCCTTGTAGATGGTGGAGAGTCTTTGAGGGGTTAGGAGGTGAGTCACTCATCGCAGAGTACCCAGTCTCTGCCCTGCTCTTGTAGCCATGTTGATGTGGCTGATCCAGTTAAGCATCAGGTCAATGGTGACTCACTAGATGTTAATGATGGGGGACTTGGCTATAGTTGAAGGCTCTGTCTGCGTCTGTCTCAGAACTTCAAAAAATTTGAACATTCTTATTGCTAACTATCAACAAAACATATCATTCTTTAACCTTCTGGTCTGGACATTAAATCCTTATTGTCCAACCTATTTTAATTATATACCCGACTCCCAAGTTTTCATCTGTCGTCTTTTTTAACATTTCCCCAGGCTCCCACTTTGTTAGCTATTATATCGTAATACTTCTGTCTATTACTTGACATTGAGTTTACCCTCCACACGAGCAAATAGTCCTGATCACTTTAACCTTCCATGTTCCCATATCCCTTCATCCCCTTTTCCTTCATCTACCTATCCAATTTAATTTTGAATGTTGACATACTTTCTGCCTCAACCACTGACCCTGGAAGTGAATTCCACTCTGTGTGAAGGAGTTTCTCCATTTCTAAATCTCTTACATTTAATCTTGTATCGATCTTGACCCCTGAACAGTCTGATTTTTATCTACCCTGTCCCACCCTGTCATAATTTTAAACACTTCTATTATATGGCCGGTAATCTGTTGTTCAAATGAAAAAGACCCAGTTTTTAAAGTTTTTCTTTGGATTTGTATTTCCTCATACCAAGCAGCATCCTTGTGAATCTGTGCCGTTCCCTCTCTCAAGCCTCAATATCCTTCCTATAGTGTGGAGCCTAATACTGCACACAGTGCTGTCACTGAGGTCTTAAGGTTTTATATAGGCTCTTTATTACCACTTGGCTTTTATATTCTATACCTCGTGATCAAACCTAGATTTCCATCAGCTTTTTTTACAGCCTTATTAACCTGGGGTGCTGTCCTGTGAACCTGCTCCCGCAAATCCCTCTGCTCCTCCACAGCTCCTAGCCCACTCCCATTCAAAATATAATTACTGTTTTTTTTAACGAAAATGTATCACCTCGCACTGACATTGAATTCCATTGGCCACATTTTAGCCCATTCCTGATCTTATCAATATCCCTTTGCAGCTTCCTTTGGTCTTCTAAAGAATTAACTGTGCCTTCCATTTTAGTATCATCTGCAAATTTGGACACTACTCTCTCTAGGCTGATATCCAAATCATTGCTGTACACAGTGAACCCTGGGGACACCACTACCCACTTCCCACCACTCTGAGAAACTGCCCTTAACTCCTACTTTCTTTTCTCCCTTATAACCAATTCTTAAACCAGTTTGCTATTCTCCCCCTAATTCCATACACCTTAATCTTCTGTAGTAATTTCTTATGTGGTACCTTGTCAAAGTCCATGTACACTACATCCACTGCATTTTCCCATCTACCATGTCTGTTACCTCCTCAAAGAATTCTGAGGTTTGTCAAGCATGATTGTCTCTTTTAAGATCTGTGCTGGCTACTTTAACTATATTCTTTTATTTAGATATGTGGTAATTTCATCCTTAGTTAAACTCTAAAATTTTCCCTCCCACAGATGTTAAACTAGCAGGCCTGTAACTAGCCTGATTAGCTCTGTTCCCCTTTTTAATAATGGGACTACATTGACCAGTCTCCAATCTTCCATCCCATATCAACACTCATTACAGCCTGAAATATATAATTTCTGGAGCCTTGGCAATTTCCTCCCTCAGGATCCCAGGATGTATCCTGCTGGAACCTGGTAGTTTGTCTACCGATTGACAATTGTCTAAAAATTGATAAAGGAGGTACTAGAAAGACTAACTGTACTTAAAGTAGATAAGTCACCTGGTCCACATGGGATGCATCCTAGGTTGCTGAGGGAAATAAGGGTGGAAATTGTGGAGGTACTGGCCAAAATCTTCCAAACATCCGTAGATACGGGGTGGGGCCGGAGGACTGGAGAATTGCAAACGTTTACACCCTTGATCACAAAAGGTGTAAGGATAAACTCAGCAACTATAGACCAGTCAGTTTAACCTCAGTGGTGGGGAAACTTTTAGAATAGATAATCCGGGACAGAATTAGCAGTCACTTGGACAAGTATGGATTGATTAGGGAAAGCCAGCACGGGTTTGTTAAAGGCAAATCGTGTTTAACTAACCTAATAGAGTTTTTTGATGAGGTAACAGAGAAGGTAGATGAGGGCAATGGCGTTGATGTGGTGTATATGGACTTTCAAAAGGCATTTGATAAAGTCCCGCATAATAGCTTGTCATCAAGATAAAAGAGGCAGTAGCAGCATGGATACAGAATTGGCAAAGAAACAGGAATAAAAGAGGCAGTAGCAGCATGGATACAGAATTGGCTAAGAAACAGGAAATCGAGAGTAGTGGTGAATGGTTGCTTTTCGGACTTGAGGGAGGTGTACAGTGGTGTTCCCCAGGGGTTGGTACCAGGGCCACTGCTTTTCATGCTATATATTATTGACTTGGACTTAGGTGTACAGGGCACAATTTCCAAAACTTGGAAGTGTAGTGAACAGTGTAGAGGATAATGATAGACTTCAAGAGGATATAGAAAGGCTGGTGGCATGGAAACATAGAAAAATAGGAGCAGGAGTAGGCCATCCAATATGATCATGGCTGATCCTCTATCTCAATACCGTATTCCTGCTCTCCCCATACCCCTTGATGCCTTTTGTGTCTGGAAATCTATCTAGCTCCTTCTTAAATATATTCAGTGACTTGGCATCCACAGCCTTCTGTGGTAGAGAATTCCACAGGTTCACCACTCTCTGAGTGAAGAAATTTCTCCTCATCTCAGTCCTAAATATCCTACCCTGTATCCTGAGACTGCGACTCCTCGTTCTGAACCCCCCCCCCCAGCCAGGGGAAATATCCTCCCTGTATCCAGTCTGTCTAGCCCTGTCAGAATTTTATATGTTTCAATGAGACCCCTCTCATTCTTCTAAACTCGAGTGAATACAGGCCGAGTCGACCCAATCTCTCCTCATATGACAGTCCTGCCATCCCAGGAATCAGTCTGGTGAACCGTCGCTGCACTCCCTCCATGGCAAGGACATCTTTCCTCAGATAAGGAGACCAAAACTGCACACACTACTCCAGATGTGGTCTCACCAAAGCCCTGTATAACTGCAGTAAGACATCCCTGCTCCTGTACTCAAAACCTCTTGTAATGAAGGCTAACATACCATTTGCCTTCCTAACTGCTTGCTGCACCTGAATGCTCGCTTCCAGTGACTGGTGTACAAGAACACCCAGGTCCCTTTGTACATCAACATTTCCCAATCTATCATCATTTAAATAATATTCTGCCTTTCTGTTTTTCCTTCCGAAGTGGATAATTTCACATTTATCCACGTTATACCGCATCTGCCATGTATTTGCCCACTCACTCAACTTGTCTAAATCGCCTTGAAGCCTCTTTGCATCCTCCTCACAACTCACGATCCCACCTAATTTTGTGTCGTCAGCAAACTTGGAAATATTACATTTGGTTCCCTCATCCAAATCATTGATATATATTGTGAATAGCTGGGGCCCGAGCACTGATCCCTGCGGTACCCCACTAGTCACTGCCTGCCACCCCGAAAAAGACCCATTTATTCCTACTCTCTGTTTCCTGTCTGTTAACCAATTTTCAATCCATGCCAGTATATTACCCCCAATCCCATGTGCTTTAATTTTTCACACTAACCTCTTAAAATCCAAATAAACCACATCTACTGGTTCTCCCTTATCTATTCTATCAGTTACATCCTCAAAAAACTTCATTAGGTTTGTCAAACATGATTTCCCTTTCATAAATCCATGTTGACTTTGTCCAATCCCATTGATGTTTTCTAAGTGTCCTATTATCACATCCTTTATAATAGACTCTAACATTTTCCCTACTACTGATGTTAGGCTAACTGGTCTGTAGTTCCCTGTTTACTTTCTCCCTCCTTTTTAAAATAGTGATGTTACATTTGCATCCCTCCTATCTGCAGGAACTGTTCCATAATCTATAGAATTTTGGAAGATGACAACTAATGCGTCTACTATTTCCATGGCTACCTCTTTAGTACTCTGGGATGCAGATTATCAGGCCCTGGGGATTTATCAGCTTTCAGTCCCATTAATTTCTCCAGCACTTTTTTTTAACTAATGCTAATTTCCTTTAATTCCTCCTTCTCACTGGTCCCTTGGTTCCCTAGCATTTCTGGGAAGTTATTTGTGTCATCTTCCATGAAGACAGAACCCAAAGTATTTGTTTAATTGTTCTGCCATTTCCTTGCTCCCCGTTATAAATTCTCCCATTAGTGACAGTAAGGGACCTACATTTGTCTTCACTAATCTTTTTCTTTTTACATACTTGTAGAAGCTTTTACAGTCCACTTTTATGTTCCTTGCAAGGGAGGACACGTGGCAGATGAAATTTAATGCAGAAAAATGGGAGGTGATACATTTCGGTAGGAAGAATGAGGAGAGGCAATAAAACTAAAGGGCACAATTCTAAGAGAGGTACAGGAACATAGAGATAGAGAGTCATAGAGTCATAGAGTTATACAGCACGGATAGAGGCCCTTCGGCCCATCGTGTCCGCGCCGGCCATCAAGCCCTGTCTACTCTAATCCCATATTCCAGCATTTGGTCCGTAGCCTTGTATGCTATGGCATTTCAAGTGCTCATCCAAATGCTTCTTGAATGTTGTGAGGGTTCCTGCCTCCACAACCCTTTCAGGCAGTGAGTTCCAGACTCCAACCACCCTCTGGGTGAAAAAGTTCTTTCTCAAATCCCCTCTAAACCTCCCGCCTTTTACCTTGAATCTATGCCCCCTTGTTATAGAACCCTCAACGAAGGGAAAAAGCTCCTTAGTATCTATCCTATCTGTGCCCCTCATAATTTTGTACACCTCAATCATGTCCCCCCTCAGCCTCCTCTGCTCCAAGGAAAACAAACCCAATCTTCCCAGTCTCTCTTCATAGCTGAAGCGCTTCAGCCCTGGTAACATCCTGGTGAATCTCCTCTGCACCCTCTCCCAAGCGATCACATCCTTCCTGTAGTGTGGCGACCAGAACTGCACACAGTACTCCAGCTGTGGCCTAACCAGTGTTTTATACAGCTCCATCATAACCTCCTTGCCCTTATATTCTATGCGATCTGGGGGTATATGCACACAAATCGTTAAAGCTGGTAGGGCAGGTTGGGAAAGCGGCTTTAAAAAAGCTTATGGGATCCTGGGATTTATAAATAGAGGCATAGAGTATAAAAGCAAGGATGTCATGATGAACTTTATAAAACACTGATTCGGCCACAGCTGGAGTATTGTGTCCAGTTCTGGACACCGCACTTTAGGAAAAATGTGAAGACCTTAGAAAGGGTGCAGAAAAGATTTACTAGAATGATTCCAGGGATGAAGGACTTTAGTTACATGGATAGACTGGAGAAGCTGGGGTTGTTCTCCTTGGAGCAGAGAAGGTTGAGAGGAGATTTGATACAGGTATTCAAAATCATGAAGGGTCTGGACAGAGTAGATAGAGAGACACTGTTCCCATTGGCAGAGGTTCAAGAACCAGAGGGCATAGATTTAAGGTGATTGGCAAATGAACCAAAGGTGATATGAGGAAAAACTTTTTTTACACAGTGAGTGGTTAGGATCTGGAATGCACTGCCCGAGGGGGTTGTGGAGGCAGATTCAATCATAACCTTCAAAAGGGAACTGGATAAGTACTTGAAAGGAAAAAATTTGCAAGGCTACAGGGATAAGGCGAGGGAGTGGGACTAGCTAGATTGCTCCTGCATAGAGCCGGCACAGATTCGATGGGCTGAATGGCGACCTCCTGTGCTGTAACCTTCCATGATTCTTTCCACTCGGGTTTTCACCTAGCTTTTAACCATTCCCTTTTCTCTGATATATTTGTAAAATACTTTGCTGTTCTTTTTGATGTTTTTTGTTTTCTTTCCCCTCATTCTCCATCCTGGTTTTCTTTATCTCACTCCTTAGCTCTTTTCTTGTCCCTCAACCAACATCACAACAGATTATCTGGTCGTTATCACATTGCTGTTTGTGGGATCTTGCTGTGCACAAACTGGCTGCCTCGTTTCCTGCATTACAACAGTGACTACATTTCGAAAATACTTAATGGGCTGTAAAGCCCTTTGGGTCATTCTGAGGTCGTAAAAGGTGCTATTTAAATGCAAGTTTTTTCTGTATGAATTGTTTTCTGCATGAATATTATCCTCATCTATTTCTCCCTGTTCTAATAGCTGATCCTGCTGGGTTTTATTTTCCAGCCACCCCCCTCTTCCTAGTTTAAAAACTATGTCACTTTCCTATTTAACTGTTTTACTGGTACATTAGCACTCTCCCCGGTCAGATGTAGCCCACCTTTGTGGAATAGCTCCTATCTGTCTCAGACCTGGTTGCAAAGCCCAACGAAACAGAGCCCCACTTCCTCATTCTGATTATTTAACCAGTCATTGCCCTAATCTTCCTGACCTTCCCTATTCTAATACATAACTGGGAAAATAATCCTGAGTTTACCGCCTCCTAAACTCGTTTCCTAATCACCGAAACTCATTTTACAGGATTTAAGGCTTTTCTTTACCGACATCAGTGGCTCCCACATGGATCCCAATAACTGGCTGCTCTCCCCATCTTTGTGCAATCTTTCGATACATCCCATTTATTCCTAATATGTTCTATTCGCTACGTCCTTTACCCTCACCTGAGAGGCAAGAAAGCCTCATAGACAGTCAGTCTGGGATAGGAGTAAAGTGCTCATGTATATTTACTATATAACCCACCGTGTTACTGGTATATCTTGGGTTCATGTCATGCTACACGTAACCCCACCAGCAAAAAGGGGGAAAAAATTTATATGTTTTTTAAAATTCTCTCTCTCTCTCTGCCATTTTGAGTTTCTTTCTGCCTGCCTGTGTAATAGACACAATGTATATCTAGTGTACTGGGACGTGCTGTTCTCCGTGACTGGCCTGTTTGAATAACAACGACACCTTTTGATTGGTGTGATGCTGTCCCAACATAGTATAAGATATGCGATTTGAGAACCTTTTCATTCATTCATCTGACGAAGGAGATAATCTCCGAAAGCTTGTGATTTTAAAATAAATTTGTTGGACTATAACCTGGTGTTGTAAGATTCCTTACTGGTATATAACAGTTTTGTGTATATAAAACACAACGTGAATACTGGATACAACACTCCTGTGTGTCTTGCGTATTTAGTATGAGGCTGTCAGACCTGTCTCTGTAGGTATTATGGAGTGTCTGGGCCTATTGCAAAAAAACTGAATTCCAACCCAGTGCAAAGCTGAAACCATTTGTAATAACGTCGTATTTCCAGCTGCTGACCACCAGAGGCACCAGTGAGCCGTTGAAGCAAAAGCTCAACTCCTTTTATGGATCCCAGGCTCCCAATAAAATCCAATGTATCTTAAATAAATGTAATGGATGAACAAGGCAGTAAATCTGCAAACTTTTGGCCCTCGGCGGCCTTACAGGTCTATAAAAATAACTTTGGTTCATTGGAACCAAGTCTTTGAAGACTGTGAGAAATGTGCTCGAAATGTTTGGAAGAGGTTGGGGTTGAGAGTGAGAACAAGGCGACACTGATTAAAAGAAAGTAGTTAAAAAATGTAAAACCGGAGAACATGAGGTGGAATATTGATCCTGAAAGAGGTGAGTTACGGAGATTGTTTGACCTTTGCCCAGAGCCTGTTCTGGCTCTGATTTTTATGAGGTAAAACATACACAAGAAGTGGTTTTGTTCTGAATTTGTTTCAAAGTCTGTTGCAGCTTTGCTTTTGGTCCCTTATTGAAGTCAGGTTGCTTTTAAGCACCGAGTCTTCATTAAGCGGAGGATCAAAGCCGCCCGGTCAGTTTATGTGGTCGTTAATTCGGCCAAGTTGCCAAATGTTAACGTTATCTTTATGGCCGTGGGTGCTGGTTTATTCTGTCGGTCATTTCATGGCTCCTTATGTGGCACCAAAGGAGTCTCCTACCAAATATAACTCAGTCCATTAACGCTCTCCATGTCTCTTTTTACTGGGATGGAATTCGAATACTGAAATAAAGGCAGAAAATGTTGGAAAAACACAACCGCTATGTTGAGTCGTGTCTAAACGTGAACCTTTTCTTGTTTCACTTGCTGGGTGTTTCCAGCAGTTGTTGCTTTTCCTGTTATCTCATGCTATCTTAATATTTAAACGCAGAATCCCTGCTGTGTTAGTCCAGGCTCTGCACAAACTGTTATGTTTCCTTTTAGAGTGTCCCTATTTGTGTTTTATTTCCCATTAATTTTCCTTGCTGGCCTCTAAAGTAAAACATAAAAAGAAAATCACATTTGGAACATGAGTGAATGGAAGTGTGATTCCTTGCACACTTAGAACCAATTGCACTCGAGTTTGCGTCAGTGTGAAGAGCTTTAGGGTTTGTGTTGTGACATTTGGATGGGAGACACAAATCACAACTACAACCAGAACAACAACAACTTGCATGTATATAGCGCCTTTAACATAAAACGCCCCAAGGCGCTTGGCAAAAGCAGGGAGGGGTGGGATACTCTGCAACAGTACAACTTCTCAACATTTCATTTTATTTTGCTCAGTATTAAAGAGTCAATCAGCCAGTGGCCTCTGTCAATACTGCTCTGGTCCCTGCTGCCGAACAGCAGACCCGAGAGCTAGAGCTTCACAGTTCTTTATCAATCACTGAAGGCCAGTTGTCAGGGAATTGACTGGGTGCACTGACTGTTTTGGAGGCCTTTTTGTCAGGGTGAACAATTGAGATTGCTCATGGTGTCAGTTAGCGCTGCGTAGTGTTGAATGCCGATGACACAAAGGTTGGTGGCATTATAAGCAGTGTGGATGAAAACATAAAATTACAAAGGGATATTGATAGATTAGGTGAATGGGCAAAACTGTGGCAAATGGAATTCAATGTAGACAAATGTGAGGTCATCCAATTAGGATCAAAAAAGGATAGAACAGAGTACTTTCTAAATGTAAAAGTTAAAAACAGTGGCTGTCCAAAGGGACCTAAGGGTTCAGGTACATAGATCGTTGAAGAGTCATGAACAGGTGCAGAAAATAATCAATAAGGCTAATGGAATGCTGCCTTTATATCTAGAGGACGAGAAAACAAGGGGGCAGAAGTTATGCTGCAGCTATACAAAACCCTGGTTAGACTGCACCTGGAGTACTGTGAGCAGTTCTGGGCACTGCACCTTCAGAAGGACATATTGGCCTTGGAGGGAGTGCAGCGTAGGTTTACTAGAATGATACCTGGACTTCAAGGGTTAAGTTACGAGGAGAGATTACACAAGTTGGGGTTGTATTCTCTAGAGTTTAGAAGGTTGAGGGGTGATCTGATCGAAGTTTATAAGATATTAAGGGGAACAGATAGGGTGGATAGAGAGAAACTATTTCTGCTGGTTGGGGATTTTAGGAGTAGGGGGCACAGTCTAAAAATTAGAGCCAGACCTTCCAGGAGTGAGATTAGAAAACATTTCTACACACAAAGGGTGGTAGAAGTTTGGAACTCTCTTCTGCAAACGACAATTGATACTAGCTCAATTGCTAAATTTAAATCTGAGATAGATAGCTTTTTGGCAACCAAAGGTATTAAGGGATATGGGCCAAAGGCAGGTATATGGAGTTAGATCACAGATCAGCCATGATCTTATCAAATGGCGGAGCAGGCACGAGGGGCTGAATGGCCTACTCCTGTTCCTATGTTCCTAATCTTTCTTCAACATCTGTCGGCTGTGATGTGGTAGCATAAGACTCTTGGGACCGAGGAGACCCATATCTCGGATCCTGAGTCCTGGGAGGACTCCTCATAGACTACATCGCCCTTGTCGACGGACAGGCAGCCTGGCCCTATATCTTGATATCTATGTGAGCCGGCATCTGAGGGGGCTGACTCGAATGTTCATACGAGCTGTCATCAGGAATGGGGAGTGCATCCTGAGGGTGCCACTCGAGCTGGGTCCTGGAGCTGTGGGACCACTGATCAGCAAGAGGGCAGACCTGTTGTTGGCACTTAGATTACATAGAACCTGACAGATGTAACCCAAAAACTCTTGAAAACCAGTTGCCATTTTTCTCTCCGTGGTTCCAAGCATTGAAGGCCATTGGTCACAAACTAGAGACCTCGCAGCTGGGCCCTCTGAGATGATTCTCTATGTAAGTGTGATGCTCGTCCAACATCCTTTTCAGAGTGTGACCCCTGCGATATGAGTCCTGAAGATCTTTAGCAGGGGCTGACGGCTGTGATACCTGCACTGGCCACTGTCGGACTCCACTGGCCCACTCGTGTTGTGTGAGACACCCGATAATAAACCATCATTGGAACTATCTAGATTCTCCCTAGTGATTACCTCTGGCTTGGTGAGTGAGAAAGAGAATGTGAATGTGGGAATGGATGATAAAGGGATTGATAGGGCAGAGCTAGAAAACAACTGCCCACCTCTCCTCTGTCGCATCTTCCTGTGACTCATCTAGGAACATAGGAATATAGGAACAGGAGTAGGCCATTCAGCCCCTCGTGCCTGCTCCGCCATTTGATAAGATCATGGCTAATCTGTGATCTAACTCCATATACCTGCCTTTGGCCCATATCCCTGAATACCTTTGGTTGCCAAAAAGCTATCTATCTCAGATTTAAATTTAGCAATTGAGCTAGCATCAGTTGCCGTTTGCGGAAGAGTGTTCCAAACTTCTACCACTCTTTTTGTGTAGAAATGTTTTCTAATCTCACCTGTGAAAGGTCTGGCTCTAATTTTTAGACTGTGCCCCCTACTCCTAAAATCCCCAACCAGCGGAAATAGTTTCTCTCCATCCACCCTATCTGTCCCCCTTAATATCTTATAAACTTCGATCAGATCGCCCCTTAACCTTCGAAACTCCAGAGAATACAACCCCAATTTGTGTAATTTCTCCTCGTAACTTAACCCTTGAAGTCCAGGTATCTAAGAAGGATCATCAGCTCCATTTACAGGAGATCAATTTAGTTTCTTGCATGGGTTCTCAGCCTCCAAACCATGATTATGACAAACCTACAGCTTCCACAAGCCATCCCACTTCATCACAGTGTCTGTGGTCCCACTCCCCAGGGTCACAGTGCTTTTTCCTGCTATGGAATCAAGGACCAAATGTCAGGTGGTCCTTTGCCTGTCGCCTGCACCTTTCGACTAGGTGTCGACCATCTCCTGTGATGGAGGGTAAAGGAGAACAGGATGTTAGTTGTTTGTTGGCAGTAGGGTCGTGTGCCTTCTTCTGAAACTGCCCCCTTCCATCAGCTTGGTATGGGCTGACACCTGCACAGCTGAGGTGCTAGAATTTGTGACAAGTGAACGTGTGTTGCTCCAAGAGGGAGGCTTTGTCTTAATGTGGCATTCCTGCTGGTTACTAATAATGATGGATATGTGAGACTTGACCACTATTTCACAGTGAGAGTCAATTCGGACGGCATTACTGACTCTTACCTACAATTAACTTAGCACACATGTACATTGAGTGCATTATAGGTCATATGGATCTTATCTTTGTTGTTCTGGCGAGGTCATTACTTTTTTTTCAACACTGGAGAGGAGTCCTGGATGTGAGCGGAGAGACGCTGAATGCTGCTGCTATTTCTCTCTACATTGCCCTCGATTCCAGTTTCAGTGGCCTGTGGCCTCCGGCCCCCGACCCCATACACTCAGTCCCTCCTGACTTGAATCTCTTCCAACAAAACTGGAACTCCTGACCATCTGAAGTTGTGAGCTTTCTGCCTTGGCCACTGTTCCCAAATATGTTCCACCCTGTAGTGCTGCCATTGGCCATTTAATCAGCAGCAGGACTCCACTGCCCTCCGATGACATCCAGTCAGGGTGCTTCTGGATCAAGTTACATAGACTATACTGCACAGAAACAGACCATTTGGCCCAACAGGTCTATGCGGTGTTTATGCTCCACACGAGCCTCCTCCCATCCTATTAACAACAACAACAACAACAACAACAACAACAACAACAACGTGCATTTATATAGCACCTTTAATGTAGTAATATGTCGCAAGGAACTTCACAGCAGCATTTTCAAACAAAATTTAACACCAGGCCACATAAGGATATATCAGGACAGGTGGCCAAAAGCTTGGTCAAAGAGGTAGGTTTTAAGCAACGTCTTAAAGGAGGAGAGAGAGGTAGAGAGGCAGAAAGGTTCAGGGAGGGAATTCCAGAGCTTGGTGTCTAGGCAGTTGAAGGCACATCCACCAATGGTGGAGCGATGAGAATTGGGGAAGTGCAAGAGGCCAGAATTGTCGGAGCGTAGAGATCTCGGAGGGTTGTAGGGCTGGAGGAAGCTACAAAGATAGGGAGGGGCGAGGCCATGGAGGGATTTGAAAACAAGGATGGGAATTTTAAAATCGAGGCATTCTCAGACTGGGAGCCAATATGAACCAGCGAGCACAGGGGTGATAGATGAACGGGACTTGGTGCGAGTTAGGATATGTGCAGCAGAGTTTTGGATGAGCCCAAATTTGGTGGGTGAGAGCTGGGAGACCGGCCAGGAGAGCATTGGAATATTCAAGTCTAGTGGCAACAAAGGCATGGATGATGGTTTCAGCAGCAGATGGGCTGATGCAGGGGCGGAGACTGGCATTGTTACGGAGGGGGAAGTAGACGGTCTTGGTAATGGAGCAGATATGGGGTTGGAAGCTCATCTCGGTCAAATAGGATGCTGAGGTTGTGAATGGTCTGGTTCAGCGTCAGACAATGGCCAGGATAAGAGATAGTCGTTGGCTAGGGAACACAGTTTGTGGTTGGACCTGAAGACAATGGATTCGGTCTTCCCAATATTTAGATAGAACGAGGGGGCATAGTCGCAGGATAAGGGGGCGGCCGTTCAAGACTGAGATGAGGAGAAATTTCTTCACGTAGAGGGTTGTGAATCTTTGGAATTTTCTACCCCAGAGGGCTGTGGATGCTGAGTCATTGAATATATTCAAGGCTGAGAGGGATAGATTTTTGGACTCTAGGGGAATCAAGGGATATGGGTATCAAGCGGGAAAGTGGAGTTGAGGTCGAAGATCAACCATGAAAACCCACCCTTGATTCCTTGAAAACTACCGACCCATCTCCAACCTCCTTTTTTCTCTCCAAAGTCCTTGAACGTGTTTTAGCGATCAAAGCAAGTTGCGATGAGGACACAAAGTGCCTGCAAAGGGATATTGACAGGTTAAAAATACAAAGATGGGAGGGAAAGTGGAGAGTGAGGAGGACATAAAAAACCTACAGGGGGATATAGACAGGCTGGGTGAGTGGGCGGAGATTTGGCAGATGCAATACAATATTGGAAAATGTGAGGTTATGCACTTTGGCAGGAAAAATCAGAGAGCAAGTTATTATCTTAATGGCGAGAAACTGGAAAGTACTGCAGTACAAAGGGATCTGGGGGTCCTAGTGCAAGAAAATCAAAAAGTTAGTATGCAGGTGCAGCAGGTGATCAAGAAGGCCAATGGAATGTTGGCTTTTATTGCTAGGGGGATGGAATATAAAAACAGGGAGGTATTGCTGCAGTTATATAAGGTATTGGTGAGACCGCACCTGGAATACTGCATACAGTTTTGGTCTCCATACTTAAGAAAAGACATACTTGCTCTCGAGGCAGTACAAAGATGAGGGGGCGGACATATGAGGAGAGGTTGAGTAGATTGGGACTCTACTCATTGGAGTTCAGAAGAATGAGAGGCGATCTTATTGAAACATATAAGATTGTGAAGGGGCTTGATCGGGTGGATGCGGTAAGGATGTTCCCAAGGATAGGTGAAACTAGAACTAGGGGGCATAATCTTAGAATAAGGGGCTGCTCTTTCAAAACTGAGATGAGGAGAAACTTCTTCACTCAGAGGGTAGTAGGTCTGTGGAATTTGCTGCCCCAGGAAGCTGTGGAAGCTACATCATTAAATAAATTTAAAACAGAAATAGACAGTTTCCTAGAAGTAAAGGGAATTAGGGGTTATGGGGAGCGGGCAGGAAATTGGACATGAATTTAGATTTGAGGTTAGGATCAGATCAGCCATGATCTTATTGAATGGCGGAGCAGGCTCGAGGGGCCGATTGGCCTACTCCTGCTCCTATTTCTTATGTTCTTAAGAGAATGGGCAAAAACTTGGTAGATGGAATATAATGTGGGAAAATGTGAAGTCATCCACTTTTGGGAGGAAAAATAAAAAAACAAAATATTATTTGAATGGAGAAATGCTACAAAATGCTGCGGTACAGAGGGATCTGGGTGTCCTCGTACATGAAACACAAAAAGTCAACATACAGGTGCAGCAGGTAATCTGGAAGGCAAACAGAATATTGGCCTTTATTTCTAGGGGGATGGAGTATAAAAGCAGGGAAGTCATGCTACAACTGTACAGGGTGCTGGTGAGACCACACCTGGAGTACTGCGTACAGTTCTGGTGCCCTTATTTAAGGAAGGACATACTTGCATTGGAGGCAGTTCAGAGAAGGTTCACCAGGTTGATTCCAGGTATGGAAGGGTTGTCTTATGAGGAAAGATCGAACAGGTTGGTTCTATACACATTAGAGTTTCGAAGAATGAGAGGAGATCTTATTGAAACATACAAGATTCTGAGGGGACTCGATAAGGTAGATGCTGAGAGGATGTTACCCCTCATGGGGGAATCTAAAACTAGGGGGCATACTCTCAGAATAAGGGGTTGCCTGTTTAAGACGGAAATGAGGAGGAATTTCTTCTCCCAGAGAGTCATGAATGTTTGGAATTCTTTATCCCAAAAAGCTGTGGAGGCCGAGTCATTGAATACATTCAAGGCTGAGTTAGACAAATTTTTGATCAGCAAGGGAGTCAAAGGATATGGAGAAAGGGCAGGAAAGTGGAGTTGAGGTAAAAATCAGATCAGCCATGATCTCATTAAATGGCGGAGCAGGCTCGAGGGGCTGAATGGCCTACTCCTGCTCCTATCTTTTATGGTCTTATGTGATGTCGCCTCCCAAATCCTTGCCCATCTTTCCCGCATGTTTGAACCCCTCCAATCAGGTTTCCACCCCTGCCACAGTACTGAAACGGGTCTTGTCACAGTCACAAATGACATCCTATCGAGGTAAACTATCCCTCCTCATTCATCTTGATCTGTCTGCAGCCTTTGACACGGTTCATCACACCATCCTCCTTCAAAGCCCCTCATCTGTTGTCCAGCTGGGTGGGACTGTGCTCGCCAGGTTCCAATCTTATCTATTCAGTCATAGCCAGAGAATCACCTGCAATGGCTTCTGTTCCCACTCTCGCACAGTTCAGAGGATCTATCCTTGGTCCCCTCCTATTTCTCATCTACTTGCTGCCCCTCGACAACATCATCCAAAAACACATCAGGTTCCACATGTACGCTGATGACACACTGCTCTCCCTCACAACCACCTCTCTCGACCCCGTAGTTGTCTCTTTTTTTAAATTATTCATTCATGGGATGTGGGCGTTGCTGGCGAGGCTGGCATTTATTGCCCATTCCTAATTGTCCTTGAGAAGGTGGTGGTGAGCCGCCTTCTTGAACCTCTACACTCTGTGTGGTGACGGTTCTCCCACAGTGCTGTTAAGTAGGGAGTTCCAGGATTTTGACCCAGCAACGATGATATATTTTCAAGTCAGGATGTTCTGTGACTTGGAGGGGAACGTGCAGGTGGTGTTGTTCCCATGCGCCTGCTGCCCTTGTCCTTCTAGGTGGTAGAGGTCGTGGGTTTGGCAGGGACTGTCGAAGAAGCCTTGGCGAGTTGCTGCTCTGCATCTTGTAGATGGTACACACTGCAGCCACAGTGCGCCAGTGGTGGAGGGAGTGAATGTTTAGGGTGGTGGATGGGGTGCCAATCAAGCGCCTGCTTTGTCCTGGATGGTGTCAAGTTTCTTGAGTGTTGTTGGAGCTGCACTCTTCCTGGCAAGTGGAGAGTATTCCATCACACTCCTGATTTGTGCCTTGTAGATGGTGGAAAGGCTTTGGGGAGTCAGGAAGTGAGTCACTCGCTCCAGAATACCCAGCCTCTATCCTGCTCTTGTATCCACAGTATTTATGTGGCTGGTCCAGTTAAGTTTCTAGTCAATGGTGACCCCCAAGATGTTGATGGTGGGGGATTCGGCAATGGTAATGCAGTTGAATGTTAAGGGGAGGTGGTTCGAATATCTCTTGTTGGAGATGGTCATTGCCTGGCACTTGTGTGACGCAAATGTTACTTGCCACTTATCAGCCCAAACCTGGATGTTGTCCAGGTCTTGCTGCATGCGGGCATGGACTGCTTCATTATCTGAGGGGTTGCGAATGGAACTGAACACTGTGCAATCATCAGCGAACATCCCCATTTCTGACCTTATGATGGAGGGAAGGTCATTGATGAAGCAGCTGAAGATGGTTGGGACACTGCCCTGAGGAATTCCTGCAGTGATGTCCTGGGGTTGAGATGATTCAACAACCACTACCATCTTCCTTTGTGCTAGGTATAACTCCAGCCACTGGAGACTTTTCCCCCAATTCCCGTTGATTTCAATTTTACTAGGGTTCCTTGGTGCCACACTGCCGAGGTGGGATTTGAACTCATGACTCCGGATTATTAGTCCAGGTCTCTGGATTACTCGTCCAGTAACATAACCACTAGGGTACCGTACCCGTGCTACACTGATTGTCACACTGATTGACATTCAGTACTGGATGAACAAAAATTTCCTCCAACTAAAAATTGGGAAGTCCGAAGCCATTGTCTTTGGTCCCCGCCACAAACTGCGTTTCCTAGCCACCGACTCCATCCCTCCCCCAGCCCACTGTCTGAGGCTGATCCAGACCATTCACAACCCTGACGTTCTATTTGACCCTTAGATGAGCTCCAGACCCTCTATTCGTTCCATCACCAAGACTGCCTAATTCTACCTCCGTAACATCGCGTGTCTCCGACACTGCCTCAGCTCATCTGCTGCTGAAATCCTCATCCATGCCTTTGTTACCTCTGGACTTGACTATTCCCATGCTCTACAGTGATGTCTTGAGGAGTGTACATATTACAGAGAGGGAGGTGCTGGAAGTCTTAACGTGCATCAAGGTAGATAAATCTCCGGGACCTGATGAAATGTATCCCAGGACGTTATGGGAGGTTAGGGAGGAAATTGCGGGTCCCCTAGCAGAGATATTTGAATCATCGACAGCTACAGGTGAGGTGCCTGAAGATTGGAGGGTAGCAAATGTTGTGCCTTTGTTTAAGAAGGGCGGCAGGGAAAAGCCTGGGAACTACAGACCGGTGAGCCTGACATCTGTAGTGGGTAAGTTGTTAGAGGGTATTCTGAGAGACAGGATCTACAGGCATTTGGAGAGGCAGGGACTGATTAGGAACAGTCAGCATGGTTTTGTGAGAGGAAAATCATGTCTCACGAATTTGATTGAGTTTTTTGAAGGGATAACCAAGAAGATAGATGAGGGCTGTGCAGTAGACGTGGTCTACATGGACTTTAGCAAAGCCTTTGACAAGGTACCGCATGGTAGGTTGTTACGTAAGGTTAAATCTCACGGGATCCAAGGTGAGGTAGCCAATTGGATACAAAATTGGCTTGACGACAGAAGACAGAGGGTGGTTGTAGAGGGTTGTTTTTCAGACTGGAGGCCTGTGACCAGCGGTGTGCCTCAGGGATCGGTGCTGGGTCCGCTGTTATTTGTTATTTATATTAATGATTTGGATGAGAATTTAAGAGGAATGGTTAGTAAGTTTGCAGATGACACCAAGATTGGTGGCATTGTGGACAGTGAAGAAGGTTATCTAGGATTGCAACGGGATCTTGATAAATTGGGCCAGTGGGCCGATGAATGGCAGATGGAGTTTAATTTAGATAAATGTGAGGTGATGCATTTTGGTAGATCGAATCAGACCAGGACCTACTCCGTTAATGGTAGGGCGTTGGGGAGAGTTATAGAACAAAGAGATCTAGGAGTACAGGTTCATAGCTCCTTGAAAGTGGAGTCACAGGTGGATAGGGTGGTGAAGAAGGCATTCGGCATGCTTGGTTTCATTGGTCAGAACATTGAATACAGGAGTTGGGATGTCTTGTTGAAGTTGTACAAGACATTAGTAAGGCCACAGTTGGAATACTGTGTACAGTTCTGGTCACCCTATTATAGAAAGGATATTATTAAACTAGAAAGAGTGCAGAAAAGATTTACTAGGATGCTACCGGGACTTGATGGTTTGACTTATAGGGAGAGGTTAGATAGACTGGGACTTTTTTCCCTGGAGAGTAGGAGGTTAAGGGGTGATCTTATAGAAGTCTATAAAATAATGAGGGACATAGATAAGGTAGATAGTCAAAATCTTTTCCCAAAGGTAGGGGAGTCTATAACGAGGGGACATAGATTTAAGGTGAGAGGGGAGAGATACAAAAGGGTCCAGAGGGGCAATTTTTTCACTCAAAGGGTGGTGAGTGTCTGGAACAAGCTGCCAGAGGCAGTAGTAGAGGCGGGTACAATTTTGTCTTTTAAAAAGCATTTGGACAGTTACATGGGTAAGATGGGTATAGAGGGATATGGGCCAAGTGCAGGCAATTGGGATTAGCTTAGTGGTATAAACTGGGCGACATGGACATGTTGGGCCGAAGGGCCTGTTTCCATGTTGTAAACTTCTATGATTCTATGCTCTCCTGGCCGGCCTCCCATCTTTCTCCCTCCGTAAACTTGAGCTCATCCAAAACTCTGCTGCCTGTGTACTAACTCGCAGCAAGTCCTGTTCACTCATTGCCCTTGTGCTGGCTGACCTACATTGGCACCCGGTCCGGGAACGCCTCGATTTTAAAATTCGTATCCTCATGTTGACATCCCTCCATGGCCTCACACCTTCCTATTTGAACATGGTAGTGTCAGCCTTCTGCGTTCTCTGGATTTGGCAGTGTCAGCGCTGTCTGTTCTCTGAAATCAGGAGCGTTAGCACTGTGACTTGTCTGAACTCTGTAGTCTGCCTGATGATGACTGGATCAAATTACACATTCCAGACAAAGGGTTGGGTGAGTTTTGTCCTTCCACATCCTGTTAGTGGCAATACCAGGATGATGGCCATAGTGGTGACAGTAGATGCGACCATGTAGAATCTGCCCAATTCTCATCCAAAGTGAAAGTGAAAATGACCGAGTGTTGAGGCACGGAGAGGAAATGAGTATCAATGAAATGGAGAGAGACAAGAAAAGTTGCAAAGGAGAAAGCAAAATTGACATCAGCTGCATGCAGGAAAGTCATTACAAGCAAATGTGAGGAGGCAGAATTCTCAGGCTCTTTGCAATTCTCAATTACATTGTAAATCAACATCAAGTGCCTGTTCCCTGCCAACTGCACCATTAAACATGATGTAGAGTAAATGAACAAGGGGAATGAATCACCAGACATGCCCTGATAACATGGCGGCCAAAACTCCTGAAACTACAGACGAAAGGTCACCCCAGAGAGCAGACTAATCGAGATATGAATCAGAATGTGGCTGTTGAATCTCTAATAGTTACAGTGCAGTGAAGGTGCTCATTTTTCTGTTTGTTTTACACTTACTTTTTTTAAAATTGCACTCTCTAATTTTGCCCATTCACTGCTGAAACAAGGTTCCACAGAACATCTTCTGGTACCTTGACTAAGTGACTATTCTACATTTAATTTCAGTGACTGTTGGCAGGCTATTTGACTATGGAAGGGAGCACAGCTAAGCTGACTGCGACTTCCAATAGGAAGCACTGGATAACCAATGGGTGAACTCGATGATCTTCTTCCTGGTCATTAAGGATCAGTTTCACACTGAAACCATCTTACTTTTCAAAAAATAATTAAATGTCAAACCTATATAAAAATATACTTTAATTCTGTGCATCTTCTAGATTGGAAAGGGAAAATTAGGGTGAGAAGCCTCACCTTGATGGTCTTTGGGAGCTGACAACGGGTATTTACAATCCCCAAATCTGCTACAAGCATCAAGCCAGGTGGATGAAACAAAGAGAAGTTAAACATAAAAACCCCATAAAATCAATTTAAATGTAGCTTTTCTGGACATTTTCAGGATTAAAATTCAAAGTACTTGTTTTTTTTAACCGTGCTATACTTGTGCAGGTGGTTTATAGGAGGAGCTAAGATTGTGAGAATTGATCCCTTCTCTTTCCTCAATCTGATTCAACACCTCCCCTCTCCTTCACCTCCACTCCCCCTCTGCTGCCCTCCCCTTTGCTCCTCCTTCCCCTCTCCCTCTCAGCTCCACTCCCTCCCCATCCCCATCTGCTCTGCTTCCCTTCCCCGCCCCTTCCTCTCCCCCTCCCCTCCACACCTCCTCCCCCTCTCCCCTCTCTCCCTTCCCTCTCTCCCTCTCATCTCTTCCATTCCCCTCCCCATCCCCATCCACTCTGCTACCCCTTCTCCTACTCCTCCTCTTCCTCTCCCCCTCCCTCTCTCTTCCCCTCCTCCCTCTCTCCCCTCCTCCCTCCCCTCCCCCTCCATAGATACACTCAAAGTTTATTTCCACAAAGTTACAGCAGTTTGTTATGAGCAACAACAGCTTAAATTATAACACGCCTTTAATTATAACACTCCTTGGCACTTTACAGAAGCAGAAGAATCCATTGCCATGGCAGCATGACCTTGTCTCATGGCTTTCAGTAGTTTGCTCATTGAAAAATCCCAACTATCACAATTTTTAACAACAGCGTCTTGGAAGGTGTTCCGTTCCCTTCCGCCTTACACCGGCAACCTTTGCAAAACATGCCAGATCATCGACACAGATACCACCATCACACGAGAGGACACCACCCACCAGGTACATGGTTCATACTCCTGTGACTCGGCCAACGTTGTCTACCTCATACATTGCAGGAAAGGATGCCCCGGAGCATGGTACATTGGCGAGACCATGCAGACACTGCAACAACGGATGAACGGACACCGCGCAACAATCGCCAGACAGGAGGGTTCCCTCCCAGTCGGGGAACACTTCAGCAGTCAAGGACATTCAGCCTCCAATCTTCGGGTAAGCGTTCTCCAAGGCGGCCTTCGAGACACATGACAACGCAAAATCGTCGAGCAGAAATTGATAGCCAAGTTCTGCACCCATGAGGACGGCCTCAACCAGGATCTTGGGTTCATGTCACTCTACACGTAACCCCACCAGCAAAAAAAAGTTATCTGTTTTTAATACAACTGGTCATTCTCTCTCTTTCTCTGCCTTTCGGGTGTCTCTCTCTCTCTCTCTGTCTTTGTGTTATGACTGCTTGTGTATTCAGTAGTCTGGGATGTAACGTTTCTCTGTCTGAACACCATTCCACTCCTTTGACTGCATTGATTATGTCTATGCCGAGGTGTGATAACGGGCAGTTGGAAAGATTATCTGTAATCACCAGACATTGTTCTCTGACTATATATGCTGTGCATTTACGGAATCCTACACTCACCTGACGAAGGAGGAAAGCTCCGAAAGCTTGTGATTCCAAATAAAGCTGTTGGACTATAACCTGGTGTTGTAAGACTCCTTACATTTGTCCACCCCAGTCCATCACCGGCATCTCCACATCATGAAAGATTATAGTTAGGGCATCTGCGACGTGCTCATCTACTTCCTTTAAAACCCTGGGATGGAAACCATCTGGTCCTGGGGATTTGTCACTCTTTAGTACTATTATTTTCTTCATTTCTGTTGCTTTACTTATGTTAATTTTATCGAGTCCCTGTCCCCGATTCAATATCTTCATCTGGGCATCCCGGTGATTCAAAACTCCTTAGTTGTGCAGAGCTGTGAGTCGAGAAACAACTCCTTATCTCCTCCCTCGCTACCTGCACAGCATCAGGACAATGCGGTATACCTCACTGTGACGAACCCTTGGCTCACAGCATTGTTTAGGTGTGAAAGGCCTTCCGTTCTTGTCCAAGACTGAGCATGGCTCAGAGGCTCAGTTTGATTATACATTGTCACGATGTTAATTGTCTTCACCAGGGGATCATTGTTTGATGTAAATGAGTCTCTTAAACTGATCATGGGCTGGAGTCTCTTTGACAGGTACCTGGGGTTAATTGTTTCATATCGCGCAGCCTGTTTCATGTCTTGCAGTTTTATAGTGTTTTTACAGTATTTTCCATATTTGTAGTCTTACACCCTTCATTGGCAGCAAGATGTAATTGCAGCATGATGTTTACATAGTCAGTTTTCATTATATATTTGGACATAGGAATTTATAATGAAAAAAGTTGACAGGAAATATTCAAATATGTAAGATTTTTAATTTATTACTGGTCAATCGCCCAAGAAGTCAAAACCAAGTGTAGTCTTGAAGGGAAATGAAGTTAGAAGATGGGGGAAAATTGGACCAAAGAACACAGCTATAATTTAGTCCCTATTTTAAAGTCACATCCTGATCATAAAGTTATATAATATTTTGATTATAGATTATTACTTGTTGATCTCCCATGACATTTGACAGAGAATACGGCTCTGCTACCTGCATGCTGCTGTTTCTCTCTGTCTCTTTCTTTTTGCTTCTCTCTCTCCTTTTCTCCTCTCCTTCTCTCTGCTTCTCCGTAACTCTTTTTGCTTCTCTCTCTGTCTTTATGTTTTCTTTTAGGTCAGAGATGGTGGGTGGCAAACCTCATATAGTGGTGAAAATAAGAAGTAACCAGGGGCAGAAAACACTGGTGGGAGTAGTTTATGGGCCTCCTAACAGTGGCTATACCGTTGGGCATAGTATTAATCAAGAAATAATAGGAGCTTGTAACAAAGGTAATGCAATAATCGTAGTCTTCATATAGACTGGACAAATCAAATTGGCAAAGGCAGTCTGAAGGATGAGTTTACGAAATTCGAGACAGTTTCCCAGAACAGTACGTCATGGAACCAACCAAGGAACAGGCTATTTTAGATCTTGTATTGTGTAATGAGACAGAGTTAATTAGTAATCTCACAGTAAAGGATCCTCTGGGGAAGAGTGAACATAATATGATAGAATTTCACATTGAGTTTTGAGAATAACATACTTAAGTCCGAAACTAGAATCTTAAACTTAAATAAGACCAATTACAAAGGTAATAGCGGCGAGTTCGCTAAGGTAGATTTGGAAATTAGATTAAAAGGTATGACGGTAGATAAGCAATGGCAAACATTTAAAGAAATATTTCAATATTCACAACATGTATACATTCCATTGAGAAATAAAAACTCCAAGGGAAAAGTGATTCATCCGCGGCTA
This sequence comes from Heptranchias perlo, assembly GCF_035084215.1. Classification (NCBI taxonomy): domain Eukaryota; kingdom Metazoa; phylum Chordata; class Chondrichthyes; order Hexanchiformes; family Hexanchidae; genus Heptranchias; species Heptranchias perlo. Next base: position 42,652,513 of record NC_090351.1, on the reverse strand, counting down.
ACTAAAGAAGTTAAGGGTAGTATTAGATTAAAAGAAGAGGCCTATAATGTTGTGAAGAAGAGTAGTAAGCCTGAGGATTGGGAGAGTTTTAGAAATCAGCAAAGGATGACCAAAAAAATTGATAAAGAGGGAGAAAATAGGTAAATGAAGGTAAACTAGCAAGAAATATAAAAACAGATGGTAAGAGCTTCTACAAGTATGTAAAAAGGAAGAGAGTAGCAAAAGTAAACGTTGGTCCCTTAGAGGCTGAGACAGGAGAAATTATAATGGGGAATAAGGAAATGGCAGAGACGTTAAACAAATATTTTGTATCTGCCTCCACAGTAGAAGACACAAAACGCATACCAGAAATAGTGGGGAACCAAGGGGCAAATGAGAGTGAGGAACTTTAAGTAATTAATATCAGTTGAGAAAAAGTACCGGAGAAACTAATGAGACTAAAAGCCGATAAATCCCTTGGACCTGATGGCCTACATCCTAGGGTTCTAAAAGATGTTGCTGCAGAGATAATGGATGTTTTGGTTGTGATCTTCCAAAATTCCCTACATTCTGGAATGGTCCCGGCAGACTGGAAGGTAGCAAATATAACCCCGCTATTCAAGAAAGGAGGGAAGAGAGAAAACGGAACTACAGGCCAGCTAGCCTGATATCAGTTGTCGGGAAAATGCTGGAATCCATTATTAAGGAAGTGGTAACAGGGCACTTAGAAAATCATAGTATGCTTAGGCATAGTCAACATGGTTTTATGAAAGGGAAATTATGTTTGATTAGAGTTTATTAGAGTTCTTTGAGGATGTAACTAGCAGGGTAGATAAAGGGGAACCAGTGGATGTAGTAAATTTGGATTTTCAAAAGGCATTCGATAAGGTGCCACATAAAATGTTGTACACAAAGTAAGGGCGGCTCATAGTGTTGGGGGTAATATCTTAGCATGGATAGAGGATTGGTTAACCGACAGAAAACAGAGAATAGGGATAAATGGATTATTTTCAGGTTGGCAGGTTGTAACTAGTGGGGTGCCGCAAGGATCAGTGCTTGGGCCTCAGGCATTTACAATCTATATTAATGACTTAGATGAAGGGACCGAGTGTAATGTATACAAGTTTGCTGCAATACAAAGCTAGGTGGGGAAGTAAGCTGTGAGGAGGACACAAAGAGCCTGCAAAGGGATATAGACAGGTTAGGTGAATGGGCAAGAAGTTGGCAGATGGAGTATAATGTGGGGACATGTGAGGTTATTCACTTTGGTAGGAAGAATGGAAAAACAGAATATTTTTTAAATGGTGAGAAACTATTAAATGTTAGTGTTCAGATGGATTTGGGTGTCCTTGTACATGAATCACAGAAAGTTAACATGCAGGTACAGTAAGCAATTAGGAAGCCAAATGGTATGTTAGCCTTTATTGCAAGGATGTTGGAGTATAAGAATAAGGAGGTCTTGCTGCAATTATATAGGGCTCTGGTAAGACCACACCTGGAGTACTGTGTACAGTTTTGGTCTCCTTATTTAAGGAAGGATATACTTGCCTTGGAGGCGGTGCAACAAAGGTTCACTTGATTGATTCCTGGGATGAAAGGGTTGTCCTATGAGGAGAGATTGAGTAGAATGGGTCGATACTCTTTGGACTTTAGATGAATGAGAGGTGATCTCATTGAAACATGCAAGATTCTGAAGTGGCTTGACAGGGTAGATGCTGAGAGGTTGTTTCTCCTGGCTGGAGAGTCTAGAACTAGGGGGCATAGTCGCAGAATGAGGGGTCGACCATTTAGGACCGAGATGAGGAAGAATTTCTTCGCTCAGAGGGTTGTGAATCTTTGAATTCTCTACCCCAGAGAGCTAAGGATGCTGAGTCAATGAGTATATTGAAGACTGAGTTCGATAGATTTTTGGACACCAAGGGAATCAAGGGATATGGGGATAGGGTGGGAAAGTGGAGTTGAGGTCGAAGATCAGCCATGATCTTATTGCATGGCAGAGCAGGCTCGAGGGGCCGAATGGCCTACTCCTGCTCCTATTTCTTATGCTCTTATGTTGATCTGTGTAGATTTGCCATCCTGTAATTGCAGAATGTGGCCATCAGGTGGCAACCTATTATCTTTTCCCAATCATCCAAAATGCTTTCCGAAAACCTTTCATTTGAAAATGTTTAATCCATAAAACCATAGAAGTTTGTAGCAAAGAAGGAGGCCATTTGGTCCATCTACTAGAGCAATCCAAAACTAAACCCACTGCTCTGCTGCCTCACCTTAGACTTGTGATTTCCTCTGATTTGCCTGCAGAAATTCAACTTCTAAGTGTGTTTAATTCCATAGTCCAGTTAAGAATTTATTCCTGGTGTTTGAGTAGATTTTATTACTGTAATATTATTGTTTATTTTATTGTCAAAGAGCAAAAGTTGTAAACAAAACCAGTTACCCAGGGAGGCTGGAGTTTCTTTGAACCTGCCAGAAACCTGAGGGTTTATCTGAAAATAATGGACAAAAGGAATTTGCTTTGGCTATGTTGCGTGTTTGTACATCAGTAATGTACAGGGAATTGGGAATGAGAGAGAATGGGGGTGGTGTAAAATGAAATACCAAACTGAAATAAAGTGTTTAAAATTTTATTTATATTCAAATTGAGTTTAGGGGATAAATTTCTGCTCATTGTTCCCTGTAACTTCAGGGAAAATCCACAGACACCCAGAGAAATGATACAAAAGTAGGATTTTCAGGATTCAAACTTGAATGAGTGAAATTCCATACACTTGGATTGCCGCCCACATTTTTCAATTATTAATGGGATTATAAATTATGATACAAAATATTTATTTATCCATTGAATTAACTTTTGTGTCTTTTGATTCCTTCGTTAAAGTTTTTATTGAAACCCTCAGCCTTCCACAAAAGCCTGGGCTGGAGATTTTTGTTAGATGAATTTGGATTGTGCAGTCTACCTAATTTCCCAAGATGTGTTAGAATTATTCAGTCAGCTGTACTGATGGAATATTTTTCTTTGGTTTCTATCAATCTCTCCTCAGGTGTTTTTCAAAATTATTTGAAGAAAAGGACAAAAGAAAAGAAAGAGAACAAATTTCAAAATTTCAGGCAGTGTTTATATTGAGAGTTTTTTTTAAAGAAAGTGTGTGTGTGTATGTTCCCCCATTTGTGTTGGCGCCCCCGTGTGTGTGTATCCCCGTATGTGCATGTGAGCCCCCACGTGTGTTTGTGCCCTGGGTATGTGTGACCCCATGTATGTGCCCCTGTGTGTGCATCCCTGTCTGTGCATGTGCCCCTGTGTGTGTGCCTTTGTGTGTGCTTGCCCCCATGTGCATGTGCCGTATGTGCATGCCCTGAAGTGTGCATGCCCTCATGTGTGTGCATGTGCCCCCGTGTGTGTGTTTGTGCCCGTGTCAGCATGTGCCACCATGTGTGCGTGTGCCCCCCTGTGTGCGTGTGCCCCATGTGTGTCACAGTGTGTGTTTAGGAAAGGTGAGAAAGAAGTGACAGTGTACTGATTACACACCTGGTGTAGCTTTTGCTTTGTGTTCTACAAACTTCAGAAAGTGCATTAAGCCTTGATTGAGAGACTTTCCTTGTTCTACTGGTAGTATAATTACTTTCTGAAAAGCTGAATTTTCATGCAAATGAATTACCTCAGTTGTATTTTGTTCACAGTTAGAAAAGGGAAATGCTTTAATTCCTAACACCTATGAGAGAGGGAGACAAGCCGATATAAATACACACAGATAAAGAGAGAACATAAAAACATAAGAAATAGGAACAGGAGTATGGCCCCTCGAGCATGCTCTGCCATTCAATCAGGTCATGGCTGATCTTCGACCTCAACTCCACTTTCCCGCCCAATCCCCATATCCCTTGATTCCCCTAGAGTCCAAAAATATATCTATCTCAGCCTTGAATTACAAAGGGATATTAATAGATTAGGTGAATGGGCAAAACTGTGGCAAATGGAATTCAATGAGGCCATCCACTTTGGACCAAAAAAGGATAGAACAGGGTACTTTCTAAATGGTAAAAAGTTAAAAACAGTGGATGTCCAAAGGGACTTAGGGGCTCAGGTACATAGATGATTGAAGTATCATGAACAGGTGCAGAAAATAATCAAGAAGGCTAATGGAATGCTGGTCTTTATATCTAGACGACTAGAGTACAAGGGGGCAGAAGTTATGCTGTAGCTATACAAAACCCTGGTTAGACTGCACCTGGAGTACTGTGAGCAGTTCTGGGCACCGCACCTTCGGAAGGACATATTGGCCTTGGAGGAGTGCAGCGTAGGTTTACTAGAACGATATCCGGACTTCAAGGGTTAAGTTACGAGGAGAGATTACACAAATCGGGGTTGTATTCTCTGGAGTTTAGAAGGTTAATGGGTGATCTGATCGAAGTTTATAAGATATTAAGGGGAACAGATAGGGTGGATAGAGAGAAACTATTTCTGCTGGTTGGGGATTCTAGGAGTAGGGGGCACAGTCTAAAAATTAGAGCCAAACCTTTCAGGAGTGAGATTAGAAAACATTTCTACACACAAAGGGTGGTAGAAGTTTGGAACTCTCTTCCACAAACAGCAATTGATGCTAGCTCAATTGCTAAATTTAAATCTGAGATAGATAGCTTTTTGGCAACCAAAGGTATTAAGGGATATGGGCCAAAGGCAGGTATATGGAGTTAGATCACAGATCAGCCATGATCTTATCAAATGGCGGAGCAGGCACGAGGGGCTGAATGGCCTACTCCTGTTCCTGTGTTGCTATGTTGAAAGGGCCCTGTTACTACGTTCTTAATGATCGATTCTAGCATTTTCCCTACTAATGTTGTCAGGCTAACTAGCCTATAGTTCCCCGTTTTCTCTCTTCCCTCCTTTCTTGAATAGTGGGGTCACACTTGCTACTTTCCAATCCATGGGGACTGTTATAGAATCTAGGGAATTCTGGAAGATCAAAACCAATGCATCCACTATCTCTGCAGCCACCTCTTTTATAATATTAGGATGTAGGCCCTCAGGTCCAGGGGATTTGTCGGCACTCTCATTAATTTCTCCACTACTTTTTCTTTACTAATCTTAATTACTTTAAGTTCCTCACTTTCTTCAGCTGCTTCATCAATCCCATCCACCACTCTAAACATTCACTCCCTTCACCACCGGCGCACAGTGGCTGCAGTGTGTACCATCCACAGGATGCACAGCAGCAACTCGCCAAGGCTTCTTCGACAGCACCTCCCAAACCCGCGACCTCTACCACCTAGAAGGACAAGGGCAGCAGGCACAAGGGAACAACACCACCTGCACATTCCCCTCCAAGTCACACACCATCCCGACTTGGAATTATATCGCGGTTCCTTTATTGTCGCTGGGTCAAAATCCTGGAACTCCGTACTTAACAGCACTGCGGGAGAACCTTCACCACACGGACTGCAGTGGTTCAAGAAGGCAGCTCACCACCACCTTCTGAAGGGCAATTAGGGATGGGCAATAAATGCCGGCCTCGCCAGCGACGCCCACATCCCATCAATGAATATAAAAAAAACCTCTCATTAGACCCTTGGTTCCCCACTATTTCTGCTGTGAAGACAGATACAAAATGTTTGTTTAACGCCTCTGCCATTTTCTTATTTCCCATCATAATTTCTCCTGTCTCTGCCTCTAAGGGACCCATGTTTACTTTTGTTAATCTCTTCCTTTGTACATGGTTGTAAAAGCTCTTACAGTCTGTTTTTATATTTTTTGCTAGTCTACTCTCATATTCAATTTTTTCCCTCTCTATCAATTTCTTGGTCATCCTTTGCTGATTTCTAAAATCCTCCCAATCCTTACTACTCTTTTTGGCAACATTGTAAGCCTCTTCTTTTAATCTAATACTACCCTTAACTTCTCTAGTTAGCCACGGTTGGATCACTTTTCCCGTGGAGTTTATATTCCTTAAGGGAATGTATATTCGTTGAGAATTATTTATTTAAATGTTCGCTATTGCTTATCTACCATCATATCTTTTAATCTAATTTTTCAATCAACCATAGCCAACTCACCCATCCTACCTGCGTAATTGGCTTTGTTTAAATTTATGACCTTAGTTTTGGACTTAACAATATCACTCTCAAACCAATATGAAACTCTATCATATTATGATCACTTTTCCCCAGAGGATCCTTTTCAATAAAATTACTAATTAACCCTGTCTCATTACACAATACTAAATCTAAAATAGTCTGTTCCCTAGTTGGTTCCTTAACATATTGTTCTAGAAAACGGTCTCAAATGCATTCAATGAACTCGTCCTCCAAACTACTTTTGCAAATTTGGCTTGCCCAGTCTATATGAAGATTAAAGACCCCACGATTATTGCATTACCCTTATTACATTTAATCTAATTTCCTGATTTATTCTCTGTCCAACACTATAACTACTGTTAGGGGGCCTGTAAACTCCCAACAGTGATTTCTGCCTCTTGTTATTTCTTAGCTCCACCCAAACTGATTCTACATTCTGATTTTCTGAGCTAAGATCCTTTCTCATTACTGCCTTTATCTCATCCTTTATTATCAGGGCTACACCCCCAGCCCCACCACCCTCCTTTTCCATTTTGTGTACCTTTTCTAAAAGTCAAGCACCCTGGAATTTTAGTTCCCAATCTTGGTCACCCTGCAATCACTTCTCAGTAATGGCTACTCAGTCAAACCCATTTATCTCTATTTGTGCCATTAATTCATATATCTTGTCACGAGTGCTTTGTGCATTCAAGGTGACAAAATAATTTATAATGGTAAAAGTTGACACAAAAGTGTGACAAAAAGAGGGACAACAGGAAGTAAGGTTTTCTAGATAAGCTATATCCAGATGTAAGATTTTTAACAAGATGTAGTTATATATAAATACATTGGCCCAAGGTCCAATATATTTCCTGAAACAGCCTGAACTTTTTTTTCAATACAAATGGAGGTAAAAATGGAGCCAGCATTGAATTCAATCAGATAAACCCCATCTGGAGTACCGTGTTCATATCTGTAGTACTGGGTTCACATCTGGAGTACTGTATTCATATCTGGAGTACTGCAGTCACATCTGGACTACTGAGCTCACATCTGGAGTACTACATTCAGCTATGGGCTCCACATCTGGAGTACTACATTCACATCTAGAGTACTGTGATCACCTTTGAAGTATTGTGTCCACATCTGGAGTATTGCAATCACACCTGGAGTACTGTGTTCAGCTCTGGGCACCGCACCTCAGGAAGGGTTTCCCATGTTACAGCAGATTCACCAGAATGATGCTGGGTCTAAAAGAATGATACAGCACAGAAGGATGTCACTCGGCCCTTCATGCCCGAGCTGGCTCTTTGAAAGAGCCACTCCCTTGCTCTTTCCCCATAGCTCTGCAAATTTTTTCGCTTCAAATATTTATCCAATCCCTTAATAAAAGTTATTATTAAATCTGCTTCCACCGCCCTTTCAGGCAGCGCATTCCAGATCATAACAACTCACTGCGTAAAAAAATTCTCCTCATATCGCTTGTAGTTCTTTTGCTAATTATCTTAAATCTGTATCCTCCGGTTACTGACCTTTCTAGCACTGGAAACAGTTTCTCCTCTGTCAAAACCCTTCATGATTTCGAACACCTCTATTAAATCTCCTCTTATCCTTCTCTGCTCTAAGAACAACCCCAGCTTCTCCAGTCTCCCTACATAACTGAAGTCCCGAATCCTTGGTACCATTCTAGTAAATCTCCTCTGCATCCTGTCTAAGGCCTTGACATCCTTCCTAAAATGCAGTGCCCAGAACTGGACATAATACTCCAGCTGATACTCAGTGATTTATAAAGGTTTACATAACTTCCTTGCTTTTGTACTCTGTGTCTCTGTTTATTAAGCCAAGGATCCCATATAATTTTTTAACAGCCTTCTCAACTTGTCCTGCATAAGATTTGAGTACGTATACCCCCAGGTCTTTCTGTTCCTACATAAACTATTTCCTCTGATGGGGAGTCGAGAACAAAGGGGCACAATCTTAAAATTAGAGCTAGGCTGTTCGGAAATGAAATAAGGAAGCATTTCTTCACAACGGGTAGTAGCAATCTGGAGCTCTGTCCCCTAAAAGGCTGTGGATGCTGGGGCACAATTAGAGCTTTCAGGACTGAGATCAATAGAGTATTGTTGGGTAAGGGTATCAAGGGTTATGGAGCAAAGGCGGGTAAATGGAGTTGAGGCTCAGATCAGCCATGATCTAATAGAATGGCGGAAAGGCCTACTCCTGTTCCTATGTTCCCTTTCACTCACAATCCCTATTGTACAATATTGCAATGAGGCAATGTCCTTCCCAATAATTTTCATTGTATAGAATTCAAATGAATGAAGCCAATTTGTTCTTATTGCATGGAATTCCTGACCCCCAAATATAACATTTTCCTCGATTATTCCGATATGAAATGTCAGTGCACTAATAGTATCAGTCTATTGTAAACTGTACTAACAGATAGTCTTCTTACTTTTCTGTTTTCTGTTTTGTTTAGATTGAGTCGCTGACTGATGATTAAACAGACTGTGACACAAAGATTGGAAAAATCGCCTATTTTGTTCCACAGTTTACAGAAGTCCTGATCCAAGAATAACATTCTTTGGAAAACCAGCAATGTCATTATCAGGATTCAACTAATATTTCATTTCAGAGCATAGGTATCTGGTCCAAGTTGGCTAGTTCAGTGAGCAGGAGAGTAGAGTCAGTTTTAATAATATATTAATTGATGATCTTGAGCAAATTTGTTTCATGGACTATTCAAATAATTTATTTCACCTTTATTTGGAGATTTGGTTTGTAGATAGTGTCTGTGTCTTGACAGGTTTCCACATTTTACAGTCTAAATGTCACAGTGCTTGAATGGGAAGATACAAATCTTAAAAACAGGACAAGCCTTTCTTACACACATGACTAATTGCAGCAGGCCACTGTCCCAGCTCCATTCCTTTACTTTCATCTCGCAGCCAGCAGTGATGCATATTGTCTCACACTATCAGTTCAAGCCAACTTAAAGCTTTAATGCCACTGTCAGTATTTTTCATTCATAAATCTTATGTCTGGTAATGTGCAGTGGCTTTGGTTTGAGATAGAGTCCTGTCTGGAGGATTGTTATTTCAGTGTTTGTTGCTGCATCTAACCATGTCTCGCTGCAGCCTCTGGCGTGTAATTGTATAGGTTACCATGAGTTTAAAGAAGGAGGGCTCAATTCTCTTCTGAATTAACCCCTGTTTAGGGGCATTAAGTGGAATAAAATGGGTTCTGTGCATGGAATTGGAGGCAACCTATTGACATGGGTAGGGAATTGGTTAGGAGGTAGGAGACAGAGGGCCTGATTTTAGCAGGCATGCGGGTTTCCGGCGGGTTGGGTTTCGGGAGCGTGGTCAACACGCTCGGAGAAATTAGTGGGTTGCCCGCGCGATCGTAGCAGGCAACACACTAATAGGAATCAATTACCTGATCCTCCGGGGTCCGCGGCGCTGGCCTGCGCGTCGGGCGGGCTGCGCATGCGCAGTACGATCTGTCAGCTGGAGGCTCTCTAGTTAAAGGGGCAGTCCTCCACTGACACATGCTGCAACCAATGGAACAAATTGCAGCATGGAGCAGCCCAGGGGGAAGGCTGCTCCCAGTTTAATGATGCCTCACCCCAGGTATCATCAGATGGGGTGAGGAGGAGGGGGAGGACACAGATCTTCCACCCAGCGGTCGGGAGGAAGCGGCCTGCCTCTGCCACCAAGAAGGCCTGGCTCGAGGTGGCAGAGGGGGTCACCTGCGCCACCAACATATGGCCCACCTGCATACAGTGCAGGAGGCGCTGCAATGACCGCAGTAGGTCAGCCACAGTGAGAACACGAAGTCTTTCCCCTACACTCCGTCTGCCACAACACTGCCCCCACCCCACATCTCCTTCGGCACCGCCAACACTACTCTGTCACATCACCCTTCATACCCACTCAAACCCCATCCTCATCTTACCTCCACCTACTCACCTCGCCAGTACTCATCCTGCCACTAACACGCAACCCAATCCTCATACAATCTCATTGCTCCATCCCATACTCACCCTCTCGTGCATCTCCCTCACGGCCAGCCTCACTCAACCTGCCACCACCTGTGCTGCAGCCACAGGGCATGAATCACATATGTGCAGTAGGCTGTGCAGGTGGGCATGCAACAACACCGTGTTGGGGGGCTCCACGTCTCTGCGGCGGACGGCGTGGACTGCAAGGCTGCTGGGGCTAGTCATGCTGTTCGTCCTCCGAGGATGTCCACACACCACCCATTTGGCAGGTGTTGGTCTGAGGGGTTGTGCAGGGTAGGTGGGTGGTTCCTCGGACTGGGGCTGCGGTTTCGTGTCGGTCTGTCCTCTGGCTTGGCGGGGGGTGGTGGGGGGCAGGGGTTGCCCTATGTGACGCGGTGGCCTCCTGCGTGGGTGAGGGCTCTCCCCCGTGGAGTGCACCTTGGCACCTGCCACAGGCTGCTGGCTGCAACACGCCTGGTTGGAGAGAGACTGTTTCACCCAGTGTGTGAAACTCACTGCCTTGAACCTAAAATCCCACACTTCCTCTTTTGACAGCTGATTCAGCTCATTAACTGACCTCAACAAGCAAGGCAAGTACTCTCAAGTGGAACCCCGCTGGTTTTAATTGCCTGCGGGATTCCCACCAGCGGGGCTTGCGCGCGCAGCCCCGCACGTCAGCGCGGTACCCGGAAGTGGCCGGGATTTCGTCGCGATCCGGTCACGTGACCGGATATCGGGATTTTCGGGGCCCCCCCGCTGGAAACCCGCCGGAAACCCGACACCAAAATCGAGCCCAGAGAGTAGGGATAATGTACTCAAATTGGCAAAATGTGACTAGTGGAGTCCCCCAGGGACAGGGGGCCACAGCTTTTCACTATATTTATGACTTAGATGACATAAATATAGTGAAAAGCACAGTAACTACTGTAGATGGGAGCAAAAAGTTGCAAAGGGACATTGATAGATTGAGTGAGTGGACAAAACTGTGGAAGATGGAGTTCAATTTGGAAAAGTGTAAGGTCATCCACTTTGAACCTAAGAAAGATAGATCAGAGTATTTTCTAAATGGCGAGAAGTTAGGAGCTGTGGAGGAGCAAAGAGATTTAGGGGTCCAAGTACAGAAATCATTAAAAACTAGTGGACAGGTACAAAAAATAATTTAAAAGACTAATGGAATGTTGGCCTTTATCTCAAGAGAGCTAGATTACAAAGTGGTGGAAGTTATGTTACAGCTGTACAGAGCTCTGGTTAGACCACATCTGGAGCACCATGTTCAATTCTGGGCACCACATCACACGAAGAACATATTGGTCTTGGAGGGGATGCAGTGCAGACTCACCAGAATGATACCGGGCTAAAAGGGTTAAATTTTGAAGACAGGCTCATAGACTAGACATGTATTCTCTTGAATATAGAAGATTAAGGAGTGATCTAATTGAGATGTGTCAGATGATTAAAGGATTTGATAGGGTAGATAGAGAGAAACTATTTCCTCTGGTGGGAGAGTCTAGAATAAGGGGGCATAACCTTAAAATTAGAACGAGGCCATTCAGGGGTGATGTCAGGAATCACTTCTTCACACAAAGGGTAATGGAAATCTGGAACACTCTCCCCCAAAAAACTGCTGAGGCTGGGGGTCAATTGAAAATTTAAGCACTGAGATTGATAGATTTTAGTTATTAGGGATACCCCTAATAACAAAAATACTAAGGGTTATGCAACCAAGGTGGGTAGATGGAGTTAAGATACAGATCAGTCATGATCTAATTGTTTGGCGGAATGGGCTCGAGGGGCTGAATGGCCTACTCCTGTTCCTATGTTATAGCTTGGGGGGCTGAATGGCCTCCTCCTCTTCCCATGTTAAAGGTTCAAGGGGCTGAATTGCCTCCTCCTGTTCCCATGTTACAGGCTCGAGGGGCTGAATGGCCTCCTCCTGTTCCCATGTTACAGGCTCGAGGGGCTGAATTGCCTCCTCCTGTTCCCATGTTAAAGGTTCAAGGGGCTGAATTGCCTCCTCCTGTTCCCATGTTACAGGCTCGAGGGGCTGAATTGCCTCCTCCTGTTCCCATGTTGCAGGCTCGAGGGGCTGAATGGCCTCCTCCTATTCCCATGTTCCTATGTTCCAGCTGGCTGTGTAGCACTAACAAGGGCACTGGCGGATTGGGTGATGGGGGAACAGGAATTTTTCATCCTGAGAGAGGACAGCAGGTGCATCTCCCATGGAGCCAAGGCCACTCTCCTAGGACTGCAGCTCTGCGTGAGAACAGAGTACAGGACTACTGTGATGCTTTGGAGACCCCTGTCAAGATAGAAGCTTTCTGAGCTTCCATGGCAGCTGTGAGAGCTGTCAGCAGAGGCTGCATTATGGTGGGTGCCACTGTGGTGTTGATGGAGCTGACTGCTTGGTCCATAGTGGACAGAATGCTCTGCGCGAAGCCTGGACACAAGTTGGAGCTGGACTCCTCCATGATCCGCGACATTGTGCACGTGCTGTCTGGCAGGTTGCCCAGTGCACCTGGCATTTCCTGATATATGTCCATCAGCCTTCTTCGGTAAGCTGGGCCCTCGATCTCAGTATCTGTCCTCTGCAGCAGAGCCAGTATGTGATCTCGCCCTCCGGCAAGTTGGCACCTGTGGTGTCCTATTCCACTGCCCTAGTTCCTGCGTACTTGTGCCAGGTGAGACCCCTCCTCTAGCCTAGCCTCTAAATTATGCTGTTGGGCCAGCATCTGAGCTGATGCTTGCGAGGGTGAGATCGAGTGATGGTGCATCTTCGGGAAGGCTGGGCCTCCTCTTCCTCCACTGGCACAGGAATGTCCACATTTTCATCAGCTGAAATGAAAAAGAGGGACAAGGGTTAGCTTTTAGTTTGAAGGGAGAGCAGAGAAAGAGATGTGGCAGTGATAGCACCTGCGGACGAGCTGGGTGTCGTCAGCCTACATGTGGAAGCTAGCTCCACGTTTTCAGATAATGTTGCTAAGATGCAGCATGTAGATGAGGATGAGGTGGGGGCCAAGGATAGATCCTTGGGGGCTCCAGAGGTAATAGTGCAGGGGTGAGTAGAGAGGCCATTGCCAGAGAGGTTCTGGCTATGATTGAATAGGTAACAGTGCTATTCCATCGAGCTGGACAACGGAGGAGATGCTTTGGAAGAGGATGGTGTGGTCAACCATGTCAAAGACTGCAGAGGTCAAGAAGGATGAGGAGGTATCGTGTTCCATTGTCAACAGTGACAGAGGATGTTATTTGTGACTTCGATTAGGGCCGTTTCAGTGCTGTAGCAGGGGCAGAAACCTGATCGGAGGGTTTCAAACATGGAATTGTGGGAAAGATGGGCAGGGATTTTAGAGGCAACAAGGAGTTTGTAGAGGAAAGGGAAGTTGGAGATAGGGCAGTAATTTGCAAGGGCAGAGGGGTGAAGAGTCCGTTTGTAGCATCAATGAACCAATGTTCAAGTTCAAAGACAGTTGTAGAGAGGGAGTGAGACAAGGAGCTGTTTGAGGGGCTGAGTATCAGTGAGTGCACTTCTGGAGGTTGTCAAGTGAAAATTAGAGACAAAGAAGAGTGGAGTGACGACCATGACCTAGCAGATGCTGATTCAGGGGTCCCATGGATGCTATTTCAGGGGTCCAGCAGATGCTGATTCAGGGGTCCAGCAGATGCTGATTCAGGGATCCAGCATTTGCTGATTTAAGGGTCTATCAGATGTTGATTCAGGGGTCCAGCAGATGTTGATTCAGGGATCCAGCAGATGCTGATTCAGGGTCCAACAGATGTTGCTTCATGGGTCCAGAAGATGTTGATTTAGGGCTCCAGCAGATAGAATCATAGAATCTTAGAAGTTTACAACATGGAAACAGGCCCTTCGGCCCAACATGTCCATGTCGCCCAGTTTATACCACTAAGCTAGTCCCAATTGCCTGCACTTGGCCCATATCCCTCTATACCCATCTTATCCATGTAACTGTCCAAATGCTATTTAAAAGACAAAATTGTACCCGCCTCTACTACTGCCTCTGGCAGCTCGTTCCAGATGATTCAGCTTTGTTACTCTCCCTTCTGAATCTGAATCCGGCAGATATTGATTCAAGGCTCCAACAGATGTTGATTCAGGGATCCAGCAGATGTTGATTCAGGGATCCAGCAGATCTTGATTCAGGGTCCAGCGGACGTGCGCCATGGCCTCGGTGCGTGCAATGTGCACCAGCGGATCCAGTAGATGAAAGAGCAGGCAGGTAGTGCAGGAGTGCCCTGAGGGCATCTCACTCTCCAACCAGTATTCAGTTCTGAATACTGGTGAGGAAGAGGGTTCCCCTGGGGAGTGCAGCCAGAGCCAAGACCATAGCACCATGGGTGTCCCAGTTGTATAGGGGGGGAGGAGAAAGGACAGAAGAGCAATAGTGATAGGGGATTCCATATTTGTAAACAATTATACAACACCAAGTTATAGTCCAGCAATTTTATTTCAAATTCACAAGCTTTCGGAGGCTTCCTCCTTCCTCAGGTGAACGTTGTTGGAAATGAAATCCTCGAAATGAAATCGCATTTATAAATCACAGAACAATGCTTGGTGATTACAGACAGTTTTTTCAACTGCCCGTTGCCAAGGCAATCAGTGTGCAGACAGACAGGTGTTACCTACAAGGTCTCCGAATATACAAATCACCAAAAAAAAACAAAAAAAACAGAGATAGAGAGGTAGAAACATAGAAAAGACAGCAACTGACCCGTTATATTAAAAACAGATAACATTTGTTCGCTGGTAGGGTAACGTGTAGCGCGACATGAACCCAAGATCTCGGTTGAGGCCGTCCTCATGGGTGCGGAACTTGGCTATCAATTTCTGCTCGACGATTTTGCGTTGTCGTGTGTCTCGAAGGCCGTCGAACACACCCACCAGCTCAACAAACTGATCAAGACCTTCGATCCAGACCTTCAAAGCATCCTACGCACTCTCATCCCATGTACTCCCCACGTGGGAGACTTCTACTGCCTCCCAAAGATACACAAAGCCAACACACCCGGACGTCCTATCGTATCAGGCAACGGAACCCTGTGTGAGAACCTCTCTGGATACATCGAGGGCATCCTGAAACCCATCGTACAGGGAACCCCCAGCTTCTGTCGCGACACTACAGACTTCCTACAAAAACTCAGTACCCACGGACCAGTTGAACCAGGAACACTTCTCACCACGATGGATGTCTCGGCACTCTACACCAGTATCCCCCATGACGATGGCATCGCTGCGACAGCATCAATACTCAACACCAACAACAGCCAATCTCCAGACGCCATCCTACAACTCATCCGCTTCATCCTGGATCACAATGTCTTCACCTTCAATAACCAGTTCTTTACCCAAACACACGGAACAGCCATGGGGACCAAATTTGCACCCCAATACGCCAACATTTTCATGCACAAGTTCGAGCAGGACTTCTTCACTGCACAGGACCTCCAACCAACACTATACACCAGATACATTGACGACATTTTCTTTCTATGGACGGCGAGGAATCACTAAAGAGACTACACGATAACATCAACAAGTTCCATCCCGCCATCAAGCTCACCATGGACTACTCCTCAGAATCAGTTCCTTTCTTGGACACATGAATCTCCATCAAAGACGGGCACCTCAGCACCTCACTCTACCGCAAGCCCACGGACAACCTCACGATGCTCCACTTTTCCAGCTTCCACCCTAACCACGTCAAAGAGGCCATCCCCTATGGACAGGCCCTGCGAATACACAGGGTCTGCTCAGACGAGGAGGAACGCGATGGACACCTACAGACGCTGAAAGACGCCCTAGTAAGAACGGGATATGACGCCCGACTCATCGATCGACAGTTCCGATGGGCCACAGCGAAAAATCGCATAGACCTCCTCAGGAGACTAACACGGGACACAACCAACAGAGTACCCTTTGTCGTCCAGTACTTCCCCGGAGCGGAGAAACTACGCCATGTGCTCCGCAGCCTTCAACATGTCATCAATGACGACGAACACCTCGCTATGGCCATCCCCACACCTCCACTACTCGCCTTTAAACAGCCACCCAACCTCAAACAGACCATCGTTCGCAGCAAATTACCTAGCTTTCAAGAGAACAGCGTCCACGACACCACACAACCCTGCCACGGTAACCTCTGCAAGACATGCCAGATCATCGACACAGATACCACCATCACACGAGAGGACACCACCCACCAGGTGCATGGTTCATACTCCTGTGGCTCGGCCAACGTTGTCTACCTCATACGTTGCAGGAAAGGATGCCCCAGAGCATGGTACATTGGCGAGACCATGCAGATGCTGCGACAACGGATGAACGGACACCGCGCAACAATCACCAAACAGGAGGGTTCCCTCCCAGTCGGGGAACACTTCAGCAGTTAAGGACATTCATCCACCGACCTTCGGGTAAGCGTACTCCAAGGCGGCCTTCGAGACACACGACAACGCAAAATCGTTGAGCAGAAATTGATAGCCAAGTTCCGCACCCATGAGGATGGCCTCAACCGGGATCTTGGGTTCATGTCACACTACACGTAACCCCACCAGCGAACAAATGTTATCTGTTTTTAATATAACGGGTCAGTTGCTGTCTTTTCTATGTTTCTACCTCTCTATCTCTGTTTTTTTTTTGGTGATTTGTATATTCGGAGACCTTGTAGGTAACACCTGTCTGTCTGCACACTGATTGCCTTGGCAACGGGCAGTTGAAAAAACTGTCTGTAATCACCAAGCATTGTTCTGTGATTTATAAATGCGATTTCATTTCCAACAACATTCACCTGAGGAAGGAGGAAGCCTCCGAAAGCTTGTGAATTTCAAAAAAAAATTGTTGGACTGTAACTTGGTGTTGTAAAATTGTTTACAATGACCTTGTTGAATAGCGGAGCAGGCTCGTGGGGCGGTATGGCCTACTCCTGCTCCTATTTCCTATGTTCTTATGTTCTTATGAATGAAGAGCAGTGGGAGTGAACCCCAAGGGCTGAGAGCCGTGAATTCCAAGGAGTCAGGGGAGGGTGAAAAGTAAATCCGTGGGATAAGTGCAGATGAGGGAGCAGGCCCGAGGAACAGCTGTAGAGAGGTGATAAACACAAGATCAGGAGCAGCAGTAGGCGTGTGAGGAGCAGGTCCCACTCGGTCCAGAGAAGGGTGACAGAGGTGTTCTGAAGGATGAGCGGAGTTAGCTGCCACAGAAAGCAACAAAGCAAAGATCATTCAGATCAGAATCCTGAACAGGATGGGAACCAGCAGGAAGAGATCAAAGCTAGCTCAGCGTAGAGTGAAAAATCCCAGCAGAGGAGTAGAAAACTGAGGATGTTGGAGTAGACCCGGTACTGGAATAGAGACAGCCCAGCAGAAGATACAGTCTCCATGGAAAGCAGTGGTGAAGGTGGAGGTCATTATAAAGTCCAGAAAACAGTGCAGAAATGAACTTCGGTCCAGGACCCAGCACAGCAGCAGAGTAAAGGTACGAATCCAGCAATGCAACGAGGTACAATCCTAAAGCTCAGCAGCTAACAACAACAGATAGGGCTGGGCTGTAGGCTAGAACAAGTGCTAGAACAGGGCTGGAATATGTGCTAGAACAGGGCTGGAACAGGTGCTAGAACATGTGCTAGAACAGTTCTCAAAGAGTGTCCTTTTGATCCCTTGTCTGAGTAGCTATTTTTCATGTGCAACCCTTGATAGTGAGCATAGGTAGGCTATTAGACAATTGGGAGCAATATCAGAAGCAGGAATTTTCCTCTCCCTAACCCAAGGGCTTCAAGGTCATTTAGATCTCTTACAGGTTCCCTAGTTGAAGACAGCCAACTCAATACAGACTAGCAATTGACCTGATACCCTCTTGTTCTGTGTGGTTGATTCACACATTTAGATGAACTCACTGGGCCATCCAGGAGCCAGATGATTTTTACTCATAAATCTGATTAAACGAGGAAGTACTTTGTATTCTAATGACTTCCCTTTGGAGCGTCCTTTCTTTGTGTTTTATTTATTGTTAAAGAAACTTTACTAAAAAAACTTAAGCAGAAGCTTCACTAAAGGATTATTTGCAGCTGCAATTATTCCTCTTTTCAAAAATACCACATACAAACCAACAAAGTTATTGTAGCCTTCACCAACATAATCTAAAATGCTTGGGAGACCTTTCCCTAAATGGGTGGAAGAAATACTTTTGCATGTAGATACGGTTGCACTTGTACAAGGTTTGACTTTAATCAGAGAATGACCTGAATCCTGTTCAGGATGTAGGACAGTTTAACCTTCCAAACCTCCTGCCTTAGGGTTGGATTATCAGTGATTCCCAGCACTTCCTTTTGCTTTCTCTTACTTTTCAGCCAGAGAACAAGAAAGGAGAGAATTAGTGTAAAATAATACTATAATAATAATAATTATAGTGTGTAATAATACAATAATAATATGGTGTATAATAATATATTAGTAACAACAGTGTATAATACTATAATAACAATTATAGTGTATAATAATACTATAATACTATAATAATGAGTGTATAATAATACTAGAATAATAGAATACAATAATACTATAATAATAGTGTATAATAACACTAATAATAAGTGTACAATAATATTGTAATAATAATAGTGGTATATAACAATAGCATATAATAATAGTGTATAATAATAATATTGTATAATAAAACTATAATACTATACTAACAATAATAACACTAATAATAGTGTGTAATAATACTATAGTAATAATAGTACTATAATAAATGTATAATAATACTATAGTGTATAATAATAATGTATAGTAATGCTAAGATAATAATGTATAATACTCTCGATAGATTTTTTTGATGAGGTAACAGAGAGGGTAGATGAGGGCAATGCAGTTGATGTGGTGTATATGGATTTTCAAAAAGCATTTGATAAAGTGCCACATGGTAGGCTTGCTATTAAGATTGCGGCCCATGGAATAAAGGGGGCAGTAGCAACATGGATACAGAATTGGCTAAATGACAGGAAACAGAGAGTAGTGGTGAACGGTTGTTTTTCGGACTGGAGGGAGGTGTACAGTGGTGTTCCCCAGGGGTCGGTGCTGGGACCACTGCTTTTCTTGATATATATTAATGACTTGGACTTGGGAGTACAGGGCACAATTTCTAAATTTGCAGATGACAAAAAACTTGGAAGGGTAGTGAAGAGGATAGTGATAGACTTCAAGAGGATATAGACATTCTGGTGGCATGGGCGAACACATGGCAAATGAAGTTTAATGCAGAAAAATGCGAGGTGATGCATTTCGGTAGGAAAAAAGAGGAGAGGTAATATAAACTAGAGGGCACAATTCTAAAAGGGGTGGAGGAACAGAGGGATCTGGGGGTATATGTGCATAAATCATTGAAGGTGGCAGGGCAGGTTGAGAAAGCGAATAAAAAAGCATATGGAGTCCTGGGCTTTATAAATAGAGGCATAGAGTACAAAAGCAAAGAAATCATGATGAACCTTTATAAAACATTGGATCGGCCACAGCTGGAGTATTGTGTCCAGTTCTGGGCACCGCACTTTAGGAAGGATGTGAAGGCCTTAGAGAGGGTGCAGAGGAGATTTACTAGAATGATTCCAGGAAGAGGGACTTAAATTACGTGGATAGACTGGAGAAGCTGGGATTGTTCTCCTTGTAACAAAGAAGGTTGAGAGGAGATTTGATCAAGGTATTCAAAATCATGAAGGGCCTAGACAGAGTAGATAGAAACTTTTCCATTGGTGGAAGGGTCAAGAACCAGAGGACATAGATTTAAGGTGATTGACAAAAGAATCAAAGCTGATATGAGGAAAAACTTTTTTACACAGTGAGTGGTTAGGATCTGGAATGCACTGCCCGAGGGGGTGGTGGAGGCAGATTCATTCATGGCCTTCAAAAGGGAACTGGATAAGTACTTGAAACAAAAAAATGTGCAGGGCTATGGGGATAAGGCGGGGCAGTGGGACTAGCTGGATTGCTCATGCATAGAGCTGGTGTGGACTCGATGGGCTGAATGGCCTCCTTCCATGCTGTAACCTTCTACGATTCTATAATTCTATGAATAATACTATAGTGTATAATAATACTAAAGTAATAATAATAGTGTATAATAATACTATAATAATACTTTACTAACAATAATAGTGTATAACACTAATAATAGTGTGTAATAATACTATAATAATAGTGTATAATAATGCTATTATAAGAATGTATAATAATAGTGGATAATAATACTATAATATATAATGATATTATAATAATAGTGTATAATAATAATGTATAATGATATAATAAGAGTATAATAATACTATAATAGTGTATAATAATACCATAATAATAGTGAATAATACTATAATAATAATAGAGAATAATCATACTGTAATGATAATAGTGTATAATGATATAATAATAAATGTATAATATAATTTTTATTGATGTTATAATAATAATGTATAATAACATAATAATGTATAATGATATAATAATAGTGTATAATAATAGTGTATAATAACACTACTTGGCAGTTCACTGTGGGCCATGTTGATTCACACCTTGCCATTTTCAACCACATTTATTTTTCTAGGCCGAAGCGATGGCTCAGGTATATGAATCACAACTTAAAATCTCACAACTACGATTTGTCCAATGTTGGCAGACCCCGGGAATACTGGGTTGAATCCCAGAAACTGAAGGATGTTTGGGATCTCTGGAGCTGTGAAATCTCACTCTAGGTTTATTGCAACAGTTGAACTTTATCTTGTGTGGTGACTGGAAATTGTTTGCGGAAAGGATTGGGAGATGTGGAAAACTCCAGGTCTGAAGATCATCAGAGGGACTGAGAACCAGCTCATGAAAGAAGAAGCTGCTGACCACAGGATCCTCCACAGGGATTCAAACAGCTTCACCACATCCCTGGTGTCAATTCCACTTGCGTCAGATTCACCAGGGGGAAACACAGTGGGTGTCATCTCACCAACCCAGTTTGACCAGTGCAGGCCATTTTAAGCAGCTAATTGGATATTTTAATCCTAATCAGAAACTGTTCAGATGGTAAGACTGATAGATTTCCCCTGGGATTTCTGGAACATTCTCCCTAGTGAATCATATCAGGATAGGATCTTGGAGGTGTGTCTCCTTAATCAATCACAAATGTTCTTGGAAAAGGATGCAAGAGTACGTTTCTCAGGGAACTTTGATGAGGTGAGAGAGGAGGTGGGTGGGGGTATGGGGGCAGTGGGTAGCGACCAAATATCAATGCAAAGCTCCCTCCCCGAATCTAATGCCCACAACTGATAGGTTGTGTAATTTTGGGCATGTCCTACCTCGCTGATTTTCAGTGATTTTCACAGTTTCTGGATTATTCTTTGAACTGCAGTTTTACTCTTTATAATTGAAGCCATTGTATTGCAGTATTCATAGAAAAATAGTCAGAATCATAGAGTATAATTCCTAAAACAATGGCAAAAATCTCACTGTCCCATCTAATAAAAATGTATTTTGACTTATTCAGTCACCAACGGCTGCTTAGTGAGTCCGTCAAATTACTTTGGAGTTGCTGCAGGTTGGATGTGGGAAGCAAGGAAAAAGATCATGACACTGGAGAAAGATAAAAGCAACTTTAAAAAGCTCTACTCTGGATTGCAACCTATCAATTGTATTAATTTCTTTGATAATGCACATTATTCTGTCCATGAGGTTCTTGCTTTTAGTGATGGTATGATCTCAGCAACAGTGTTATTGAGTATAATCCTGTTGCTTACTCCATAATTCATCGTTCTCCAACTTACTGATGGCAGTCCTGACCTCACCAGTGCCGCGCTGATTCGCCAGTGCCGCGCTGATTTACTGAATGGCCTCCTCCTGGCCCTGTGTTACTATGTACACACCTTCCTCTCACGTCTCTTCACTGCTATCCAATTGGACAATAGGACTTTTGATTCTATTGGATTGACTTTGCAAATGTGATCTATCCAATCCTTTGACATGATTTTCATAATTGTTCTTAATTTAAAAATGTATTCCTTTTCTTCTTGTCTAATTCTCAGTGTTTTACCCTATACTTAGATGATAATGAAGTAAAGTAGGAGTAGGCTCGAAGGGCTGTATGGCCTACTCCTGCTCCTATTTCTTATGTTTTCATATTCTTATGTCTGTCTGTGGGTCCAGTAGGATCCTTGTAGTCAAAGAAAAGGCTGCCTGATGTCAGAGGAATGTTTGTAGATATGTAGTTTTTCCTCCCTGCCTGGAAGATGCTCAGATTCCATAGATGCCAGTTAACCTCTCCCAAATCACCAGTCTTCATCTGTGAGCCTTCACAGTAAGCGTCGGCATGTGCATTGACTTTAGGAGGCATCACATTTGAGGTTGAACTTGTCCTCAATTAAACCATGTGCTTTTTCCCAGGAGTTGGAATGGTAGCTTGTGTGAGCAGCTGTTGAGGTAAGAGGCAAGTTCATTAAGATCCACATTCTAACTTTTTGCAGTCTTTTATTTCAATCAAAAATACAGAAAGGAAAGAGACCTGCTGAACTGCACCTCGAAAAAGTGCAGTGTTTTGACATGCGTGCTCCTCTTCGAATCTCACTTACTGCTACACCGTCACAATCTCTACAGAGAGACAGGGTAACAGGTCAGAAGTAGTGCAGTAAACCAACAGATGTCAGTCTCCTGCCAATAACTATTTTGCTGTTTGCTCTTAGATCAGCTCCGATTGTTAAATTTGCACTATTGGTTTTGATGAGTGAGATCCACTTGAGAAACTGGGACTATTCCCACAGGAGCAGAGAAGAGTAAGAGAAGATTTTTAAAATTATGAAAGGTTTTGATAGGTGAGTAGGGAAAGAGTACTTCCTCTTATTAGAGAGTCTGGGACAATGGCCAACCATTTAAAATTGTCACTAAGAGGATGAGGATGAGATTGGAAATGATCAATTTCTTTATGCAGAGCGTTGTTGGAGCAAGGCATGTGTTGCTACAGGGAGTAATTGAGGCAGAGATCGTTGTATCTTTTTAGAGAAGAGTGAATAAAAGTTAGATGCAGAGTAAGATATAGGACTATGGGGAGAGAGCGGGGCAGTGGGATTAGTTTGGGGTTGATACAGGACTAAGGGGAGAGAGCGGGGCAGTGGGATTAGTTTGGGATAAATACAGGGCTATGGGGAGGGAGCGGGGCAGTGGGATTAGTTTGGGATTGATACAGGGCTATGGGGAGGGAGCGGGGCAGTGGGATTAGTTTTGGATTGATACAGGGCTATGGGGAGTGAGCGGGGCATTGGGATTAGTTTGGGGATTGATACAGGGTTATGGGGAGAGCGGGGCAGTGGGATTAGTTTGGGATAAATACAGGGCTATGGGGAGAGAGTGGGGCAGTGGGATTATTATGGAATTGATACAGGGCAATGGGGAGAGAGCGGGGCAGAGGGGTTATTTTGTGATTGATACAGGACCATGGGGAGAGAATGGACCAGAATTTATTGGACAGAAAATTAGGAGTGTTGTCTTCCATACCCAGTTTTTTGATAGTATTCCCTCCCAGGAGATTCTCATCTGGTGCAGAATTTCTGAAACATTTCCCGAAGGACAAAGATTTCCTCTATATGGTTTGTATTAAAACCCCCCCAATGTTCGACAGAGCTGCTGATGAATATTCTGTTCTAATGCTTTGCCTAATCCCTCCTGAGAGCCCATGTGCCATTTTGTGAAGAACATTCCTTCCCGATGATGGAATCTGCAAACTAACCCTAACCCTGAGCCTGACCCTGACCCTAGCCCTAATCCTAACCCCGACCCTGAGCCTGATCCTAACTCTGACCCTGACCCGAACCCTGATCCTGACCCTGACCCTAACTCTGCTACTAACCCTGACCCTGACCCTAATCCCGACCCTGACCCTAGTTTAGCGCTTTTTCTGTTGCCAGAAATAGCCTTCTGTAATAG
Organism: Heptranchias perlo; assembly: GCF_035084215.1. NCBI lineage: Eukaryota > Metazoa > Chordata > Chondrichthyes > Hexanchiformes > Hexanchidae > Heptranchias > Heptranchias perlo. Next base: position 42,628,527 of record NC_090351.1, on the reverse strand, counting down.
TGCAAAATTGTCATCTTCATGTGGGGAGGTGACTAGATCGAAATCACTTCTAGGACAACAATTATCTCCTGCATGTCTTCCCACTCCCACTTCCTGTTTTCCACTTGACTCTCTGTTCCAAGCTGCAGCACGTATTGTTAGCTGGTCACAAAACCAACCCCTCTGTGGAGCGACACATTGCTTTGGTGGATTAGTCAACAGCTGAGCAATGTTTATTAAAGGTCGAAACCAGTAAAACACAAGGGGCTTTTTATGTGAATTGAGCGGTGCCCTCCCTCTCTCACCTAGTGATTTCGTTTTGATATGACTTTCTTTTCCTAATTCTCGTTCGATAATGAGCTTATTCCGGTCCCACAGCAAACTTGCCAAGAAAATTCCCCCAGAAGTTCTGGTTTTAATAAAGTTTTACAAAGCAAGGCTTTACAGCAGTCTACGGTGAAATTGCTGCAACTGATTATAAAAATTTAGAAAATGAAATCAATGTGAGGGTTAGGAAATCCATCTGTTGCAGCTTGGGGGCAAATGTGCTGTGTCAGACTTGGAGTGCTGAAGTAGGAGAGTGTTTAAAGGCCCCCTGCTGTCTTGGTTCCCTGTCCACAGTTCCTCCCTCCTCCCTGATAGCACGGTTTTTAAATGCATTGCTCAGTGTGACCAGGAAGCTCCTGAGTTTTATCCGCAGTCTATTCTGAGTTAGCTGATCGCAGTCAGGGTGACAATAGGACTAAGAAAATTGACCTCAGCACCCTTTGTTATAGCACACATCAGGCAGGCAGTGGGCGGAGCGGTCGTATGGCCTGCTCAATGCCACTAGCGAGAGGCCCAAGCTATTTCCATGGTCGGGCCTCATATGCATTAGTTCAGCAAGCTGCAAACGTTTACCAGCGTGGATAGGCAGCTCACCGATTGTGGGGGTGAGAGGAGGAAAATCTGGGAACTCCTCTGTCGAGCTGAGCTGGAAGTTAAACCTTAAAGGGTAAGGCAATCGGGGGGTTGGGCAGTGAGCAGCCGGCAGTGGGTGGGGAGGTTTTTGTAGGGCCAGGAGGAGCATTCATGAAGCTGTTGCCTCATTTTCAGAGTGGCCTGCAGTGGTCCCTTTAAGGACCACTGGTTAGGGTTATGATTGGGGTCGGGGTCAGGGTTAGGGTTAGGATTAGGGTAAGCGCACTTTCTGCCCAGTGGTAACTGAAAATTTGATAATCATCCTACAACCGGTCCCTATTTAAATATTTAAATAAGGCTCTTGCCTGTTTTGGGTTAAGGTTAGGGGTAGGATGGTAGAAAAAGAAAATGGCCCATGTTAGTCTTGATTGCTGACACTGTTAGAAAATAAGGACAGGATTAAGCTTGCTTTTGATGCTTCGCTTGGGTAAAAAGGAAAAGAATGAATATGCATTTTTATTGTTCCTATCACATCCTCAGGACATCCCAAAGTGCTACACATTGAATTAGCTCCTTTATAAATGCTGTGACTGTTGTTATTTGGGTAACCACAACAGCGAATTTTTCACACCACAAAGTTAAACAAACAGCAATGAGACGAATGGCCACTTAAACTGGTTTTGGTTAAGGGAGAAATGTTGCCAGAACACTTTCATGTTCTTCTTCAAATGGTACAAGGTGATCTTCATCATTCACATGAACAAGCAGATGGGCTTGGATTTTAAAATCTCATCCAAAACTGGCACCTCCTGCAGCACAACGTCAGCTGAGGTCATGTGTTCAAATCCTGGAGTGGGTCTTGTTACCACAATCTATTCATTCAGCAACACGAATGTTACCAACTGAGCTAAGTTGACCTCCCAATGCTACGTGAGGTACCAGAGGGCACCGGACACCCATGGTGCTAAAATGTTCTATGATTTCACACCTCCAGTACAAGAGGGGAATGAATTGGGAGAAAACAAATATCGAGTTAGCCTAACATCTGTTGTGGGGAAAATGCTGGATTGTTAGCCTAACATCTGTTGTGGGGAAAATGCTGGAGTCTATAATTAAGGATAGGGTGACTGAACACCTCGAGAATTTTCAGTTAATCAGAGAGAGCCAGCATGGATTTGTGAAAGGTAGGTCGTGCCTGACAAACCTGATTGAATTTTTTGAAGAGGTGACTAAAGTAGTGGACAGGTGAATGTCAATGGATGTTATTTATATGGACTTTCAGAAGGTATTTGATAAGATCCCACATAAGAGACCATTAGCTAAGATAGAAGCCCATGGAATCGAGGGAAAAGTATGGACTTGGTTAGGAAGTTGGCTGAGCGAAAGGCGGCAGAGAGTAGGGATAATGGGTAGGTACTCACATTGGCAGGATGTGACTAGTGGAGTCCCGCAGGGATCTGTCGTGGGGCCTCAATTATTCACAATATTTATTAACGACTTAGATGAAGGCATAGAAAGTCTCATATCTAAGTTTGCCGATGACACAAAGATTGGTGGCATTTTAAGCAGTGTAAATGAAAACATAAAATTACAAAGCAATATTGATAGATTAGGTGAATGGGCAAAACTGTGGCAAATGGAATTCAATGTAGACAAATGTGAGGTCATCCACTTAGGATCAAAAAAGGATCGAACAGGGTACTTTCTAAATGGTAAAAAGTTAAAAAACAGTGGATGTCCAAAGGGACTTAGGGGTTCAGGTACATAGATGATTGAAGTGTTATGAACAGGTGCAGAAAATAATCAAGAAGGCTAATGGAATGCTGGCCTTTATATCTAGAGGATGAGAGTACAAAGGGGCAGAAGTTATACTGCAGCTATACAAAACCCTGGTTAGACCGAACCTGGAGTACAGTGAGCAGTTCTGGGCACCGCACCTTCGGAAGGACATATTGGCCTTGGAGGGAGTGCAGCGTAGGTTTACTAGAATGATACCCGGACTTCAAGGGTTAAGTTATGAGGAGAGATTACACAAATTGGGGTTGTATTCTCTGGAGTGTCGAAGGTTAAGGGGTGATCTGATCGAAGTTTATCAGATATTAAGGGGAACGGATAGGGTGGATAGAGAGAAACTATTTCCGCTGGTTGGGGATTCTCGGAGTAGGGGGCACAGTCTAAAAATTAGAGCCAGACCTTTCAGGAGTGAGATCAGAAAACATTTCTACACACAAAGGGTGGTTTGGAACTCTCTTCCGCAAACGGCAATTGATACTAGCTCAATTGCTAAATTTAAATCTGAGATAGATAGCTTTTTGGCAATCAAAGGTATTAAGGGATATGGGCCAAAGGCAGGTATATGGATTTAGATCACAGATCAGCCATGATCTTATCAAATGGTGGAGCAGGCACGAGGGGCTGAATCATAGAATCATAGAATCATAGAAGTTACAACATGGAAACAGGCCCTTCGGCCCAACATGTCCATGTCGCCCAGTTTATACCACTAAGCTAGTCCCAATTGCCTGCACTTGGCCCATATCCCTCGATACCCATCTTCCCCATGTAACTGTCCAAATGCTTTTTAAAAGACAAAATTGTACCCGCCTCTACTACTGCCTCTGGCAGCTCGTTCCAGACACTCACCACCCTTTGAGTGAAAAAATTGCCCCTCTGGATCCTTTTGTATCTCTCCCCTCTCACCTTAAATCTGTGCCCCCTCGTTATAGACTCCCCTACCTTTGGGAAAAGATTTTGACTATCGACCTTATCTATGCCCCTCATTATTTTATAGACTTCTATAAGATCACCCCTTAACCTCCTACTCTCCAGGGAATAAAGTCCCAGTCTGTCTAACCTCTCCCTGTAAGTCAAACCATCAAGTCCCGGTAGCATCCTAGTAAATCTTTTCTGCACTCTTTCTAGTTTAATAATATCCTTTCTATAATAGGGTGACCAGAACTGTACACAGTACTCCAAGTGTGGCCTCACCAATGCCCTGTACAACTTCAACAAGACATCCCAACTCCTGCATTCAATGTTCTGACCAATGAAACCAAGCATGCTGAATGCCTTCTTCACCACCCTATCCACCTGTGACTCCACTTTCAAGGAGCTATGAATCTGTACTCCTAGATCTCTTTGTTCTATAACTCTCCCCAACGCCCTACCATTAACGGAGTAGGTCCTGGCCCGATTCGATCTACCAAAATGCATCACCTCACATTTATCTAAATTAAACTCCATCTGCCATTCATCGGCCCACTGGCCCAATTTATCAAGATCCCGTTGCAATCCTAGATAACCTTCTTCACTGTCCACAATGCCACCAATCTTGGTGTCATCTGCAAACTTACTAACCATGCCTCCTAAATTCTCATCCAAATCATTAATATAAATAACAAATAACAGCGGACCCAGCACCGATCCCTGAGGCACACCGCTGGACACAGGCATCCAGTTTGAAAAACAACCCTCGACAACCACCCTCTGTCTTCTGTCGTCAAGCCAATTTTGTATCCAATTGGCTACCTCACCTTGGATCCCATGAGATTTAACCTTATGTAACAACCTACCATGCGGTACCTTGTCAAATGCTTTGCTGAAGTCCATGTAGACCACGTCTACTGCACAGCCCTCATCTATCTTCTTGGTTACCCCTTCAAAAAACTCAATCAAATTCGTGAGACATGATTTTCCTCTCACAAAACCATGCTGACTGTTCCTAATTAGTCCCTGCCTCTCCAAATGCCTGTAGATTCTGTCCCTCAGAATACCCTCTAACAACTTACCCACTACAGATGTCAGGCTCACTGGTCTGTAGTTCCCAGGCTTTTCCCTGCCGCCCTTCTTAAACAAAGGCACAACATTTGCTACCCTCCAATCTTCAGGCACCTCACCTGTAGCGGTGGATGATTCAAATATCTCTGCTAGGGGACCCGCAATTTCCTCCCTAACCTCCCATAACGTCCTGGGATACATTTCATCAGGTCCCGGAGATTTATCTACCTTGATGCGCGTTAAGACTTCCAGCACCTCCCTCTCTGTAATATGTACACTCCTCAAGACATCACTATTTATTTCCCCAAGTTCCCTAACATCCATGCCTTTCTCAACCGTAAATACCGATGTGAAATATTCATTCAGGATCTCACCCATCTCTTGTGGTTCCGCACATAGATGACCTTGTTGATCCTTAAGAGGCCCTACTCTCTCCCTAGTTACCCTTTTGCCCTTTATGTATTTGTAGAAGCTCTTTGGATTCACCTTTGCCTGATCTGCCAAAGCAATCTCATATCCCCTTTTTGCCCTCCTGATTTCTCTCTTAACTCTACTCCGGCAATCTCTATACTCTTCAAGGGATCCACTTGATCCCAGCTGCCTATGCATGTCATATGCCTCCTTCTTATTTTTGACTAGTGCCTCAATCTCCCGAGTCATCCAAGGTTCCCTACTTCTACCAGCCTTGCCCTTCACTTTATAAGGAATGTGCTTACACTGAACCCTATTGGTTTGGACAATTACAGTCCTAGTGATCGTGGCATCTGATTCTGCCAATGCTCTTCAATCTCCTTGTGCTCTTCAATCTCCTTGTACTTTTCTTTACCCTTCCCCCCACCAGTTGGTGGGCCTGTATGTTAATTGTATCCATGTGATTTATTCAATTAGTGCTAATTATATTCAGGTGGTGTGTATCAATTGGGAACTCTCTTGTATCCATTTATAAGAGAGCTGATCTCGGGTGTGGTGTGGGTGTCATGTGGAGCTCTGTGAATAAAATTGTGGAAGCAACTGAAGACTAGGCTCCAGTATTCGATCCTTCACCACCTGGCTATCCAGTTTATAACATTGTGCAACTGGGGCCAATGATCACAGTTAACCATAAAAGCATAGCTAATTCCAGCTGCTGCACTTATTGGACAGTGAGGAGGAGGAAGGGGGGTGCACAGGGAGAAGAACAATTAACTTTAAGACAGTGATAAACACAATGCCCAGATGGTTCATTCAAAACTTGCACATCTTTGCATATCGTGGAGCATCAGTACCTTTGTTTTAGGCAGTGGTTGTAAAGTCCCTGCCATCCAGTCTGAAGGTTTTGCTGTTATCATCACTGTTTTTAAGTAAATCACCTCACGTGGTAACCACAGGCAGCCTAGTTACTACAGCCAGTATGATGTGCAGGCAACTTTATCCATTCAAATCGCTCTCTTTCACTCACCTTTTCCTTTGTTTTCATTTTCATTCTATCTGTCAATCTCTCTTTCCCTCTCTCTATCTCCACCTTTCTTTCTAACTTTCTCTTGGATTCTCTCATGAAACTTGATGAACTTTATTTTCCTTTTTCTTTCACTAATTTTGAGTTTTGTTCAGTTGGCTGGCTCCCAAAGGCCTTTCCCATTTAAGTGGGTGCGTGCATGTGCCAAGCTTAATCTCAGCATAGAACAGATCTCACCATTGCTCTTGCTTGAAAGTTATTCCCAATAACTATTGATTACAACTGAATTTTTGGAAGATCACATTTCAGAGGGATGTAACTGAGCACAATCCCAGGAACCTCTGAAAATGAACCCAGTGGGCCAAAGGCTTTCAATTTATGGAATATTCCATTAAAAAAATCATTTTTAGCAGCTGTCAGAAGGCCCTGTGTGTGCTTGGAGCAGTTAACAGTTACTAATCTTTCTAAAAAGATAGGATTGAGCTGTGTTTCTTCAGACATGCAATTGAAATAACAGTCACATTAACTTGCCGCAGATATGCTTGGAATTCAGCGCAGTATTTCTGTGCTCCCCTGAGGTAACAGAGCTTGAGAGAGAGGTTAATCTGTGCTCCAGCTGCTTTTGGTTTACTTGGGTTTAAATGAACTCTTTCATGCCCAAGAATCTTTCACAGAGCAGGGGATTTTTTGAGGTGAAAACTTTAACAGAAAGCTGGAAGGTGAAGACCCTGAATATTTTCAAAACATCACACATACAACATAGGAACAGGAGGAGGCCATTCAGCTCCTCGAGCCTGTTAGATAGGAGCAGGAGGAGGCCATTCAGCTCCTCGAGCCTGTTAGATAGGAGCAGGAGCAGGCCATTCAGCCCTCGTGCCTGTTAGATAGGAGCAGGAGGAGGCCATTCAGCCCTCGTGCCTGTTAGATAGGCACAGAAGGAGGCCATTCAGCCCCTCAAACCTGTTCCACCATTCAATCAGATCATGGCTGATCTGTGACCTAACTCCATATACCCGCCTTAGCCCCATATCCCTTAATTCCTTTGGTTAATAAAAATCTATCAATCTCAGATTTAAAATTAACAAGCTAGCATCAACTGCCGTTTGCGGAAAAGAGTTCCAAACTTCTACCATCCTTTGCGTGTAGAAGTGTTTCCTAACTTCACTCCTGGAAGTCCTGGCTCTAATTTTTAGGCTATGTCTCCTAGTCCTAGATCACCCCCACCGCTCCCACCCAACCAGTGATATTAGTTTCTCTCTATCTACCCTATCGGTTCCCCTTAATATCTTGAAAACTTTGCTCAAATCACCCCTTATTCTTCTAAATTCCAGGGAATACAACCTTAGTTTGTGTAATCTTGCCTCATAATTTAACCCTTGGAGTCCAGATATCATTTTAGTAAATCTACACTGCACTCCCTCCAAGGTCAATATATCCTTCTTAAGGTCTGGTGTCCAGAACTGGACACAGTACACCAGGTGTGGTTTTATATAGCTGTAGCATAACCTCTACCTCCTTGTATTCTATGATGTGGAGATGCCGGTGATGGACTGGGGTTGACAATTGTAAACAATTTTACAACACCAAGTTATAGTCCAACAATTTTATTTTAAAATTCACAAGCTTTCAGAGGCTCCCTCCTTCCTCAGGTGAACATTCACCTGAGGAAGGAGGAAGCCTCCGAAAGCTTGTGAATTTTAAAATAAAATCCTTGTATTCTAGTCCTCTAGATACAAAGGCCAACATTCCATTAGCCTTTTTGATTATTTTCTGTACCTATCCATGACATTTTAATGATCTATGTACATGGACCCCGAAGTCTCTTTGAACCTCCATTGTTTCAAGCTTTTCATCATTTAGAAAGTACCCTGTTCTATCCTTCTTAGGTCCAAAGTGGGTGACCTCACACTTGCCTACATTGAAATCCATTTACCACAGTTTTGCCCATTCGCTTAATCTATTAATATCTCTCTGTAATTTTATGCTTCCATCTACACTGCTTACAATGCTGCCTATCTTTGCAACATCGGCAAACTTGTATATGTGGCTCTCTATCCCGTCATCTAAGTCGTTAATAAATACAGTGAATAATTGAGGCCCCAACACAGAGATGCCTGTGGGACACTACTAGTCATATCCTGCCAGTTTGAGCACCTGCCCATTATCCCTACTCACTGCCTCCTGCTGCTCAGCCAATTTCCTAACCAGGTTAATAATTTGTCCTCATTCCATGAGCTTCAACTTTAGCTAACAGTCTCTTATGAGGGACTTTATCGAATGCCTTCTGAAAATCCATCTAAACAACATCCATAGACATTCCATCAACTGGAAATGAAAGGAGTATTTTGAAATGTTTATTTTTCACCTATAAAAAGAACTATCTGGGTTTTTCTTTGTCACTTTCCTCATGGCACAACAAGTTTATGCAATCAGTAACTGAGCCATATGAAGCAGAGGGATCCCAGGTTTGATCCTTGTCTTATGCTGAATTAGCCGATCTGAGTCAGGACAACAATTGGTGTGCTACAATTGGCAAAGCCCCAGGTTATGTAGCAGAAAGGTGTCCAGAGTTCCCTTTCCTAATTGCCTTCCAGTATCCAGAGCAGGAGTGTAGACATTGGTTGAGCTCAGGAGTAGGCTTGGCTCTGATGCCCTGTGCTCACATCCAATGAACATTTTAACATTCCCTGCCAAGTCTCACACATGATTATTAGGTATTTGGGCAAAATCGGAGTGTGTGCCTGGTACTTGAGCAACCAAACATTCTGTAGCAAGAAACCTAAATCCTTGGGAGAAGATTGGGGAGAGGGGAGGAACATTGGTAATGAAAACATTGAGGACAAAGAAACTGCTATGTTTTAAATGTTCTTCCCTCCTCATTTGAAAAGACTAATTCCACAGGTGTGAGCATCATCTGCTTTCTTTCCTTGTGATATTGGCAGCTTGTTGCCAGGCAATTTTGCCATATAGAGTATCATGGCCAAGACTAATTCACACCAATGCAATGTCCTAAAGTGATTAGTTGGTAGGGAGCAGGAACTATGGCAGATTTTCTACCTCCTTTCTCCAGCAACAGTCAAACTGCAATCATCTAACTCAGCACAGACCTTAGATATAACCTGTGACCTCCCTGATCTGTGTGGGTTAGTACTTCACCAAGCCATGCAATTATCCAGAGTCATCATGGCAACCCATAAGCAAGAGCTTTAACTCATTGTTTCTTTTTTATTGTGTGATGATTCTGTCTTCTCTTCCTAGGCTCAGGACACTGGAGTTCACTGCCAGTGAAGATTGAACTTTGCTCCCAGGCTCCCAGTGGTGTGTTTTGATCATTATGTAGCCAAATTTCCTGTGCAAGTGTCACTGGTGGAGATCAAGTATTGCTCCTATCCTACAGGTCTAATCTCAATCTACTCATCCTCAAGTGACAATACCTCAATGTATGCATTCCACTCACCATATGATAGTGATTGCTCCGTCTTCTGAAACTTGAGTCCAACATGATCAAAGTATCAGAATTTAGGTGAGTCAATTGCAGCTGGGTCATTTAATCTCTGCTTTCACCGTTAATGAACTAAAATGGCAATCTAATGCCAATGGTGTGAGAAATGGAAAATGCCACATTGGTGCGTTGAAGGTGGCCTAAGACACATTGCTAAGGTAGAGTAGAGGGAGCTTTACTCTGTATCCGACCATATTATACCGGACCTCCAACCTGGAAGAGCTTGTTGTTGACACTATCTGCCTAATATAGGAATGTATTCCATTCCCCAGAGCTAACATCTCGCATATCATAGTATCATAGTATCATAGTAGGTGCAGCACAGGAGGAGGCCGTTCGGCCCGTTGTGCCTGTGCCGGATCTTTGAAAGAGCTATCCAATTAGTCCCATTCCCCTGCTCTTACCCCACAGCCCTGTAATTTTTTTCTCTTTAAGTATTTATCCAACTCCCTTTTGAAAGTTACTATTGAATCTGCTTCCACCACCCTTTCAGGCAGTGCATTCCCGATCATTACAACTCGCTGCATAAACAAATGTTTCCTCATGTCACCTCTGGCTCTTTTGCCGATCACCTTAAATCTGTGTCCTCTGCTTACTGACTCTTCTGCCACTGGAAACAGTTTCTCCTTATTTACTCTGTCAAAACTGTTCATGATTTTGAACACCTCTATCAAATCTCCCCTTAACCTTCACTGTTCTAAGGAGAACACCACCAGCTTCTCCAGTCTCTCCACATAACTGAAGTCCCTCGTCTCTGGTCTCTTCTGCACCCTCTCTAAGGCCTTGACATCCTTCCTAAAGTGTGGTGCCCAGAATTGAACACAATACTCTAGCTGAGGCCTAAATAATGTTTTATAAAGGTTTAGCATAACTTCCTTGCTTTTGTACTCTATGCCTCTATTAATAAAGCTCAGGATCCCAATTGCTTTTTTAACAGCCTTCTCAACTTGTCCTGGCACCTTCAAAGATTTGTGTATGTGCACCTGTTATTTGTGTATGTCTCTCCGTTCCCACACCCCTTTAAAATTGTACCATTTAGTTTATATTGCCTCTCTTCATTCTTCCTGCCAAAATGCATCACTTCACACTCCTCTGCATTAAAGTTCATCTGCCAGGTGTCTGCCCATTTCACCAGTCTGTCTATGTCCTCCTGAAGTCTGTTACTATCCTCCACATTGTTTACTACATTTCCAAGTTTCGTGTTATCTGCAAACTTTAAAATTATACCCTCTATATCCAAGTCCAGGACATTAATATATATCAAAAAGCGCAGTGGTCCTAATGCTGACCCCTGGGGAACACTACTGTATACTTCCCTCTTGTCTGAAAAACAACCGTTCACCACTACTCTCATTGCTTTAAGAAAAACTTACAAGCAGAACAGATCCCATGGAATCCAGGGTGCCTTGGCACTTTGGATACAAAACTGGCTTAGTGGCAGAAGGCAGAGGGTGATGGTCGAAGGTTGTTTTTGTGACTGGAAGCCTGTGGCCAGTGGGGTACCACAGGGATCGGTGCTGGGTCCCTTGCTGTTTGTGGTCTACATTAACGACTTGGATATGAATGTAAAAGGTATGATCAGTAAGTTCGCTGATGATACAAAAATTGGTAGGGTGGTAAATAGCGAGGAGGATAGCCTCAGTCTGCAGGACGATATAGATGGGTTGGTCAGATGGGCGGAACAGTGGCAAATGGAATTTAACCCGGAAAAGTGCGAGGTGATGCACTTTGGAGGGACTAACAAGGCAAGGGAATACACAATGAATGGGAGGACCCTAGGCAAGACAGAGGGTCAGAGGGATCTTGGTGTGCAAGTTCACAGATCCCTGAAGGCGGCGGAACAGGTAGATAAGGTGGTAAAGAATGCATATGGGATACTTGCCTTTATTAGCCGAGGCATAGAATATAAGAGCAAGGAGGTTATGATGGAGCTGTATAAAACACTGGTTAGGCCACAGCTGGAGTACTGTGTGCAGTTCTGGTCGCCACACTACAGGAAGGATGTGATCGCTTTGGAGAGGGTGCAGAGGAGATTCACCAGGATGTTACCAGGGCTGGAGCGCTTCAGCTATGAAGAGAGACTGGGAAGATTGGGTTTGTTTTCCTTGGAGCAGAGGAGGCTGAGGGGGGACATGATTGAGGTGTACAAAATTATGAGGGGCACAGATAGGATGGATACTAAGGAGCTTTTCCCCTTCGTTGAGGGTTCTATAACAAGGGGGCATAGATTCAAGGTAAAAGGCGGGAGGTTTAGAGGGGATTTGAGAAAGAACTTTTTCACCCAGAGGGTGGTTGGAGTCTGGAACTCACTGCCTGAAAGGGTTGTGGAGGCAGGAACCCTCACAACATTCAAGAAGCATTTGGATGAGCACTTGAAATGCCATAGCATACAAGGCTACGGACCAAATGCTGGAATATGGGATTAGATTAGACAGGGCTTGATGGCCGGCGCGGACACGATGGGCCGAAGGGCCTCTATCCGTGCTGTATAACTCTATGACTCTATGACTCTATCCCGTGTGGGACCCTCTATTTATAGTGTGATGAGGGCGCTTTGTTTCTGGCTTCCTTCCCTCTAGTTAATGTTTAAGCAACACCTAGGGTAAGTAGAGAGTATAGTTCAATGACTTTGAGTAAAATATTGTGGGAGTCTACATGGAAATGTCTGCTTTGTTCAACAGGGGTATCTTCCATTATTTTTCCCGATACTTGTTTCTACGGTGGCCTCAGTGACAGAGCAGCACAAAAGCTACATCACAATCGAACTGTGCAGTGAAGCAATATTAAAGTACCAGTTGGGTACCACAATGCAAGTTCAGTGTAATCAGTTGAGCAATCGACTTTACTGCAGAGCTGAAAAATCAATGTATCTCTTCTCCTGCTAATTACAACTTTTATTTACTTGAACCAGTAATGAATTATATAGAATTTCCAAATTGCCTTGCACCCGACTTGTTTCTCAGGCACCTTTTCTTTCATTGGGCCCTTCTCGTCACTTCCTCTCCCTGTCCTCATTCCCAACCTTCATTTGCCAAGGCCTTTCTGAAACTGGAAACAGTGATCAGATCCAGAGATGTTTAATCCTCTTACTGAATAGAAACATCCATAAGCCACAACTGTATTATATTCAGCTTTTTGTCTATTCTTTTACTTTTGTATGAACCATATCTAAGAGTGTTATTATATTCTTGGCAGCATTATACCCTTATTCAGTATTATCCAATAGGCACCATCATTCTTGCACAGGAATCTGTTTTGACTCCGCCAAACCACATACTGGAGATTTCAGGGGGCAGATTAGCACAGAATGTTTTTAATGACACTTGTTTGACTCCAAATGTTGCAGGGGAGGTGAGCAGCACATTACAAGCAGCCATGTGGGAGACTTCAGGCATCTAATCAAGGGGCCAAAGCCCAACACATCAGCAAACAGCTAGGGCCACAGCAACATTTTACCTGGAACTGCATTGTGCCATTTCAATAGGGTCGGGGGTGGGAAGGCAGAAGGCGATATCAAGTTTATGATATTATCGTAACATTATAGAGTTATACGGCACGGATAGAGGCCGAAGGGCTGCATAACTCTATAATGCAAACTCGATAGTGGTTCAGATTTAAATTTATGTCATTTTTACAGTAAGAAAGTGTGGAATGACTGTTTCAAATGTGCATCAAACTTAAAGTAAAATTGCATTCACTTTAAAACAGAAAATGATGGAAATATAAAACAAATTAATTAACATTGATAAAGTTAACAATCTGAGGTATCTTTGGTTCTGATGAAGAGTGTTAACAAAAATGTTAGCCTGTCTTTTCTTTATGGTTGTTGCACCTTCTGTATTTTCCGTATTGCTTGTGACTTGAGGAGGGAGTCAATAATCTGAGGTATGATAAGCAATTTCTCAAAAGATTCGTGATCACTTTCGTTTCCAGGGATTTACCATAATTATAACCATGATAGAGATTAACTCCTGGGCCTCATTTAAAGGTGATATTAACACTAATATCCACCCACAATGGTAACAGTTCACTAATCCTAGCAACACAGAAGCAGCTATACTCCCTGTAACCTTTTGATTCCAAACATACATGTATCCAGCTCTTTTTTAAAGGGCTTAATCACCTCAGCCTCAATTACTTTATCTTGGAGCCAGTTCACTACATTTTTGGGGCAAAAAATTTCTTTCAAAAGGGAATTGGATAAATACTTGAAGGGGAAAAATTTGCAGGGCTATGGAGAAAGAGCAGGGGAATGGGACTAATTGGACAGCTCTTTCAAAGAGCCGGCACAGGCACGATGGGCCGAATTGCCTCCTTCTGTGTTGTTTCATTCTATGATTCTATGAAAAAATCATTGAATCATATGCTGCTTATATCCACTCCTCTCCGCACTTTAAAGACAGAATTCTGTCCCCCCCTCAATCTTATTTTCTTCATATAAAAAGTAAGTTTAAGTTCAAGTTGGTGTTTGCTTGTGATTGTACATTTGCTTTTAAATAATGTTGCATGGATTTTGTGCTCATTATTTTGAAATGTGGTTCTGAGGGACCCCTTCACACTCTGGTACCTGGTCATTCAGGGATAGAGTGAGGTGCAGAGTAAAGTCTTGCCCAGCAGTGAACTTCTGCCTCTGTTGTACCAGTAGCCATCCTGTTACCTTTCTGAATGAGACTGGCAATTTTGTGCAGTTTTGTATTTATGAAGATCCTTGAAGCCAACGGACAGAAAGGTTTCTCATCCCAGCAACCTGGGCTGGATCTCGTCACAGGCCCCAGAGATAAAAGATAAATTGCATCACCTGGTCCCCTGAAAATTTCAATTTTGAACAGAATCTGTGAAGTTCGTATAGTTTAAATACACTGTGGCATTAAATTCAATACTGAGGGAGAGCTTCACTGTCAGCGGTACCATCCTTTGGATGAGACATTAAACCAAAGTCTAGTTGTTCTATTGGTTCAGGTACATGGCATTTTCTGCCAAAGATCAGGGAGTTCTCCCTGTGCCTCAGTCAACATTCCTCCACCAAAATCATTGCTATTTGGTTCAGTGTGTAATGTAAACTACGTAACATCGGTCACTGTACTCAAAGTGATTTTTTGGAGTAGAAATTGGTTTATGCCAGTTTTTGGATACCAGAAAGGCTTAGGGAACAATCGCTGTGCCCGAAGGTGAAGGCCCAAGGATTGAAATTCTTAGAATTTGGTCCTCGGGCCTCATTGTAATAATAGTGGTGAAGTGTGGGCACCAATTGGGCCCCCCAAACAGTTTGCCAATCCAGGCCATCTCAATTCCGCAGATAGGGCTGCTAGTTAGACCACACTAGAACTGGAAAAACTAGCCGGAGCTTTCACGGCACATCCTCCGACTGGTTTTTCAAGAATATTACAGAAATCTCTTCTTTGCTATTTAAGTTGAGCCAAGATCACTTTCAGGCAGCTGTCAGAGGCACGCAAAAAGAGTGAGGGCCTAATTGGCAGCAGTTTAGTGCTCAGAAATTGATGCCCGTTTTATGCCTGAAAATCAGAAACTACACATTCCAATTTCTCTCCTGTTGCATCCTCTTCTCTCTCTCTCTCTGTCTGACTCCCTTCCATGTCACATATATGTCACAAATTAAATGTTAACATTTTCTAACAGTTAATACAAACATGGGCAAGGAAACCTCCTGCTGATTACCACCGACCGTCCTCCCTCAGCTGATGAGTCAGTCCTCCTCCATGTTGAGCACCACTTGGAGGAAGCACAGAGGGTAGCAAGGGCACAGAATGTACTCTGGGTGGGGGACTTCAATGTCCATCACCAAGAGTGGCTCGGTAGCACCACTATCGACCGAGCTGGCCGAGTCCTGAAGCACATAGCTGCCAGACTGGGCCTGCGGCAGGTGGTGAGCGAACCAACACGAGGGAAAAGCCTACTTGACCTTGTCCTCACCATTCTACCTGTCGCAGATGCATCTGTCCATGACAGTATTGGTAGGAGTGACCACTGCACAGTCCTTGTGGAGACGAAGTCCTGTCTTCACACTGAGGACACCATCCAACGTGTTGTGTTGGATGGTGTCCTCACTACTACCGTGCTAAATGGGATAGATTCAGAACAGATCTAGCAGCTCAAAACAGGGCATCCATGAGGCGCTGTGGGCCATCAGCAGCAGCAGAATTGTATTCCAGCACAATCTGTATCGTCATGGCCCGGCATATTCCTTATTCTACCATTACCAACAAGCGAGGAGATCAACCCTGGCTCAACGAGGAGTGTAGAACAGCATGCCAGGAGCAGCATGAGGCGTACCTAAAAATGAGGTGCCAACCTGGTGAAGCTACAACACAGGTCTATATGCATGCTAAACAGTGGAGGCAACATGCTATAGACAGAGCTAAGCAATTCCACAACCAACGGATCAGATCAAAGCTCTGCAGTCCTGCCACATCCAGTCGTGAATGGTGGTGGACAATTAAACAACTAACGGGAGGAGGAGGCTCCGTGAACATCCCCACCTCAATGATGGCGGAGTCCAGCACGTGAGTGCAAAAGACAAGGCTGAAGCGTTTGCAACCATCTTCAGCCAGAAGTGCCGAGTGGATGATCCATCTCGGCCTCCTCCCGATATCCCCACCATCACAGAAGCCAATCTTCAGCCAATTTGATTCACTCCACGTGATATCAAGAAATGGCTGAGTGCACTGGATACAGCAAAGGCTATGGGCCCCGACAACATCCCGGCTGTAGTGCTGAAGACTTGTACTCCAGAACTAGCTACGCCTCTAGCCAAACTGTTCCAGTGTAGCTATAACACTGGCATCTACCCGACAATGTGGAAAACTGTCCAGGTATGTCCTGTCCACAAAATCCGATCCAGCCAATTACTGCCCCATCAGTCTACTCTCAATCATCAGCAAAGTGATGGAAGGTGTCGTCGACAGTGCTATCAAGCAGCACTTACTCACCAATAACCTGCTCACCGATGCTCAGTATGAATTCAGTCAAGACCACTTGGCTCCAGACCTCATTACAGCCTTGGCCAAACATGGACAAAAGAGCTGAATTCCAGAGGTGAGGTTAGAGTGACTGCCCTTGACATCAAGGCAGCATTTGACCGAGTGTGGCGCCAAGGAGCCCTAATAAAGTTGGAGTCAATGGGAGTCAGGGGGATAAGTCTCCAGTGGCTGGAGTCATACCCAGCACAAAGGAAGATGGTAGTGGTTGGAGGCCAATCAATTCAGCCCCAGGACATTGCTGCAGGAGTTCCTCAGGGCAGTGTCCTAGGCCCAACCATCTTCAGCTGCTTCATCAATGACTTTCCCTCAATTATAAGGTCAGAAATGGGAATGTTTGCCGATGATTGCACAGTGTTCAGTTCCATTCGCAACCCCTCAGATAATGAAGAAGTCCGTGCCTGCAGGCAGCAAGACCTGGACAACATCCAGGCTTGAGCTGATAAGTGGCAAGTAACATTCGCACCAGACAAGTGCCAGGCAATGTCCATCTCCAACAAGACAGAGTCTAACTAGCTCCCCTTGACATTCAATGGAATTACCATCGCTGAATCCCCCATCATTAACATCCTGGGGTCACCATTGACCAGAAACTTAACTGGACCAGCCACATAAATACTGTGGCAACAAGAGCAAGTCAGAGGCTGGGTATTCTGCGGCGAGTGACTCACCTCCTGACTCCCCAAAACCTCTCAACCATCTACAAGGCACAAGTGAGGAGTGTGATGGAATACTCTCCACTTGCCTGGATGAGTGCAGCTCCAACAACACTCAAGAAGCTTGACACCATCCAGGACAAAGCTGCCCTCTTGATTGGCACCCCATGCACCACCTTAAATGTTCACTCCCTTCACCACCGGCACACCGTGGCTGCAGTGTGTACCATCCACAGGATGCACTGCAGCAACTTGCTAAGGCTTTTTCGACAGCACCTCCCAAACCCGCGACCTCTACCATCTAGAAGGACAAGGGCAGCAGGCACATGGGAACAACACCACCTGCACGTTCCCCTCCAAGTCACGCACCATCCTGACTTGGAAATATATCGCCGTTCCTTCATCATCGCTGGGTCAAAATCCTGGAACTCCCTTCCTAACAGCACTGTGGGAGAACCTTCAGCACACGGACTGCAGCGGTTCAAGAAGACGGCTCACCACCACCTTCTCAAGGGCAATTAGGGATGGGCAATAAATGCTGACCTTGCCAGCGACGCCACATCCCATGAACGAATAATAAAAAAAATAAGGTGATAATCAGGTGCTAATTACAGGCTCTTTCTCTTTTATTCGCAGGTGTCACTATTAGAATGTCAACATTTTCTAATTGTCAACATAACAGGTAATAATTGGTTAGTAATTAGAAACGGGCTCAAATCAGCGAACCAACCTCTCAGCTCAGTGCTGGTCTGTGCTGGTCTGAGGCTGAGATAAACTTGGTTTCAGGCCTCATTTAAATGCTGGTGGCAAGTTGCGGATAACAAATGGATGCCCCGTGGGGAGGGCAGGAAATCAATCCGCTTTCATGTGGAGCTGGTCAGCAGGTCGGGTATGGGGGGGAGGGAGGAGATAATCAAGGGGTGGGGGCAATCAGGGGTGGCAATCAGGGGGTGCGGGCAATAAGGGGGTGGGGCAATCAGGGGGCAATCATGGCATGAGGCAATCAGGGGGTGCAATCAGGGGGGCAATTGGGGGGCTAATCAGGGAGTGGGGCCACCGGGGGTGGGGTCAATCAGGGGCGCAATCAAGGGAAGGCCTTGAACGGGCGAGCGGCAGTCTAAAGGTTTTTCTGGGCCCAGGAGGAGAACCTCTGCAGCTTTGAGCAGCCTCCAGGTGTCCCTTTAAGGACTGCGGGTTAGGCAGCCCCACATCTGTACAATGGGCGGTGCCTGCACAGCGCACTCTGCCGACGAGTATGAATTTTGCAATTGAGGTCCTACAATTGGAACAGCACCTCAATTTGGATATTTAAGCAGCTTTCTGCCTGTTTTAGGCACGCTGCTTTGTCCATTTACTGGTCTATCTGAATATTGTATCAGACGGATCTTGGGGACAAAGGGACTGGTATTGGCTCTCCCCCCACCCCCCCAACGATTTTCAACTGCTTCCGCCCATTTTTCAGATGCAAAACAAGTGGGTGTGAGTTGAATTTCTCCCCATTTTTTTTTCTCAGCTTAATTTACTTTCTCAAATTTATAGAACACAAAAGTTACATTGGTATGTGTGCAGTTGTCTTTTTTTCCACAGACACACAGATTGTTTTAAAAAAAACCTAACTTTTCTATTTAAAAAATTGTCACTGTAAACACTACCTGGATTTTTTTCAAAGAATGTTGAAAAACAAATGAACATAAACTGCTAGAAGCTAAAGTAAAATATTCTAACAATTCTACTATTGAATTGTGGTGATGAAACCTGGGAAAGCAAATGTTCAGATAGCACAATCTGAATTCCACTAACAGTCACAGCTCTGGGCAAAATGTCAAGTGGAAGCCTAGGGTTGTGGATGGTTGACAGGTGGGGGTTGTGTGACAGGTGGAGTTATGTGACAGGTGAGGGTATGTGACAGGTGAGGGTATGTGACAGGTGGGGGTTATGTGACAGGTGAGGGCATGTGACAGGTGGGGGTTATGTGACAGGTGGGGGTTATGTGACAGGTGAGGGTATGTGACAGGTGGGGGTTATGTGACAGGTGAGGGTTATTTGACAGGTGGGGGCTTGTGACAACAATAACAATAACAATTTACATATATATAGCACTTTTAACATTGTGAAATATCCCAAGGCGCTTCACAGGACCATTATCAAACAAAATTTGACACTGAGCCACATAAGGAGATATTAGGGCAGGAGGCCAAATGATTGGTCAAAGAGGTAGGTTTTAAGGAGCTTCTTAAAGGAGGAGAGAGATATAGAGAGGTTTAGGGAGGGAATTCCAAAGCTTTGGGCCTCGGCAGCTGAAGGTACGGCCGCCAATGGTGGAGCGATTAAAATCAGGGATGCACAAGAGGCAGGAATTGGAGGAATGCAGAGATCGCAGAGGGTTGTAGGGCTGGAGGAGGTTACAGAGATAGGGAAGGGCGAGGCCATGGAGGGATTTGAAAACAGGGATGAGAATTTTAAAATCAAGGCGATTCCGAACCGGGAGTCAATGTAGGTCAGCGAGCACAGGGTCGATGGATGAACAGGACTGGGTGCAAGTTAGGATAAGGGCAGCAGAATTTTGGATGAGCTCAAGTTTATGGTGGGTGAAAGATGGGAGGTCGGCCAGGAGAGCATTGGAATAGTCAAGTCTAGAGGTAACAAAGGCATGGATGAGGGTTTCAGCAGCAGATGAGCTGAGGTGGGGCAGAGACGGGCGATGTTACAGAGGTGGAAGTAGGCAGTCTTTGTGATGGAGCGGATATGTGGTTGGAAGTTCATCTCAGGATCAAATAGGATGCCAAATTTACGAACAGTCTGGTTCAGTCTTAATGGCCAAGGAGAGGGATGGAGTCGGTGGCTAGGGAACGGAGTTTGTGACGGGGACCGAAGGCATTTGCTTCGGTCTTCCAATATTTAGTTGGAGGAAATTTTTGCTTATCCAGTACTGGATGTTGGACAAACAGTGTGACAAATGAGGGACAGTGGAGGGGTCGAGAGAGGTGGTAGAGAGGCAGAGCTGGGTGTCGTCAGTGTACATGTGGAACCTGATGTTGTATTTTCGGATGATGTTGCCAAGAGGCAGCATGTAGATGAGAAATAGGAGGGGGGCCAAGGATAGATCCTTGGGGAACTTCAGAGGTAACGGTGCGGGAGCGGGAAGAGAAGCCATTTCAGGTGATTCTCTGGCTATGACTGGATAGATAAGAATGGAACCAGGTGAGCGCAGTCCCTCCCAGCTGGACATTGGAGGAGAGGCGTTGGAGGAGGATGGTGTGATCAACCTTGTCAAAAGCTGCAGATTGGTCGAGAATTATGAGGAGGGATAGTTTACCACAGTTACAGTCACATAGAATGTCATTTGTGACTCTGATAAGGGCCGTTTCAGTACTGTGGCTGGGGTGGAAACCTGATTGGAAGGATTGAAATATGGAGTTGCAGGAAAGATGGGCACAGATTTGGGAGATGACAACATGCTCAAGGACTTTGGAGAGGAAAGAGAGGTTGGAGCTGGCGGTAGTTTGCAAGAACAGATGGTCAAGGGTGTTTTTTTTGAAAAGGAAGGTGATGTTGGCAGATTTGAACGGGACGGGGACAGTGCCTGAGGAGAGGGAACTGTTAACAATACCAGCTAACATGGGGGCCAGGAAGGAAAGTGGGGTGGTCAGCAGTTTGGTGGGAATAAGGTCGAGGAAGCAGGAGGTGGGTCTCATGGTCAATGTGAGCTTGGAAAGGGCATGAATGTCATATGAGGAGAGATTGGGTCGACTCGGCCTGTATTCACTCGAGTTTAGAAGAATGAGAGGGGATCTCATTGAAACGTATAAAATTCTGACAGGGCGAGACAGACTGGATGCAGGGAGGATGTTTCCCTGCCTGGTGGGCCCAGAACGAGGGGTCACAGTCTCAGGATACGGGGTAGGACATTTAGGACTGAGATGAGGAGAAATTTCTTCACTCAGAGGGTGGTGAACCTGTGGAATTCTCTACCACAGGAGGCTGTGGTGGCCAAGTCACTGAATATATTTAAGAAGAAGCTAGATAGATTTCTAGACACAAAAGGCATCAAGGGGTATGGGGAGAGAGCAGGAATATGGTATTGAGATAGATGATCAGCCATGATCATATTGAATGGCGGACCAGGCTTGAAGGGCCGAATGGCCTACTCCTCCTCCTATTTTCTATGGCCAATTGTCCATTCATTGATTTAACTAAGTGGTGTGCCCTGACCCAAATGACATCCACTGTGCTCAGGAGGTTTCCTGGAGACTTTAAGGCAAAGGAGGAAGATTCATAAATGGGGTACAGTAGCCTACTGACTATGGTACAAGACTAACAATGTCGAGTTTGATGAGTTCAAATCCCAGCATGAGAAGTGGTGAAAATGAATTTAATATATCTGTAATTTGTGAGCTGGCACCAGAAAAAAAACATGAAAAGTTAAATGTTTAAAAACCCAACCAGTTCACTAAGTCCTTCAGGGAAGGGAACCTGTCACCCTACCCAGTCTGACCTACACAAGACTCCTGTCCTACACTATATGGTTGCCTCTTTATGCCCTCATGGCAACTAGAGATGGGTAATAAATACTATCCCTATCCCAAGTACAAATTTTTAAAAAAATAAGTGCTTTTGTAACGAAGGAAATCATTGGATTGTTTACACTTTGCACATAAGCCAGTATTCAGTTATTCATGCAATTTATAAAAATGATGTTACTGAGGCACTAATGTAGCTACTTGGAGTCCTGATTCTCCATTGACAACCTCATCAGGCCAATGAAAACCACAGATTGTCCAGTTGGAGTCTGGATATCTGCCAATAACATTGCAGAATTCTTCTTTGGCAATTTCTCCCCTTTTCCCTCCTCCTCTCCTGAAGCCTTTGATTTCATGCCTCCCCATCGAGCCCTTTCTCTCCTGAAGGCTCTGATATGATTCCACTGCTTTCAGACTCTCTCCAGTACCTTACCCAAGTGACCTTGCTGTGTTTGAGCCTAGACAGTAGGGACTGACAGTCTATTTGACTGTGGAGGTCTATGGTTCTATAGCATAACAACGGGATTAGTTTGGGATTACTCTAGGGAAGAGCCAGTACAGACACAATGGATGGCCGCCTTCTGTGATGTCACAGCTTAACCTGATCCTGTTCACAGGCATACTTTCCAGCAGCAGTCACAGACAGTGACCAGGAGCTGGTTTGTTACCCCACTCTAGCCCAGTGCGACCAAGGCCACTTGTAGTAACCTGCTGTCCTGACTCAGATCACCTAACTCAACAGAGACTGGGGATCAAACATGGGATTTTTTGAGCTGCATGGTTCAGTACCACCTCAGGCAATGCATTTACCCACCAGGCCATTAAGGAGCTTTTGTTCAGTATTTTACATGATTTAAAAAAAATATATGTATGTTACTCTGTTGCTATTGTGTAATGGAAGAGCATGATTGTTTTGAATCCTGATTCCAAAATGCCAGTCTTGTGTTGAAAAGAGAGCAGATAAATATCAGCTGATCAATAAAGTTTTTGAAATTGGAAATATTTGTGACATAAAGCTCTTTAAATGGTATTTAATTCTCTGTTCTTAGTCTTCTAGGATCTAAGTCTATAACATTCACACAGCTCAATAAAAAGTAAAACTGAGTCCATGCTGATCTGTTCTCTGAAGTGTTGTTTACGATAGAATTTGTAATCTGTGGCTGGTTCGATGGATTGGACCACAGGTTGTAGCAATGAAGAGCAGAGATGAGAATCTTGATAACATCCTTCTGATCTATTCCTTACTCACGTACAAAACTGATATGGCATTTCAATTCTCCAGTCTCTTTCACCGTCAGTGAAGTTAATCTACAGTCAGTCATGATATAACTCAGGCAATCCTCAATATTTCAATACATCACAATGTAGGAAAGTTCTTCACAGAAAACTGAGTGTTAGTCAATGGAGCCCTATCTCCTGACACCTAGTCACCTGGTCCACGAGAGGAGTGCTGGTGGCTCTTTTGGCTTCATTCTAAGTTCAACAAGGCTGGGAGTTTTGTAGCCAGACTCTGGGACTGGTTCAAAGGGATGGCTGATGCGTGAACTAGGGAATCCGTGAAGGGAGTAAAGACTCTTGATGCCAGTGTGGTGAGTGGGAGATCCGGAGATCCCCATGAACCCATTTACGTTCCCATGGGAATGTGAGTAAGGTGCCATGCAGGATGACGTCATGGATTCATGGGATAAAATAGAAGAGTTGGCTGCATTGTTGGTCCAGAGATTATTGTGTATCTGAAATAGACAAACAGATCTTTAGTGGCATACAGATAACTTTCAGAAACAAAGAACACTGTAAATATAAAATTGTTCTAAACTAGAAAATAGATCAATCATTGGCTCAGTTAGTAGCCTTCTCTCCTGAGTCGGAGGTTGTGGGTTACTGTACTGTTTCAGGATTACAACACATAGTCTAGGTTGACACTTCAGTGCAGTACTGTCACCAGGAGTAAAATTAATCACAGCTACAAAGACAGCCATGATGTAACTGAGGCAATCTTCAAAAAAAATGCTCATAATTGTAGTCCTCACACTGCAAGTGCAATCTTCAGAGAAAACAATGTCATATGAATAAAATTTTGTGAATTGTGTGCATGTTGAGAGTTTGAAGATTTCAGTCTGGAAATTAAAATTCTCTTTTACGGTCGAGCACTGGAATGGACAAGTTGAGAGATGTTGGTTCTGGGTTAGGGTTAGGGTTAGGATTCTGGTAATGCAATAATCATGGGCGATTTTAACTTTCATATAGATTGGACAAATCAAATTGGTAAAAATAGCCCTGAGGAGGAGTTCATAGAGTGTTTTAAGGACTGTTTCTTAGACCAATACGTTGGGGAGCCAACCAGGGAACAGGCCATTTTGGATCTGGTAATGGCTAACGAAACAGGATTAATTAATGATCTCAAAGTAAAGGATCCCTTGGGAAGCAGTGATCATAACATGATAGAATTTCACATCCAGTTTGAGAGTGAGGATCTTGGGTCTGAAACTACTATATTAAACTTAAATAAGGGCAATTATAAAGGAATGAGGGAGGAATTGGCTAAAGTGGACTGGGTAAGCAGATTAGATGGTATGATGGTGGCTAAGCAGTGGCAAACATTTAAAAAGATATTTTATGACTCGCAACAAAAATATATCCCTGTGAGGAGGAAAGACTCCACAAAAAGAATGAACCAACCATGACTAACTAAGGAAGTCAAGGATGGTATCAGGTTAAAAGAAAAAGTATACAACATGGCAAAGATTACTGGTAAGCCCGAAAATTGGGAAAACTTTAAAAATCAGCAAAGGATGACTAAAAGAATAATAAAGAGGGAGAAAATAAATTATGAGAGTAAACTAGCAAGAAATATAAAAAATGAGAGTAAAAGCTTCTACAAGTACATAAAAAGGAAGAGTGTAGCTAAAGTAAACATTGGTCCCTTAGAAAATAATAATGGAAAACAAGGAAATGGCAGAGGAATTGAACAGATATTTTGTATCTGCCTTCACAGTAGAAGACACTAATAATATACCATGATGTGGAGATGCCAGTGATGGACTGGGGTGGACAAATGTAAGGAGTCACACAACACCAGGTTATAGTCCAACAGCTTTATTTGAAATCACAAGCTTTCGGAGCTTTGCTCCTTCGTCAGGTGAAGTGAAGAGTTGCATAAAGGCACAGCGTATATAGTCAGAGAACAATGCCTGGTGATTACAGATAATCTTTCTAACTGCCCTTTATCACACCTCGGCAGAGAGATAATCACAGCAATCAAAGGAATGAATGGTGTTCAAACAGGTTGGTCAGGGAAACATTACATCCAAGAATACTGAGGTGGGGTCACCAGGGGTCAAATGTAGCAGATGCTGGGGTTTGTATTAAAAACAGATAACTTTTTTTTGCTGGAAATTGCAGCAGGTCCGGCTGCATCTGTGTATGGAGAACAAGCCAACTACGACTTGAGTCTGGATGACTCTACGTCAGGTGGGGTTACATGTAGCGTGACATGAACCCAAGATCCCGGTTGAGGCCTTCATCATGGGTGGGGAACTTGGCTATCAGTTTCTGCTCGACGATTTTGCGTTGTCGTGTGTCTCGAAGGCCAGATTCATCAGCCGCACTCACAAGACAGTCCAGAATGTCACCCGAGCACAACGCAACGCCATCGACGCACTCAAGACCAACCGCAACATCGTCATCAAACCAGCGGACAAAGGAGGAGCCATCGTCATACAGAACAGAACGGACTATTGCAAAGAAGCATACCGACAACTGGACAACCAGGAACACTACAGACGATTACCCACAGATCCGACCAAAGAACACACCTACCAGCTCAACAAACTGATCAAGACCTTCGATCCAGACCTTCAAAGCATCCTACTCGCTCTCATCCCACGTACTCCCCGCGTGGGAGACTTCTACTGCCTCCCAAAGATACACAAAGCCAACACACCCGGACTGACTATCGTATCAGGCAACGGAACCCTGTGTGAGAACCTCTCTGGATACGTCGAGGGCATCCTGAAACCCATCGTACAGGGAACCCCGAGCTTCTGTCGCGACACTACAGACTTCCTATAAAAACTCAGCACCCACAGACCAGTTGAACCAGGAACACTTCTCACCACGATGGACGTCTCGGCACTCTACACCAGTATCCCCCACGATGACGGCATCGCTGCAACAGCCTCAGTACTCAACACCAACAACAGCCAATCTCCAGACGCCATCCTACAACTCATCCGCTTCATCCTGGATCACAATGTCTTCACCTTCGATAACCAGTTCTTTACCCAAACACACGGAACAGTCATGTGGACCAAATTCGCACCCCAATACGCCAACATTTTCATGCACAAGTTCGAGCAGGACTTCTTCACTGCACAGGACCTCCAACCAACGCTATACACCAGATACATCGACGACATTTTCTTCCTATGGACCCATGGCGAAGAATCACTGAAGAGACCACACGATAACATCAACAAGTTCCATCCCACCATCAAACTCACCACGGACTACTCCTCAGAATCGGTTTCATTCTTGGACACACGAATCTCCATCAAAGACGGGCACCTCAGCACCTCACTCTACGGCAAGCCCACGGACAACCTCACGATGCTCCACTTCTCCAGCTTCCACCCTAATCATGTCAAAGAGGCCATCTCCTATGGACAGGCCCTGCGAACACACAGGATCTGCTCAGACGAGGAGGAACGCGATGGACACCTACAGACGCTGAAAGACGCCCTCGTAAGAACGGGATACTCCTGTGACTCGGCCAACGTTGTCTACCTCATACGTTGCAGGAAAGGATGCCCCGGAGCATGGTACATCGGCAAGACCATGCAGACGCTGCGACAACGGATGAGGGTCATTTTCAACAAGTTCCATCCCACCATCAAACTCACCATAGACTACTCCTCAGAATTGGTTTCATTCTTGGACACACGAATCTCCATCAAAGACGGGCACCTCAGCAGCTCACTCTACGGCAAGCCCACGGACAACCTCACGATGCTCCACTTCTCCAGCTTCCACCCTAACCACGTCAAAGAGGCCATCCCCTATGGACAGACCCTGCGAATACACAGGATCTGCTCAGACGAGGAGGAACACGATGGACATCGCACAACAATCGCCAGACAGGAGGGTTCCCTCCTAGTCGGGGAACACTTCAGCAGTCAAGGACATTCAGCCTCCGATCTTCGGGTAAGCGTTCTCCAAGGCGGCCTTCGAGACACACGACAACGCAAAATCGTCGAGCAGAAATTGATAGCCAAGTTCCGCACCCATGAGGACGGCCTCAACCGGGATCTTGGGTTCATGTCACGCTACATGTAACCCCACCTGATGTAGAGTCATCCAGACTCAAGTCGTAGTTGGCTTGTTCTCCATACACAGATGCAGCCGGACCTGCTGCGATTTCCAGCAAAAAAAAGTTATCTGTTTTTAATACAAACCCCAGCATCTGCTACATTTGACCCCTGGTGACCCCACCTCAGTATTCTTGGATGTAATGTTTCCCTGACCAACCTGTTTGAACACCATTCACTCCTTTGATTGCTGTGATTACCTCTCTGCCGTGGTGTAATAAAGGGCAGTTAGAAAGATTATCTGTAATCACCAGGCATTGTTCTTTGACTATATATGCTGTGCCTTTATGCAACTCTTCACTTCACCTGATGAAGGAGCAAAGCTCCGAAAGCTTGTGATTTCAAATAAAGCTGTTGGACTATAACCTGGTGTTGTGCGACTCCTTACAATAATATACCAATAATAGTAGAAAATCAAGGGGCAAAGGGGAGGAAGGAACTAAAAACAATCACTACCACTGGAGAAAAAGTACTAGGTAAACTAATGGGTCTAAAAGCTGACAAGTCCCCTGGACCTGATGACTTGCATCCGAGGGTCTTAAAGGAAGTGGTTACAGAGATGGTGGGTGCATTGTTGGTAATCTTCCAGAATTCACTAGATTCTGGAAAGGTCCCAGCGGATTGGAAAACTGCAAGCATAACACCCCTATTCAAGAAGGGAGTGAGACAGAAAGCAGGCAAATATAGACCTGTTAGCCTAACATCTGTCATTGGGAAAATGCTAGAATCCATTATTAAGGAAGTAGTAGCAGGACATTTGGAGACTCATAATACAATCAAGGAGAGTCAACATGGTTTTATGAAGGGGAAATCATGTCTGACAAATTTATTCTTTGAGGAAGTAATGGGCAGCATGGATAAAGGGGAACCAATGGATACAATATATTTGGATTTCCAAAAGGCATTTGATAAGGTGCCACATAAAAGATTACTGCACAAGATAAGAGCTCATGGTGTTGGGGGTAATATACTGGCATGGATAGAGGATTGGCTAACTAACAGAAAACAAAGAGTCGCTATAAAGGGTCATTTTCAAAATGGCAATCTGTAACTAGTGGGGTGCTGCAGGGCTCAGTGCTGGGGCCTCAACTATTTACAATATATATCAATGACTTGAATGAAGGAGCAGAGTGTCTTGTGGCCAAATTTGCTGATGATACAAAGATCGGTGGAAAAGCAAGTTGTGATGAGGACACAAAGTGTCTGCAAAGGGATATTGACAGGTTAAGCAAATGGGCAAAAAT
The DNA here is from genome assembly GCF_035084215.1 of Heptranchias perlo. Lineage (NCBI taxonomy): Eukaryota > Metazoa > Chordata > Chondrichthyes > Hexanchiformes > Hexanchidae > Heptranchias > Heptranchias perlo. The sequence goes on along the minus strand of NC_090351.1, from coordinate 42,600,153 downwards.
TTGGCAGATGGAATATAATGTGGGAAAATGTGAAGTCATCCACTTTGGGAGGTAAAATAAAAAAGCAAAATATTATTTGAATGGAGAAATACTATAAAATGCTGCGGTACAGAGGGATCTGGGTGTCCTCATACATGAAACACAAAAAGTCAACATACAGGTGCAGCAGGTAATCCGGAAGGCAAACGGAATATTGGCCTTTATTTCTAGGGGGATGGAGTATAAAAGCAGGGAAGTCATGCTACAACTGTACAGGGTGCTGGTGAGACCAGACCTGGAGTACTGCGTACAGTTCTGGTGCCCTTATTTAAGGATGGACATACTTGCATTGGAGGCAGTTCAGAGAAGGTTCACTAGGTGGTGCGCAACCTTTATTCAATGTTTTAAAATAACTCAACAGTTTGTAAACAAAGGGAGGGGACCTGCACCTGTGTTTTACGTGTGCGATGTCTGATCTCCGTTCAGACTCCGTGTGGACCCATATCTTATATTTTGCAAATATCAGAATCCTGCAAACGTTGAACAGCCCAGTTGTTGGTCATTAAAAATTCCAGAGGTCCCATCATCACCACACATCTGTATCGCAGCACAGATTCAGTTCACCATTGACTTCCACCACTTCCTGCAGCCACCTCCCCTTTAAGAGGTGCAGGCTGCCTTTAAGTGGTGCTAGTCACTCCAGATATCTGGGTCCCCTGCTGGTGAGCAGTCACTCAACAGTGCAGGTAGGGTTGGCTTGGACGCAGCAATCAGGTAAATCACCAGGCAACATGAATGTTACGAGCTGCCTGCATCTCAACGACTGGGCACGGGTTAATCGCGCATTGCGACACCTGTGCCCAGTTTCGGGTGTTGTCCAATATAACCCCTTAGTGTCAAATTAGAAACAATTTGTGAAATGGGCCCATGCCTCTAGAAGCTGAATTAAATCTGTATCTTCTCATTTCATATAGGACTCTTACAGCCAGCAGACAGAGGGCACTTTCCTCACAACAGTCTGGTCTGGATTTGAACCCAAATCCCAGCAGAGAAAGACCAGTATTTAATACTGCATTGCCCAGCCTCCCCTTCCTTTCCCTCCCAATCATTCTTTATTTGCCAGCCTAGACAGTGAGAATTTAGAAGGCTAATCGTCTCTATAGGGTGTCAAAGACAAACCCAATCCATTCCCCATCTGTCACCCACACTTTCCAGGAGCAGAACCCTCCCCACTGAAACTAACGATAGCACACGAACCACTGTCCTGACAGCACAGAATAGGAATCAAACTTAGGAACACACTGGATGATGCATTTACCCTGTCAGCTTTTTGGACAGATCATAGAATCATAGAAAATTTACGGTACAGAAGGAGGCCATTCGGCCCATTGTGTCCGCGCCGGCCGAAAATGAGCCACCCAGCCTCATCCCACTTTCCAGCACTTCATCTGTAGCCATGCAGGTTACGACACTTCAGGTGCACATCCAGGTACTTTTTAAATGTGATGACGGTTTCTGCCTTTGCCACCCTCTCAGGCAGTGAGTTCCAGACCCCCACCACCCTCTGGGTGAAAAAATATTTCCTCAGCTCCCCTCTAATCCTTCTACCAATCACTTTAAGGGAAATAGGTCCTTCCTATCCACTCGATCTAGGCCTCTCATAATTTTGTACACCTCAATTAAATCACCCCTCAGTCTCCTCTGTTCCAAAGAGAACAAACCCATCCTATTCAATCTTTCCTCATAGCTAAAATTCTCCAGTCCCGGCAACATCCTTGTAAATCTCCTCTGCACCCTCTCTAGTGCAATTACACCCTTCCTGTAATGTGGTGACCAGAGCTGTACACAGTACTCAAGCTGTGGCCTGACCAGTGTTTTATACAGTTCCAGCATAACCTCCCTGCTCTTATATTCTATGCCCAGGCTAATAAAGGAAACTATTCCATATGCCTTCTTAACCACCTTATCTACCTGTTCTGCTACCTTCAGGGATCTGTGGACATGCTCTCCAAGGTCCCTCACTTCCTCTACACCTTTCAGTATCCTCCCATTTATTGTGTATTCCCTTGCCTTGTTTGCCCTCCCCAAATGCATTACCTCACACTTCTCTGGATTGAATTTCATTTGCCACTTTTCTGGCCACCTGACCAGTCCATTGGTGTCTTCCTGCAGTCTACAGTTTTCCGCCTCATTATCAACCACACATCCAATTTTTGTATCATCTGCAAACTTCTTAATCATACCCCTACCTTTAAGTCCAAAACATAAATATATGTCACAAAAAGCAAGGGACTTATTACTGAGGCCTGTGGAATACCACTGGAAACAGCCTTCCAGTCACAAAAACACCTGTCGACCATTACCCTTTGCTTCCTACCATTGAGCCAATTCTGGATCCAACTTGCCACTTTCCCTTGGATCCCATGGGCTTGTACTTTTTTGACCAGTCTGCCATGTGGGACCTTGTCAAAAGCCTTGCTAAAATCCATGTAGACTTCATCAAATGCACTATTTGCCCATCACTAAGGTTAGACTGACTGGCCTGTAATTACTCAGTCTATCCCTTGCTCCCTTTTTAAACAATGGGCCAACGTTAGCAGTCCTCCAATCCTCCGGCACCATGCCTGTATCCAGTGAGGATTGGAAAATGATGGTTAAAGCCTCCGCTATTTCCTCCCTTGCTTCTTTTAACAACCTGGGTTACATTTCATCCGGCCCTGGTGATTTATCTACTTTCAAAGATGCCAATCTGCTTAATACTTCCTCTCTCACTAAGTTTATCCCATCCACTATTTCACACTCCTCCTCCTTAACTTCAATGTCTTCATCGTCCCTCTCTTTTGTGAAGACAGACACAAAGTATTCATTGAGAACCATCCCCACATCTTCCGCCTCCATACATAGGTTACCTTTTTGGTCTCTAATAGGCCCTACTCTTTCCTTAGTTATCCTCTTGCTCTTAATGTATTTATAAAACACCTTTGAGTTTTCCTTGATTTTACTTGCCAATATTTTTTCATGCCCTCTCTTTGCTTTCTTAATTTCCTTTTTAATTTCACCCCTGCACTTTTTATACTCCTCTAGGCTTTCTGTATTATTGAGTTCTTGGTGTTTGACATAAGTTTTCCTTTTCTGCCTTATCTTACCCTCTATGCTCCTTGACATCCAGGGGGGGTCTAGAATTGGCAGCCTCACCTTTTTTCTTTGTAGTTTACTCTGCACCCCTTGAATCATCCCCTTGAACGCCTCCCACTGCTCCGACATTGATTTACTTTCAAATAGCTGTTTCCAGTCCACTTTTGCTAAATCACTTCTTAGCTTAGTAAAATTGACCTTTCACAAATTGAGAACTTTAACTCCTGTTCGATCTTTGTCCTTTTCCATAACTATGCTAAAACTAACTGAATTATGATCACTACCACCAAAATGTTTTCCCACTTATACTCCTTCCACCTGCCCAGCCTCATTTCCTAAAACTAAATCCAGAACAGCCCCCTCCCTTGTTGGACTTGAAGGAGCATCATAAAGAAGAGAGAAAACATTCACAGACTCTTTCTGACGAAAGATCATCGACCTGAAATGCTAGCTCTGTTTCTCTCTCCACAGATGCTGCCTGATCACACAATCTTCACTGGTCTTTATATGGATTTAACAGGACAGTTTTAGAAACAAACCCATTTAAGCTGAGATAGTAAGAATGAAAATTATTTTGAACGTTTGTAACATTTAAAATGTTCTTTCAATTGAGAAGCATTGGTTGAAGAGCCAGAAGTGCAGAACACAAATCAAGTTAGAAAGAGCAGGTAAGAAGATTAGGTAAATATAGAAGTAGTGCGTAGGTGATGCCAAGGTTGTGTTTTGGAAGCCTGCAGCCTGTAGGATTGTAGGACGAAGGGAATGTTGAGGAATGTAAGGAAACCCACAGTTTTAAGATCCTGGAAAGGTTGAGTTACAGTAGGGGATGGGATAATGAATCCTGATTTCAGCACAGTTAGATGGGGAGGTGGAAGGACCTCTGGGACAGTGTATTTGTAGGTCAGAAGGAGCAAGTGAGGAAAGTTCGGAGGTGCAATGGCCATACTGTATGGATAAAATGGGGAAAAATAAGAAAGATTGCAATGGAGTGAGAGAGGATTCAAGGCTAGAGGTGAGAGGAGGATCACCTATTAGATGACAACTTTTTTCTGTCAAGGGTACACATCACAATATTGGGTTCGGTAGATGTGCCGAACATGTTTAGCTGTATTGCTACGCATGATAATGTAGCACATTACCTTCATGGGATGACAGCACTTTTATCTCATGTGGTCCTGACTGTGCAACATTATAAGTTGTATTTTTCTTCACATTTATAATTATATAATAGGGTGTGTAACCAGGGGCTGATACCTCATGAAATTGATGCTGGTGAGTTGCTAAGAGCAGGGGAGGATGTAATTAAGTTGTGGTGGGAGTAACTCAGTGCCTTCCTTATGGCCCAGTGTAACATTTTTCACTAACATTTTACTGAGAGTTACAATCCCAAACAACATCTTACTTAAGTGCCATTCATAAAAATCTTTAACAAAGGACACCATGGAGTGATGGGATGGGTGAGCTCTGGAATGAATTACCATTGGCCTAAATTTCTATATGCAAAGGGAAAGTTACAAACATAGTAAAATAATGGGCAGGAAAAAACCAGCTGGACCATCAAGCCTGCCCCACACTCATGACTACAATACCTGGGAGAGAGTTCTACATGCAAACAAACTGCTAAGTGAAACTTGTGGCTGGTACTCTGTGCTGATGGATGTTGTCATGAGGTGGCAATGATCTTTGTGTTCCTTACATAAACACAGAGCCCTGGTTCGAACCCCAGCAATTCTTGTGTTGCTGTTCAAATCATTATTGGCAATTGGCCCACAACTCCACATTTGGGCATTGTTGGATAAAACAGAAACCTTTTTTGGAAAAACACGGAGCTACAAAGCCACTGCTTGCAGCAATATGTCAATTAACACTTGATATTGAAAGCAGTTGATGGATAATGAATGTCAGACCAACTTCCTGGATCCTTTCACTCAACTGATAACATACAGATACTCATTTAATGTTACATCCAGGTAAATGCTGAGCAGTCATGTACCAACAAGTTTTGCAGCCTCCCTGGTAGCCATTGGATAAACACTGCACTCAGTGACCCACATGGACCAGAAAGTTCCAAGTCGGATTCTCAGTCTGTCCTGAGTGATCTGATCTCAATCAGGATAGCAGTTGAGCACACAGCTATGGAAGGGAAATACTGGAAGGGCTTCCAGTCCATCTATGGCAGTCCTGCCCATATAAAAATGACAGACTCCATTATAGGGTTATTAACAAATCAGTTGGCAATAATTTCCACTGAGTTTCTTCTGACCGTGTGCCGAACATTTGGTGGATGATCGGCAGAGTCCCAAGGTTTAGGCTGTATCTTCAGGTTTGTGTCGATCTTTTGCCAAAGTTATCATGGCAGGAGATGGAAGAACCCCCACAGAATTTCTAGCCCAATTAACCTTAACACAAAGAGGAAGAAATGATGTACAAATCATAGAGTCATAGAATCAAACGGCACAGAAGGAGGCCATTCGGTCCATCATGCCTGTGCCGGCTCTTTGAAAGAGCTGTCCAATTAGTGTCACTTCCCTGCTCTTTCCCCATAACCCTGCAGATTCCTTCTTATCAAGTATTCATTCAATTCCCTTTTGAAAGTTACTCCTGAATCTGCTTCCACTGCCCTTTCAGGCATTGCATTCCAGATTATAACAACTCGCTGCGTAAAATAATTTCTCTTCATCTCTCCCCTGCTTTTTTTGCCAATTGCTTTAAATCAGTAAGTAGGTTCCTGACTAGGTATTAATTAATTATTGTGGCTGGAAGTTGACTAACCAATTGTACCTAGGTTCTGTCAGAAATACATATATTACAAGGATCTTTGCAAAAGCACAGAGCTTGAGTAAGACAGAGAGTGAACCTCTAACAAAGTGAATTGCTAACAGAGTGAAGACTTTCAACTGTGAATTTGGTGAGTGTGGGAATTAGGTGCAGAGCGGGAAGGAGGTGCTAAGTGATTTAAACTAAGGGACTATAAGATAATCTATCAACTTTTAAAACTTAAGTAAAGAATACATAAAATTTTAAAAAAGACTAAGTAATTACTAATTATTTTGAAATCAAGCTAAATCCATTTACTAAATATAATCTAGATCTTAAGTGATTCTATTAGTCCTAGAAATAAACTATTGATTAAATAAATAAAAACTAGAAATGGCAGTTCAGGATATGTGGAGTTTGTGGACAGCGAGACTGTCCCGGATTACCACATCTGCTGTAAATGTCTCTGGCTTGAGACACTCCGGCTCAGTGTCTTTGAGCTGGAGTGCGAGTTAGAGACACTCCGACACATAAGTGAGGGGGAGGTAAAGAAGGAGGTCCTGCAGACACTGGTCTTATCCAACAGGTGCTATGTACTTGATACATGTGAGGATAAGGATGAAAGCTGCAGGGAGGTTGGTCAGAATGCCAACCATGGCACCGCAGAGCAGGAGGCAGTCCAAGGGGGAAGGATCAGAATAGAAAGGTTGTAGTCATAGGGGATTCTATAATCAGAGGGATAAATAACGTCCTTTGCAGTTGCGACCAAGAGACCAGGAGGGTGTGTTGCCTACCTGGTGCAAGGGTAAAGGACATCTTGGAACAACTGGAAAGGGAGGGGGAGGATTCAGTTGTCGTGGTCCATGTCAGCACCAATGACATAAGGAAGAACAAGGAGGAGGTCCTGCTAAGGGAATACCAGAAGCTAGGAACTAAATTTAAAAGCAGGACCTCACGGGTGGTAATCTCAGGTTTACTACCTGATATATATGCTAATTGGACAGGCTCCACCTAAACCGGAATGGGACCAGAGTCCCAGTGGAAAGGATAAATAGGGCGGTGGATAAGGCTTTAAACTAGCAAGATAGGGGGTGTGATGTAGTAGCAATAACAAAAGCTTAAAGATAAAAGAAACAGGAGATAAGTGTAAAGGTCAGACCAGGGTAAGGAATAAAGATTACATAAACGGTCAAGGAACAAATACAGTTATAAAACAGAAGTATAAAAGGACTGTTAAAAATAAAGTAATAGGAAGATTTATTAAAGATGAATTAAATTGCCTGTACAGCAATGTACACAGCGTCCAAAATAAAACAGGGGAATTGGAGGCAATAATCAGTAACGAGGAACCAGATGTAGTAGGAATAGCTGAAACATAGCTACATAAAGAACAGCATTGGCAACTAAATATTGCAGGCTATAACATAATCAGAAAGGATAGGGAAGGAAGGTGGAGGGTGGAGTAGCTGTACTAATTAGAGATAATATAATGGCAGTAGAAAAAAGGGATATCACTAACTGAAGAATAGAAACAGAATCCATATAGATTGAAAGCAAAGATAAGAAGGGATTGATCATGCTAATAGTGGTATACTACAGACCACCCAATAGTGGAAAGGAGATGGAGGAAGAAATATGTAAGCAAATATGTGAAATGAGTAAAGGACATAGAATAATAATCGTGGGAGATTTTGACTATCCCCAAATTAACTGGCAAGAAGAGGCAGATAAAGGGGTACAGGGAATGGAGGTTTTACAATGTGTGCAGGACTCTTTTCTTACCCAGTATGTAAAACGCCCAATAAGAGTGGAAGCACTGCTGGATCTAATAATGGGAAATGAACCAGAACAGATAAAAAAAGTAAGCACAGGGAAACATCCAGGCAATAGCGATCACAGCATAATAAGGTTTAAGATAAAGATTGAGAAGGGATAAGTAAGACAAAGACCAAAATAATAAATTGGAAAAAAGCTGATTTTCAGGGGATGAGAATGGAAATAGGGAAAATAAACTGGAAAAATTTACTGATAAACAAAGAAATAGAACAGCAGTGGGAAACATTTAAAACGGTGATCAATAGAGTCCACTAAAAAGCAAGAGCAAACTAGCCAGTAATGACACATCATGATGAATACAGAAATAAGGGCAAAATTGAAACTAAAGGAAAATGCATACACTAAGTACACAGACAACAAAGGAGAGGATGGCAAAAGGGAATATGAAAAGGATAGGAAATAATTTTTTTTTAAAATAGGGAGACTAACATGGTGGGCATAATATTAGAAGAAGAGATCAAAAAAGATATAAAGTCATTTAAGATAGAAAGGGGAGAGATAATTGATAAACTAATCAAACTTAGAGAAGATAAAACCCCTGGTCCAGATGGATTTCCTCTGTGCATATTAAAAGAAGTTAGGGAAGAGATAGCAGAGGCACTATTACATATATATAAGAATTCATTAGAAATGGGAATAGTGCCAGAGGACTGGCGGACAGCTAATGTGATTCCTATATTTAAAAAGGGAGATAGAACAAGTCCAGGGAATTATAGGCCAATTAGCTTAATGTTGTTAGTAGGAAAGATAATGGAATCCTTATTCAAAGATGTAATAGAAAAACATCTAGAAACCAAAAATATAATAAAGAATAGTCAACACAGATTTGAAAGGGAAAGTCAAGCTTGACCAACCTTATTGAATTCTTTGAAGAAGTAACAGAAAGGGTAGTCTAGGGTAATGCAGTAGATGTAATATATTTGGATTTTCAAAAGGCCTTCGATAAGATATCGCATTGTTGACCCATGACTAAGGTCAGAGCATGTAGAGTCATGGGACAGGTAGCAGAATGGATAGTAAGCTGGCTACAAAACAGGAAACAGAGAGTAGGGGTTAAAGGTAGTTACTTAACACCAACAACAACAATTTGCATTTATATAGCGCCTTTAACATAGTAAAAAGCCCCAAGGTGCTTGGGAGCATTAACAGGAGCATTATCAAACAAAATTACACATCCAGCCTCATAAGGAGGTATTAGGACCGGTGATCAAAAGCTTGGTCAAAGAGGTAGATTTTAAGGACCGTCTTAAAGGAGGAGAGAGAGGTAGAGAGGCGGAAACGATTAGGGAGGGAATTCCAGAACTTAGGGCCTAGGCAGCTGAAGGCATGTCCGCCAATGGTGGAGCGATTAAAATTGGTGATGCGCAAGAGGCAAGAATTGGAGGAGCGCAGAGATCTTGGAGGTTTGTAGGGCTGGAGGAGGTTATGGAGGGCATGGAGAGATTTGAAAACAAGGATGAGACCGGGAGCCAATGTAGGTCAGCGAGCACTGGGATGATGGGAGAACGGGAATTGGAGCAAGTTAGGATACGGGAAGCAGAGTTTTGCATGAGCTCAAATTTATGGAGGGTGGAAGATGGGATGCCAGCCAGGAGACCATTGGAATAGTCCAGTCTGGAGGTAACAAAGGCATGTTAGAGGGTTTCAGCAGCAGATGAGCTTAGGCAGGGATGGAGAAGGGTGATGTTACAGAGGTGGAAATAGGCGGCCTTGGTGATGGAGTGATTACGTGGTCAGAAGCTCATTTCAGGGTCAAATAGGACGTCAAGATTGCAAACGGTTTGGTTCAGCCTCAGACAGTGGTCAGGGGGAGGGATGGAGTCGGTGGTTGGGGAATGGAGTTTGTGGCGGGGAAGGCAATGGCTTCGGTCTTCGCATTATTTAGAATCATAGAAGAATTATAGAAAGGTTACAGCATGGAAGGAGGCCTTTTGGCCTATCGAGTCTGCACCGGCTCTATGCAAGAGCAATCCAGCTAGTCCCACTCCCCCGCCCTTTCCCCGTAGCCCTGCAAATTTTTTCCTTTCAAGTACTATCCAGTTCCCTTTCGAAGGCCATTATTGAATCTAGTTGGAGAAAATTTTTGCTTATCCAGTATTGGATGTCGGACAAGCAATGTGACAAATCAGAGATAGTGGAGGTGTTGTGAGAAGTGGTGGTGAGGTAGAGCTGGGTGTCATCAGCTTACATGTGGAACCTAATGTTGTGGTTTCGGATGATGTCGCCGAGGGGCAGCGTACAGATGAGAAATAGGAGGGAGGCAAGTATAGGTCCTTGGGGGACCCCAGAGGTAACGGTGTGGGATCGGGAAGAGAAGCCATTGCAGGTGATTCGCTGGCTACGACTGGGATAGATAAGAATGGAACCAGGCGAGTGCAGTCCCATCCAGCTGGACGACAGAGGAGAGGATGGTGTGGTCAACCATGTCAAAGACTGCAGACAGGTCGAGAAGAATGAGGAGGGGTAGTTTACCACGGTCACAATCACATAGGAAGTCATTTGTGACTTTGATAAAGGCCATATCAGTACTGTGGCAGGGTGGAAACTTGATTGGAGGGATTCAAACATGGAGTTGCAGGAAAGATGGGCATGGATTTGAGAAGCGGCAATACGTTCAAGGACTTTGGAGAGGAAAGGGAGGTTGGAGATGGGGCGGTAGTTTGCAAGGACAGAGGGGTCAAGGGTGGGTTTCTTGAGGAGGGGTGTGAAGATGACAGATTTGAAGATGCGGGGGACAGTACTTGAGGGGAGGGAACCGTTAACAATATCAGTTAACATGAGGGCCAAGAAGGGAAGTTGGGTGGTCAGCAGTTTAGTAGAAATAGGGTCGAGGGAGCAGGAGGTGGGTCTCATGGTCAAGATGAATTCAGAGAGGACATTTTTTTTTATTCGTTCATGGGATGTGGGCATTGCTGGCAAGGCCAGCGTTTATTACCCATCCCTAAATGCCCTTGAGAAGGTGGTGGTGAGCAGCCTTCTTGAACTGCCGCAGTCCGTGAGGTGAAGGTTCTCCCACAGTGCTGTTAAGTAGGGAGTTCCAGGATTTTGATCCAGCGATGATGAAGGAACAGTGATATATTTCCAAGTCGGGATGGTATGTGACTTGGAGGGGAACATGCAGGTGGTGTTGTTCCCATGTGCCTGCTGCCCTTGTCCTTCTAGGTGGTAGAGGTCGCAGGTTTGGGAAGTGCTGTCAAGAAGCCTTGGCGAGTTGCTGCAGTGCATCCTTTAGATGGTACACACTGCACCCAAGGTGCACCAGTGGTGAAGGGAGTGAATGTTTAGGGTGATGCCAATCAAGCGGGCTGCTTTGTCCTGGATGTGTCAAGCTTCTTGAGTGTTGTTGGAGCTGAACTCATCCAGGCAAGTGGAGAGTATCCTGACTTGTGCCTTGTAGATGGTGGAAAGGCTTTGGGGAGTCAGGAGGTGAGTCACTCACCGCAGAATACACAGCCTCTGACCTGCTCTTGTAGCCACAGTATTTATGTGGCTGGTCCAGTTAAGTTTCTGGTCAATGGTGGCTCCCAGGATGTTGATGGTGGGGGATTCAGCGATGGTAATGCCGTTGAATATCAAAAGGAGGTGGTTAGACTCTCTCTTGTTGGAGATGGTCATTGCCTGGCACTTGTCTGGTGCAAATGTTACTTATGAGCCCAAGCCTGGATGTTGTCCAGGTCTTGCTGCATGCAGGCACGGACTGCTTCATTATCTGAGGGGCTGCGAACAGAACTGAACACTGTGCAATCATCAGTGAACATCCCCATCTCTGACCTTATGATGGAGGGAAAGTCATTGATGAAGCAGCTGAAGATGGTTGGGCCTAGGACACTGCCCTGAGGAACTCCTGCAGCAATGTCCTGGGACTGAGATGATAGGCCTCTAACAACCACTACCATCTTTTTTTGTGTTAGGTATGACTCCAGTCACTGGAGAGTTTTCCCCCTGATTCCCATTGACTTCAATTTTACTAGGGCTCCTTGGTGCCACACTCTGTCATAGAATCATAGAATCATAGAAGTTACAACATGGAAACAGGCCCTTCGGCCCAACATGTCCATGTCGCCCAGTTTATACCACTAAGCTAGTCCCAATTTCCTGCACTTGGCCCATATCCCTCTATACCCATCTTACCCATGTAACTGTCCAAATGCTTTTTAAAGGACAAAATTGTACCCGCCTCTACTACTGCCTCTGGCAGCTCGTTCCAGACACTCACCACCCTTTGAGTGAAAATATTGCCCCTCTGGACCCTTTTGTATCTCTCCCCTCTCACCTTAAATCTATGCCCCCTTGTTATAGACTCCCCTACCTTTGGGAAAAGATTTTGACTATCTACCTTATCTATGCCCCTCATTATTTTATAGACTTCTATAAGATCACCCCTTAACCTCCTACTCTCCAGGGAAAAAAGTCCCAGTCTGTCTAACCTCTCCCTATAAGTCAAACCATCAAGTCCCGGTAGCATCCTAGTAAATCTTTTCTGCACTCTTTCTAGTCAAATGCTGCCATGATGTCAAGGGCAGTCACTCTCACCTCACCTCTGGAATTCAGCTCTTTTGTCCATGTTTGGACCAAGGCTGTAATGACGTCTGGAGCCGAGTGGCCTTGGCTGAACCCAAACTGAGCATCAGTGAGCAGGTTATTGGTGAGTAAGTGCTGCAGTGATAGCACTGTCGACGACACCGTCCATCACTTTGCCAATGATTGAGAGTAGACTGATGGGGCAGTAATTGGCCAGATTGGATTTGTGCTGCTTTTTGTGGACAGGACATACCTGGGCAATTTTCCACATTGTTGGATCGATGCCAGTGTTGTAGCTGTACTGGAACAGCTTGGCTAGAGGCACGGCTAGTTCTGGAGCATGAGGGAAGATCGGAGAGAAACTAGAGAAAGATGCGAGTTCAGGGCTAGGGCAGAGGGGACCCTTTGGGGAAGTTTGTCTCGGTGGGCTAGGGGAAGGGAGGGAAGCGGCTGAGGCAGCTGAACGGATGGTCTCAATCTTAGTAACAAAGAATTCGATGCGCTCCTTGCACTTTTCGTTGGAGGTGAGGGTGGAGGGGGCAGCGGAGAGGGGTTTAAGAAGACGGTTTGTAGTGGAGAAGAGAAGCCCGGAGTTATCTTTGCATTCCAGGATGATCCTGGAATAGTGAGCAGTTTTGCCAGAAGACAGCAGGACCCAATAGTGCTTTATGTGCTCCAGCCAGATCTGGCAATGAATGGCTAAACCAGTTGTCCACCATAAACGTTCAAGTCTGCGTCCCTAGTTACTCAGACTGGCAAAAGATGGGAAGTGGTGATGCACAAGGATTGGTGCTGGGACCACTGATATTCGCCATTTGCATAAACAATTTGGAGTCGGGAATCGGAAGTACAATTTCAAAATTTGCAGATGACACCAAATTGAGGGGGGGGGGGTAATAGTTGATACCGAGGAGACATCAATAATCTTGCAGAAAGGGCGTGTAATTGGCAAATGAATTTCAATATAGATAAGTGTGAGGTATTATATTTTGGTAGGAAAAATAAGGGGGCCACATACTGCTTGGATAATAAGAGTCTAATTGGGGTACCACAAGGAGTAGTTGCAGCTAACAAGTCAGCTATAACTTCATTCATTTCATTGCTGTCACTGGGAGTTAGTTGACAGGTGTCTTGGACATTAGATCATAGCAGATGGCTGTTGTTCAAGATTCTGTTGAGAGCTGTCATAAGTGGTCGAGCTGAGGGCTGTTATTAGTGTTTGTGTAAGGCTGATAGCTGGGTTTAGGTGAGTGCTGTTAGCCTGGGTTCAGATGAATGCTTTTGTGGCTGGGTTCAGGTGAGGGCTGTTGGCTGGGTTCAGGTGAGGGCTGTTGACTGGGTTCAGGTGAGGGCTGTTGACTGGGTTCAGGTGAGGGCTGTTGGCTGGGTTCAGGTGAGGGCTGTTGGCTGGGTTCAGGTGAGGGCTGTTGGCTGGGTTCAGGTGAGGGCTGTTGGCTGCGTTCAGGTGAGGGCTGTTGGCTGGGTTCAGGTGAGGGCTGTTGGCTGGGTTCAGGTGAGGGCTGTTGGCTGGGTTCAGGTGAGGGCTGTTGGCTGGGTTCAGGTGAGGGCTGTTGGCTGGGTTCAGGTGAGGGCTGTTGGCTGGGTTCAGGTGAGGGCTGTTGGCTGGGTTCAGGTGAGGGCTGTTGGCTGCGTTCAGGTGAGGGCTGTTGGCTGGGTTCAGGTGAGGGCTGTTGGCTGGGTTCAGGTGAGGGCTGTTGGCTGGGTTCAGGTGAGGGCTGTTGGCTGGGTTCAGGTGAGGGCTGTTGGCTGGGTTCAGGTGAGGGCTGTTGGCTGCATTCAGGTGAGGGCTGTTGGCTGGGTTTCCCCGGTGTCATCAAACAAAAACCTAACAAAAGTGCCCCCTTTTCAGAGGGGCACAACTAATAAGGAACTAAACCATAAAACAAAGGAAACTTATAAAATGAAATAATAATATTATCACCCGTATCCAGTATGCCCTCCAGTCCCTGCGGTGCCCATTGGTCGCGGAAGGCCTTGAGCGTACTGGCAGACACTGCGTGTTCCTTCTCCAGGGCTACCCAGGCATGGACAAGACCGCGGAAAGGAGGCAGGCAGCAAGATGGACCCCCCCCTCCCATGGGCCACATTCAACCTGGGCCTGTAAATGGCCACCTTGGCCAGGCCCAGGAGCAGACCCATGAGGAGGTCCCCCAGCTTGCCCCCAGTGTGTGATTTACTAGAGCTCGCTGTCACATAAATGTAACTCTCCACTTTAGGACTCTTTACCTGAGGGTAGCTTTCTCCCCTCGGAAACAGCGAGATGTCGTAAGTAGCTGCAAAATGGTTTCTGACTTCGTGAAGTTTTCCGTATCGTTCCCGTTTCCTCCATTTGGCTCTTCTATTTTGAAACCAAACCTAGTGAGCAGAAAAAAATGTAGGATAAAGGGATTAGTTACAAGGAACTGAAGTTCACACAGAGTTTAATAGGCTGGCCTTACTCTTTCGTCCTCTGGCACCAGATCCAGCTCAAACTGACATGATGAAAGTCTCCTGTTCCCCTTGGCTATCATCGCATCTTGTAAATTGGGGTGTGGCAGCTTAATCTGTTCCCAGTGTTAGTTTCACATTAGTTAGTCCGGTGGTAGTACAGTCACCTCTGAGGCTGTAGGTCGTGGGTTTAAACCACATTCCAGAAACTGAAGCATATAATCCAGGCTGACACTAGTACTGAGGGAGCGCTGCACTGTCGGAGGGGCAGTACTGAGGGAGCTCTGCACCGATAGAGGGTCAGTACTGAGGCAGTGAGGCACTGTCGGAGGGTCAGTACTGAGAGAGTGCTGCACTGTCGGAGGGTCAGTACTGAGGGAGTGCTGCACTGTCAGAGGGGCAGTACTGAGGGAGTGCTGCACTGTCAGAGGGGCAGTACTGAGGGAGTGCTGCACTGTCAGAGGGGCAGTACTGAGGGAGTGCTACGCTGTCGGAGGTGACATCTTTCAGAGAAGATGTTAAACCGAGGCCCCGTCTGCGTTCTGCCTCCTGAGGTGAATGTAGAAGATCCAGTGGTTCTTTTCAAAGAGCAGGGGAGTTTTCCCAGTGTCCTGGCCAATATTCCTCCCTCAACCAACATAAGACCAACATCACCAAAACTGATTAGCTTGTCATTTATCTCTTCGCTATTTTATGGGATCTTGCTATGTACAAATTTTCTGCTGTATTTGTCTACATTAGAACAGTGACTACCCTTCAATAGTAATTCATTGGCTGTGAATGGTGCTGTATAAATGCAAGTTCTTTCTTTTACTTGGTCTTATCAGTGAGATTTTCTTTCAATGCAAACCAAGACTAGCTTAATCGATTACCAATTGAGATGCGTAACTCAGTAACAAAGGTTTTCCAGATTCATTAAATGATTTTGGATTCGGTGAGGACCTTCAAAATTCCATCAACTACGAAAATGGGAAAACTTATAGACAAAACTCAAAGGAATCCCATCAGTTGGGGTGACAACCTCTGGGCTTGGAGTAGCGATGTCCAGATGTATCAGAATATTTCCTCTGGCATTTCTAGAGAAATCGTATACTCATTTGAAAAGTAAAAGGCCTTGTATTTATATGGTACCTTATCAAGTCTCTCAGAAATGTTCCAAAGCACCACATGCAGTGCACTACATTATCCTGTTGCTGTTGTTAAAAGCAGCAGCCGTTTTGCACAGAACAAGGTGCTACAAACAGAAATGAGATAATTAGTGTATTTTTAGTGGGCTTGGTGGAGGGAGGACAAAAGAGGTAAGTTTTAAGGGGCTCCTTAAAGGAGGAGAGAAAGGTGGAGAGGCAGAGAGGTTTAGGGAGGGAATCATAGAATAATAGAATCATAGAATGGTTACAGTACAGAAGGAGGCCATTTGGCCCGTCGAGCCCGTGCCGGCTCTCTGCAAGAGCAATCCAGCTAGTCCCACTCCCCTGCCCTTTCCCCGTAGCCCAGCAATTTTTTCCCTTCAAGAATTATCCAATTCCCTTTTGAAAGCAATGATTGAATCTGCCTCCACCACCCCCTCAGGCAGTGCATTCCAGATCATAACCATTCGCTGCATAAAAAAGTTTTTCCTCGTGTCACCTTTGGTTCTTTTGCTAATCACCTTAAATCTGAGTCCTCTGGTTCTTGACCCTTCTGCCAATGGGGACAGTTTCTCTCTATCTACTCTGTCTAGACCCTTCATGATTTTGAACACTTCTATCAAATCTCCTCTCAACCTTCTCTGCTCTAAGGAGAACAACCCCAGCTTCTCCAGTCTATCCACGTAACTGGATCCATTCTACTAAATCTTTTCTGCACCCTCTCTAAGGCCTTCACATCCTTCCTAAAGTGCGGTGCCCAGAATTGGACACAATACTCCAGTTGCGGCTGAACCAGTGTTTTATAAAGATTCATCATAACCTCCTTGCTTCTGTAATCTATGCCTCTATTTATAAATGATGTGGAGATGCCGGTGATGGACTGGGGTTGACAATTGTAAACAATTTTACAACACCAAGTTATAGTCCAGCAATTTTATTTTAAATTCACAAGCTTTCGGAGGCTACCTCCTTCCTCAGGTGAACCACATCGTTCACCTGAGGAAGGAGGTAGCCTCCGAAAGCTTGTGAATTTAAAATAAAATCGCTGGACTATAACTTGGTGTTGTAAAATTGTTTACAATTCTATTTATAAAGCCCAGGATCATGTATGTTGTTTTTAAAATCGCTTTCTCAACCTGTCCTGCCACCTTCAATGACCTGTGCACATGTACCCCCAGGTCTTTCTGTTCCTGCACCCCCTTTAGAATTGTACCCTTTAATTTATATTGCCTCTCCTCGTTCTTCCTACCAAAATGTATCACTTCGCACTTCTCTGCATTAAATTTCATCTGCCACATGTCCGCCCATTCCACCACCCTGTCTATGTCCTCTTGAATTCTATCACTATCCTTCTCACTGTTTACTACACTTCCAAGTTTTGTGTCATCTGCAAATTTTGAAATTGTGCTCTGTACACCCAAGTCGAAGTCATTATTATATATCAAGAAAAGCAGTGGTCCTAGTACCGACCCCTGGGCAACATCACTGTACAACTTCCTCCAGTCTGAAAAACAATCGTTCACCACTAATCTCTCTTTCCTGTCACTTAGCCAATTTCGTATCCATGCTGCCACTGCCCCTTTTATTCCATTTGCTTCAACTTTGCTGACAAGCTTATTATGTGGCACATTATCAAACGTCTTTTGGAAGTCCATATACACATCAACTGCATTGCCCGCATCAACCCTCTCTGTTACCTCACCAAAAAACTCAATCAAGTTAGTTCAACATGATTTGACAAATCCATGCTGGATTTCCTTAATTAATCCACACTTGTCCAAGTGACTGTTAATTTTGTCCCAGATTATTGTTTCTAAAAGTTACCCCACCACCGAGGTTAAACTGACTGGCTTGTAGTTGCTAAGTTTATCCTTACATCCTTTTTTGAACAAGGGTGTAACATTTGCAATTCTCCAGTCCTCTGGCACCACCCCCATATCTAAGGATGATTGGAAGGAATTCCAGAGCTTAGGGCCGAGGCAGCTGAAGGCATGGCCACCAATGGTGGAGTGATGAAAATCGGGGATGCACAAGAGGCCAGAATTGGAGGAGCGCAGAGATCTCGGAGGGTTGTAAGGCTGGATGAGTTACAGAGATTAGAAGGGTCCGAGGCCATGGAGGGATTTGAAAACAAGGATACGAATTTTAAAATAGAGGTGTTGCCAGACCGGGAGCCAATGTAGGTCAGCGAGCACTAGGGTGATGGGTGAATGGGACTTGGTGTGAGTTAGGATATGGGCAGCAGAGTTTTGGATGAACTCAAGTTTATGGTGAGTGGGAGACGGGAGGCTGGCCAGGAGAGCATTGGAATAGTTAAGTCTAGAGGTAACAAAGGCATGGATAAGGGTTTCAGCAGCAGATGAGCTGAGGCAGGGTTGGAGACGGGCGATGTTGCAGAGGTGGAAGTAGGCGGTCTTGGTGATGGAGCGGATATGTGGTCGGAAGTTCAGCTCAGGGTCAAATAGGATGCCAAGTTTGTGAACAGTTTGGTTTAGACTCAGACAATGGCCAGGGAAAGGGATGGAGTCTGTGGCGAGGGAACAGAATTTGTGGCGGGGACCAAAGACAATGGTTTCAATCTTCCCAATATTTAATTGGAGGAAATTTCTGCATATCCAGTATTGGATGTCAGACAAGCAGTGTGACAAATCAAAGATAGTGGAGGGGTCGAGAGCAGTGGTGGTGAGGTAGAGCAGGGTGTCGTCAGCGTACGTGTGGAATCTGACGTTGTGTTTTCGGATGATGTCACCAAAGGGCAGCATGTAGATGAGAAATAGGAGGGGGCCAAGGATAGATCCTCGGGGAACTCCGAAAGTGATGGTGCGGGAGCAGGAAGAGAAGTCATTGCAGGTGATTCACTGGCTTTGACTGGATAGATGAGAATGGAACCAGGCGAGGGCAGTCCCACCCAGCTGGACGACGGAGGAGAGGCGTTGCAAGAAGATGGTGTGGCCGACCGTGTCAAAGGCTGCAGACAGGACGAGAAGAATGAGGAGGGATAGTTTACCACGGTCACAGTGACATTGGATGTCATTTGTGACTGTGATAAGGGCCGTTTCAGTGCTGTGGCAGGGGTGGGAACCTGATTGGAGGGATTCAAACATGGAGTCGTGGGAAAGATGGGCACAGATTTGGAAGGTGATAACATGATCAAGAACTTTGGAGAGGAAAGGGAGGTTGGAGATGGGGCTGTAGTTGGCAAGGACAGAAGGGCCAATAAAGGGTTTTTTGAGGAGGGGAGTGATGACGGCAGATTTGACGGGGAGGGGGACAGTACCTGAGGAGAGGGAACCGTTAACAATATCAGCTAACATGGGGGCCAGGAGGGAAGTTGGGTGGTCAGCAGTTTAGTGGGAATAGGGCCAAGGGAGCAGGAGGTGGGTCTCAGGAACAAGATAAGCTCGGAGAGGGCATGAGGGGAGATAAGAGAGAAACTAGAGAAAGATGCGAGTTGAGGGCTAGGGCAGGGGGGATCCGTTGGGAAGTTTGGATTGGTGGACTGTGGAAGGGAGGGAAGTGGCAGAGGCAGCTGAACAGATGGTCTTGATCTTAGTGACAAAGATGTCCACGAGCTCCTCACACTTGTCGTTGGAGGTGAGGTTGGACGAGGCAGGGGAGAAGGGCTTAAGAAGCTGATTGTAGTGGAGAAGAGAAGCTGGGGGTTATCTTTCCATTCCAGGATGATCCTGGAATAGTGAACAGTTTTGGCAGAGGAGAGTAAGACCCGATAGTGCTTTATGTGATCCAGCCAGATCTGACGATGAATGGCTAAACCAATTGTTCGCCATAGACATTCAAGTCTGCATCTCTTGGACTTAAGGCAGCAGAGATGAGGGCCGTACTAGGGGGAATGACCAGGGTGAGAGAGAGTAATAGTTTTAATGGGGACAAGGGCATCAAAGATGGAGGTGAGGTTGTGATTGAGCAGATCGGTAGCTGCAGAAATGTCGTGGTAAACGAAGGGCCAAAGGCTAGACAGTTGGGAATTTGAAAGTGCCGTTGTAAGTGATTTGGGAAGGGCTTTTTCCAGGGATGGACACAGAAGGAAGTGGGGTTGGAAGGGGGATGTGAGCAGAGAGGGATACAAGGAAGTGATCTGAGATGGCCGTATCTGTGATTGACACGATGGGAGTAGAGAGGCCACGTGAGATGACAAAGTCTCACCAGAAAAGTGTAAAAATCACTGCTGTCGGCAAATAGAGCTCTGCTTTCCTTCGTTGGAGACCAACAAGGAGCTAGCAGTGTAACTTAGGTCAGCCGGCCGCATACCAGTCTAAGTACGTTCTTGTGTCAAAATGATGCTCATCACATAACAGTGCCCAAGGGCGAATACCAGGAAATCGTGGTCAAGTCTACCATTACCTCTAACCCTAATCATTACCTCCAACCCTAATCATTACCTCCAACCCTAACCATTGCCTCCAACCCTAACCATTACCTCCAACCCTAACCATTGCCTCTAATCCAAACCATTACCTCTAATCCTAACCATTACCTCCAACCCTAACCATTACCTCCAACCCTAACCATTACCTCCAACCCTAACCATTACCTCCAACCCTAACCATTACCTCCAACCCTAACCATTACCTCCAACCCTAACCATTACCTCCAACCCTAACCATTACCTCTAACCCTAACCATTACCTCCAACCCTAACCATTACCTCCAACCCTAACCATTACCTCTAATCCAAACCATTACCTCCAACCCTAACCATTACCTCCAACCCTAACCATTACCTCTAATCCAAACCATTACCTCCAACCCTAACCATTACCTCCAACCCTAACCATTACCTCCAACCCTAACCATTACCTCCAACCCTAACCATTACCTCTAATCCAAACCATTACCTCCAACCCTAACCATTACCTCCAACCCTAACCATTACCTCTAATCCTAACCATTACCTCTAATCCTAACCATTACCTCTAATCCTAACCATTACCTCTAATCCTAACCATACCTGAACTCTGGCCTCGGTGAGCTCGGTGCCCAGAGCCAGCTGTTCTCGAGCGTACACATCTGGGTAATGAGTTTTCTGAAACACCTTCTCCAGCTCCTCTAGCTGGTAACTGGTGAAGGTGGTTCTGTTTCGCCTCTTCTTATTCTTGCTGATGTTATCTCCCTCGCTCTGTTCATCCAGAATCTCGTTTCCTGGGGACTCTTTTATTTTTCCGCAGATTTTCGGTGGATCTGACTCCATAAGTTGATAATCAGTGGTTTTGGAAACCTTGGTGTTCACTGCTAAAGAGAAACAAAGTGAGTGTAAAGTGGGGTGAGGAACTTATGTTTGAATGAAAAAATGGGGAACTATCTATGTAGGATAATTTACCCGTTAGCAAAATTGCAGCAACTGTGGTTGTGAAATGTTTGGCTTTTTGACAATGTGATTTCATTCCTGCAATGAAAAACTAGCAACCAATCACAATGCACCTACAGTAATGATCCTTATGTTTCATAAAGATCCACTGAAGCGTTAGCAGGGTGGCAGGTGTTTAGAGTTCCTACACTGAGGAGCACATGGCATTTGGAAATGATTCCAAGATCACTACCTTCCAGATCTGTTCTTTAATCCATCTCCTAATTGTTGAAACAGTAAATGCTGGAAACACTCAGGAGGTCAGGCAGCATCTGTGGAAAGAGAAACAGAGTTAACGTTGATCGACCTGAAATGTTAACTCTGTTTCTCTCTCCACAGATGCTGCCTGATCTGCTGAATGTTTCCAACATTTTCTGTTTTTATTTCAGATTTCCAGCATCTGCAGTATTTTGCTTTTGTCCTAATTGTTGAAACTTTCCTTGCAGGACCTCAATTCTTCCGGCCATGAATTTCCTTGGCCTGGTACCTGGGAGACAACACTTCTTTCAGGACTTTTGCTGGAAAGACACCAGCCTGTTCCCTTAACTGTTCAGTCTCCAATTGCTGCTGTGTTTCTGTACTTTACCACTTGCTTCATGAAGCTGTGTTTTTCCTCCTGGCTATCTTCCTCTAAGTTACTGTCATTGTCACGGTATCCGGCACCGAATACCTGTTTGTCAATTCAACACTCCAGAACCTCAGTGATCAGAACTTTGACCCTGTTTATATGGGTCGCTCATAGCTCAATGCCGCCCTTTCATACTGCTCCAAGTATGAACTTTGACCAGTGTGAAAAGTGCAGTATAATTGTACAGTTATATCATCTTCATAATTCAACCCTGACCACTTTCATTCCACATCCCCATGGTGTCAGAGAAAGAGAAATTAAGCTGTCCAGATTATTGATCATTAATGATTGCAATTATCCTAATGAGCCATAAAAAGCCTGATTTGAAATAAACAGATACCGCTCAATAAACAGACAGACACCACCCAATAAACAGACACTGCCCAATGAACAGACAGACACTGCCCAACAAACAGACAATCACCACCCAATAAACAGACAGTCAACATCCAATAAACAATTGTAAACAATTTTACAACACCAAGTTATAGTCCAACAATTTTATTTGAAAATCACAAGCTTTCGAAGGCTTCCTCCTTCCTCAGGTGAATGTCAAGAAATCCTCGAACCTTTCACATTTATAAATCACAGAACAATACCTGGTGATTACAGAAAGTCTTTCCAACTGCCTGTTGCCAAGGCAATCAAAGTGTTCAGACAGAGAGGTGTTACCTACAGGGCCACCGAATATACAAACAACCAAAAAAAAAACAGAGAGAGGCAGAAACATAGAAACATCCGGAAGGAAGAGAAAGACAGCAAATGACCCGTTATATTAAAAATAGATAACTTTTGTTCGCTGGTGGGGTTACGTGTAGCGTGACATGAACCCAAGATCCCGGTTGAGGCCGCCCTCATGGGTGCGGAACTTGGCTATCAATTTCTGCTCGACGATTTTGCGTTGTCGTGTGTCTCGAAGGCCGCCTTGGAGTATGCTTACCCGAAGGTCGGTGACTGAATGTCCTTGACTGCTGAAGTGTTCCCCGTCTGGGAGGGAACCCTCCTGTCTGGCGATCAAGAAAGCCAACGGAATGTTGGCTTTTATTGCTAGGGGGATAGAATATAAAAACAGGGAGGTATTGCTGCAGTTATATAAGGTATTGGTGAGACCGCACCTGGAATACTGCATACAGTTTTGGTCTCCATACTTAAGAAAAGACATACTTGCTCTCGAGGCAGTACAAAGAAGGTTCACTCGGTTAATCCCGGGGATGAGGGGGTGGACATATGAGGAGAGGTTGAGTAGATTGGGACTCTACTCATTGGAGTTCAGAAGAATGAGAGGCGATCTTATTGAAACATATAAGATTGTGAAGAGGCTTGATCGGGTGGATGCAGTAAGGATGTTCCCAAAGATGGGTGAAACTAGAACTAGGGGGCATAATCTTAGAATAAGGGGCTGCTCTTTCAAAACTGAGATGAGGAGAAACTTCTTCACTCAGAGGGTGGTAGGTCTGTGGAATTTGCTGCCCCAGGAAGCTGTGGCAGCTACATCATTAGATAAATTTAAAACAGAAATAGACAGTTTCCTAGAAGTAAAGGGAATTAGGGGTTATGGGGAGCGGGCAGGAAATTGGACATGAAGCTGAGTTCGGATCGGTCAATGCCCTGTGGGTGGCGGAGAGGGCCCAGGGGCTGTGTGGCCGGGTCCTGCTCCTACTTCTTGTGTTCTTTAGATTTGTGGTTGGGATCAGATCAGCCATGATCTTATTGAATGGCGGAGCAGGCTCGAGGGGCCGATTGGCCTACTCCTGCTCCAATTTCTTATGTTCTTATGTTCTTATGATAGTTGCGCGGTGTCCGTTCTTCCGTTGTCGCAGCGTCTGCATGGTCTCGCCAATGTACTATGCTCTGGGGCATCCTTTCCTGCAACGTATGAGGTAGACAACGTTGGCCGAGTCACAGGAGTATGAACCATGCACCTGGCGGGTGGTGTCCTCTCGTGTGATGGTGGTATCTGTGTCGATGATCTGGCATGTCTTGCAGAGGTTACTGTGGCAGGGTTGTGTGGTGTCGTGGACGCTGTTCTCCTGAAAGCTGGGTAATTTGCTACGAACGATGGTCTGTTTGAGGTTGGGTGGCTGTTTAAAGGCGAGTAGTGGAGGTGTGGGGATGGCCATAGCGAGGTGTTCATCGTCATTGATGACATGTTGAAGGCTGCGGAGAACATGGCGTAGTTTCTCCGCTCCGGGGAAGTACTGGACGACGAAGGGTACTCTGTTGGTTGCGTCCCGTGTTAGTCTTCTGAGGAGGCAGTCATCACCCAATAAACAGTCACCGCCCAATAAACAGACAGATACCGCCCAATAAACAGTCACCGCCCAATAAACAGACAGATACCGCCCAATAAACAGTCACCGCCCAATAAACAGTCACCGCCCAATGGAGTATAACGTGGATAGATGTGAGATTATCCACTTTGGTTGTAAAAACAGAAAGACAGATTAATATCTGAATGGGGAGGTGCAACGTGACCTGGGTGTCCTTGTACACCAGTCGCTGAAAGCGAGCATTCAGGTGCAGCAAGCAGTTTGGAAGGCGAATGGTATGTTGGCCTTCATTGCAAGAGGATTTGAGTACAGGAGCAGGGATGTCTTACTGCAGTTATACAGGGCCTTGGTGAGACCACATCTGGAGTATTGTGTGCAGTTTTGATCTCCTTATCTGAGGAAGGATGTCCTTGCCATGAAGGGAGTGCAATGAAGGTTTACCAGACTGATTCCTGGGATGGCAGGACTAACGTATGAGGAGAGATTGGGTCGACTAGGCCTATATTCACTAGAGTTTAGACGAATGAGAGGTGAGCTCATCGAAACATATAAAATTCTAACAGGATTAGACAGGCTAGATGCAGGGAGGATGTTCCCGATGGCTGGGGAGTCCAGAACCAGGGGTCACAGTCTCAGGATATGCCATTTAAAACCGAGATGAGGAGAAATTTCTTCACTCAGAGGGTGGTGAACCTACGGAATTCTCTACCATAGAAGGCAGTGGGGGCCAAGTCATTAAATATATTCAAGAAGGAGATAGATATATTTCTTAATGCTAAAGGGATCCTGGGATATGGGAAAAAAGCCGGAACAGGGTATTGAGTTAGACAATCAGCCATGATCATTTTGAATGGCGGAGCAGGCCCAAAGGGCCGAATGGTCTACTCTTTCTCCTATTTTCTATGATGCTTTGATTCTATGAATAAACGGTCATTGCCCAATAAACAGACAGACACCGCCCAATAAACAGCCGCCGCCTGATAATCAGACAGATACTGCCCAATAAACAATCATCGCCCAATAAACATAGGAATATAGGAACATAGGAACAGGAGTAGGCCATTCAGCCCCTCGTGTCTGCTCCGCCATTTGATAAGATCATGGCTGATCTGTGATCTAAATCCATATACCTGCCTTTGTCCCATATCCCTTAATACCCTTGGTTGCCAAAAAGCTATCTATCTCAGATTTAAATTTAGCATTTGAGCTAGTATCAATTGCCGTTTGCGGAAGAGAGTTCCAAACTTCTACAACCCTTTGTGTGTAGAAATGTTTTCTAATCTCACTCCTGAAAGGTCTGGCTCTAATTTTTAGACTGTGCCCCCTACTCCTAGAATCCCCAACCAGCGGAAATAGTTTCTCTCTATCCACCCTATCTGTTCCCCTTAATATCTTATAAACTTCGATTCGAACACCCCTTAGCCTTCTAAACTCTGGAGAATACAACCCCAATTTGTGTAATCTCTCCTCATAACTTAACCCTTGAAGTCCGGGTATCATTCTAGTAAACCTACGCTGCACTCCCAAGGCCAATATGTCCTTCCGAAGGTGCGGTGCCCAGAACTGCTCACAGTACTCCAGGTGCGGTCTAACCAGGGTTTTGTATAGCTGCAGCATAACTTCTGCCCCCTTGTACTCTAGTCCTCTAGATATAAAGGCAGCATTCCATTCGCCTTCTTGATTATTTTCTGCACCTGTTCATGACACTTCAATGATCTATGTACCTGAACCCCTAAGTCCCTTTGGACATCCACTGTTTTTAACTTTTTACCATTTAGAAAGTACCCTGTTCGATCCTTTTTTGATCCAAAGTGGATGACCTTACATTTGCCTACACTGAATTCCATTTGCCACAGTTTTGCTCATTCACCTAATCTATCAATATCGCTTTGTAATTTTATGTTTTCATTTACACTGCTTACAATGCCACCAATCTTTGTGTCATCGGCAAACTTAGATATGAGACTTTCTATGCCTTCATCTAAGTCGTTAATAAATATTGTGAATAATTGAGGCCCCAAGACAGATCCCTGCGGGACTCCACTAGTCACATCCTGCCAATGTGAGTACCTACCATTATCCCTACTCTCTGTCGCCTTTCACTCAGCCAACTTCCTAACCAAGTCCGTACTTTTCCCTCGATTCCATGGGCTTCTATCTTAGCTAACGGTCTCTTATGTGGGACCTTATCAAATGCCTTCTGGAAGTCCATATAAATAACATCCATTGACATTCCCCTGTCCACTACTTTAGTCATCTCTTCAAAAAATCCAATCAGGTTTGTCAGGCATGACCTACCTTTCACAAATCCATGCTGGCTCTCTCTGATTATTTAACTGAAAATTCTCGAGGTGTTCAGTCACCCTATCCTTAATTGTAGGCTCCAGCATTTTCCCCACAACAGATGTTAGGCTAACTGGTCTATAATTCCCTGGTTTCCCTCTCCTTTCTTAAAAAGCGGAGTGACATGTGCAATTTTCCAATCTAGAGGGACAGTTTCTGAATCGAGAGAACTTGGAAAGATAATAGTTAGGGCATCTGCAATGTGCTCACCTACTTCCTTTAAAACCCTGGGATGGAAACCATCTGGTCTTGGGGATTTGTCACTCTTTAGTGCTATTATTTTCTGCATTACTGTTGCTTTACTTATGTTAATTTTATTGAATCCCTGTCCCCGATTCAATATTAGTTTTCTTGGGATTTCCAGCATGCTATTCCCTTTTTCAACTGTAGACACTGATGCAAAGTAATTGTTCAACATGTCCGCCATTTCCCCATTGTCAATGACAATATCCTCACTTTCAATTTTTAAGGGGCCAACACTGCTCCTGACCACCCTCTTTTTCCTAATATAACTATAAAAGTTCTTCGTATTGGTTTTGATATCCCTTGCAAGTTTCTTTTCATACTCTCTTTTTGTAGCTCTTACTATCTGTTTTGTGACCCTTTGTTGATCTTTGTACCTTTCCCATTCGCCAGAATCTGTGCCATTTTTTGCCTTTTTGTATGCCCTTTCCTTATTCCTTATACTGTCCCTTACCTCTTTAGTTGTCCATGGATGTTTTTTTGGCATGTAGATTTCTTGCCCCTCAGGGGTATGAACCCATTCTGTATCACATTAAATGTTTCTTTAAACAGACAGACACCGCCCAATAAACAGACAGACACCGCCCAATAAACAGACGCCGCCCAATAAACAGTCACCGCCCAAGAAACAGACACAGTACAATAAACATTCGGACACCTTTCAATAAATGGACACCACCCAATAAATAGATCGATACCGCCCAATAAACAGACATCGCCCAATTAACTGACACCGCCCAATGAAATAATGAATTAGTAAAGCACTCCCCCGCTGACTCCAAAGGTAAAGTGAGCATTCAACTGAGTCCTAACAAAGAAAACCAAAAACTGCTGGAAACACTCAGCAAGTCAGGGCTGTGTCTGAAACATCAATATTTTCTCTCTCCACAGAGGTTGCCTGACTCTTTGAGTGTTTCCAGCATCTTCAGTATCTTGTTTTTTGTTTTTGTGGGATGCAATTTCCAGTCAGATTGCTGAAGTCAGCTGGGGTGTTGATTGGGCGTTGCAATTAGCCTGAGTTTCCTGGGATAGTGCGGGGGAAAGTTCCTGCTCCTGATCATTATCCATTACCTCCTGGTGAAATGTGCATGAGCAGATATTGGGTGACACTGGCCTAGGCACAGCTCTGATGTCAAATTAGAGGGGATGACAAATCATGAGGTGGAATGCAGGAGATTGCTGGGGAGCTGGATAGATAGGATAGAAAAATCTAAAGTAGTATTTTGAAAAAAAGATCAATGAAAGGAAATGTGCCCCAAATAGCAAGAGTTTTAACAGAGTGAAGGAACAAAACATCTTTATAGGTGGGAGTGCAGGTAGAAAAGGCCATAACAGTATTGATCAAAGAAACTATTATAACATTGGAAAGGGATGATGTAGTTGAATGGTCAAAGACAAAATCTATTTGGTTAGAATTAAGGAACAATAAACAGACAGACACCGCCCAATAAACAGACAGACACCGCCCAATAAACAGACGCCGCCCAATAAACAGTCACCGCCCAAGAAACAGACACAGTACAATAAATAATAGAGGAGTTATTACACTACTGGGTATGTACTATGGGCCATCAAATAGTGGGAAGGAGATAGAGGAGCAAATTTTCAGGCAAATTACAGAAAGATACAAGAATTGTGTTCAATTCTGGGCACCACACTTTAGGAAGGATGTCAAGGCCTTAGGGTGCAGAAGAGATTTACTAGAATGGTACTAAGGATGAGGGACTTCAGTTATGTGGAGACTGGAAAAGCTGGGTTGTTCTCCTTAGAACAGAGATGGTTAAGGGGAGATTTGATAGAGGTGTTCAAAATCATGAACGGTTTTGACAGTAAATAAGGAGTAACTATTTCCAGTGCCAAAAGGGTCGGTAACCAGAGGACACAGATTTAAGGTTATTGGCAAATGAGCCAGAGGCGACACGAGGAAACATTTTTTTACAAAGCAAGTTGTTGTGACCTGGAATGCACTGCCTGTAAGGGTGATGGAAGCAGATTCAATAGTAACTTTCAAAAGGGAATTGAATAAATACTTGAAGGGAAAAAAATTACAGGGCTGTGGGGAAAGAGCAGGGTAAGGGACTAATTGGATAGCTCTTTCAAAGAGCAAGCACAGGCACAATGGGCTGAATG
Source organism: Heptranchias perlo (assembly GCF_035084215.1). NCBI lineage: Eukaryota > Metazoa > Chordata > Chondrichthyes > Hexanchiformes > Hexanchidae > Heptranchias > Heptranchias perlo. The sequence goes on along the minus strand of NC_090351.1, from coordinate 42,571,371 downwards.
GCCTCCTTCTGTGCTGTGCCTACTATGATACAGGGTCATGGGGAGAGAGAATAGATGCAGGGCTATGGGGAGGGAATAGTTACAAGGCTATGGAGAGACTGTACTTAAGGGAAATATCGAGACTTTTACTCCGTCATTATTAAGGGCAATGTTCCTGCTCTTATATTGTTTATATAGTTGGAAGGTGAGCCACACTGGATACGCGCAATTACTGCCTGTGAACCTTCTCTTTGAAGTGCTTTTCTCCTTGGGCTGAAAGTGCTCCCAGGCTGGAGTTAGGTTGGAATTCCAAATTGGGACCCATCGACCCTGAGGGGTGGTTTCAAAATGTGAAACGGGTTAATCTAACATTTAAAGGTTATATATCTTGAAAAAAATGAAATTCAATTGCTTCCAGCATCGACAGTGTTGTTTATAAATATTCAAACCCTATATATTAAAACAAAAGATAAAAGTCTTATCATGAATTTATGAAATGTTTGCAGATTTTTAAAATGATAATTTTTATTGTACAGACAACTGTTTTTAATCAGCTGAAATATTTAGGAATCCATAATTGGTCAAAATTATAAATAGAGGAATCTGAGATGATTTGACTATTACAATATTCCTAAATATTAATTGAATCGTCATATAGATATTATCTAAACATCCTCCAACTGGAGGAAATATTAACATGTCATTTCACATCGATTTACCTAAATACTTTGAGGAAAGTAAATGAACACTAGCAAATTCCATACTTTCAACTGAAATACATTACATCTAAAAACAGATTAGGCCCATTTTTCGATTTGAATTTAAATATTTGCTCACTGGTGTAGAGAGAGGGAGAGCGAGAGAAAGGAAGAGCATGAGAGAGAAGAGAAAGGGGGAAGAGAGAGAGAGAGAGCTGCAGTGTTTACCATCCACAGGATGCACTGCAGCAACCCGCCAAGGCTTCTTCGACAGCACCACCCAACCTCTACCACCTAGAAGGACAAGGGCAGCAGGCACATGGGAACAACACCACCTGCATGTTCCCCTCCAACTCACACACCATCCCGACTTGGAAATATATCGCCGTTCCTTCATCGTCGCTGGGTCAAAATCCTGGAACTCCCTACCTAACAGCACTATGGGAGAACTGTCACCACACGGACTGCAGCGGTTCAACAAGGTGGCTCACCACCACCTTCTCAAGGGCAATTAGGGACGGGCAATAAATGCCGGCCTCGCCAACGACGCCCACATCCCATGAACGAATATTAAAAAAAAGCAGCTGAAGATGGTTGGGCCTAGGACACTGCCCTGAGGAACTCCTGCAGCAATGTCCTGAGGCTGAGATGATTGGCCTCCAACAACCACTGCCATCTTCCTTTGTGCTAGGTATGACTCCAGCCACTGGAGCGATTTCCCCCTGATTCCCATTGACTTCAATTTTACTAGGGCTCCTTGGTGCCACACTCGGTCAAATGATGCCTTGATGTCAAGGGCAGTCACTCTCACCTCATCTCTGGAATTCAGCTCTTTTGTCCATGTTTGGACCAAGGCTGTAATGAGGTCTGGAGCTGAGTGGTCCTGGCGGAACCCAAACTGAGCATCGGTAAGCAGGTTATTGGTGAGTAAGTGCTGCTTGATAGCACTGTCGACGACACCTTCCATCACTTTGCTGATGATTGAGAGTAGACTGATGGGGCGGTAATTGGCCGGATTGGATTTGTCCTGCTTTTTGTGGACAGGGCATACCTGGGCAATTATCCATATTGTCGGGTAGATGCCAGTGTTGTGGTTGTACTGGAACAGTTTGTCTGGAGGCGAGGCTAGTTCTGGAGCACAAGTCTTCAGCACTACAGCTGGGATGTTGTCGGGGCCCATAGCCTTTGTTGTATCCAGTGCACTCAGCCGTTCCTTGATATCACGTGGAGTGAATCGAATTGGCTGAAGACTGGCTTCTGCGATGGTGGGGATATCGGGAGGAGGCCGAGATGGATCATCCACTCGGCACTTCTGGCTGAAGATGGTTGCAAACGCTTCAGCCTTGTCTTTTGCACTCACGTGCTGGACTCCGCCATCATTGAGGATGGGGATGTTTACAGATCCTCCTCCTCCCGTTAGTTGTTTAATTGTCCACCACCATTCGCGACTGGATGTGGCAGGACTGCAGAGCTTTGATCTGATCCATTGGTTGTGGAATCGCTTAGCTCTGTCTATAGCATGTTACTTCCGCTGTTTAGCATGCATGTAGTCCTGACTTGTAGCTTCACCAGGTTGGCACCTCATTTTTAGGTACGCCTGGTGCTGCTCCTGGCATGCTCTCCTACACTCCTCATTGCACCAGGATTGATCCCCTGGCTTGTTGGTAATGGTAGAGTGAGGAATATGCCGGGCCATGAGGTTACAGATTGCGCTGGAATACAATTCTGCTGCTGCTGATGGCCCACAGCGCCTCATGGATGCCCAGTTTTGAGCTGCTAGATCTGTTCAGAATCTATCCCATTTCGCACGGTGATAGTGCCACACAACACGTTGGATGGTGTCCTCAGTGCGAAGACGGGTCTTCGTCTACACGAGGACTGTGCGGTGGTCACTCCTACCAATACTGTCATGGACAGATGCATTTGCGACAGGTACATTGGTGAGGACGAGGTCAAGTATGTTTTTCCCTCGTGTTGGTTTGCTCACCACCTGCTGCAGGCCCAGTCTGGCAGTTATGTCCTTCAGGACTTGGCCAGCTCGGTCAGTAGTGGTGCTACCGAAACACTCTTGGTGATGGACATTGAAGTCCCCCACCCAGAGTACATTCTGTGCCCTTGCTACCCTCAGTGCTTCCTCCAAATGATGTTCAACATGGAGGAGGACTGATTCATCTGCTGAGGGAGGACGGTAGGTGGTAATCAGGAGCAGGTTTCCTTGCCCCTGTTTGACCTGATGCCATGAGATTTCATGGGGTCCAATGTCAATGTTGAGGACTCCCAGGGCCACTCCCTCCTGATTGTACATCACTGTACCACCACCTCTGGTGGGTCTGTCTTGCCAGTGGGACAGGACATATCCAGGAATGGTGATGGAAGAGTCTGGAACGTTGGCTGAAAGGTATGATTCTGTGAGTATGGCTATGTCAGGCTGTTGCTTGACTAGTCTGTGGGACAGCTCTCCCAATTTTGGAGCAAGCTCCCAGATGTTAGTGAGGAGGACTTTGCAGGGTTGACTGGGCTTGGTGTTTTGCCGTTGTCGTGTCCGGTGCCTAGTGGTCCGATGCCGGGTGGTCCGTCCGGTTTTATTCTTATGATGACTTTCTGTAGCGAGATTTTACAACTGAGTGGCTTGCTGGGCCATTTCAGAGGGCAATTAAAAATCAACCACATTGCTGTAGATGGAGAGAAACTGTTCCCATTGGCGGAAGCGTCAAGAACCAGTGGACACAGATTTAAGGTGAGTGGGAGAGAGAGAGAGAGGGAAAGAGAGGGAGAGAGAGGGAAAGAAAAAGCGGGATGGAGGAAGAGAGAGAGCAAAAGAACCAAAGACGACATGAGGAATTTATGCAGCGAATGATTATGACCTGGAATGCACTACCTGAGGGGGTGGTGGAGGCCGATTCAATTGTGGCTTTCAAAAGGGAATTTGATACATACTTGAAGGGAAAAAAATTGCAGGGCTATGGGGAAACGATGGGGGTGTGGGACTAGCTGAATTGCTCTTGCAGAGAGCCGGCATGGGCTCGATGGGCCAAATGGCCTCCTTCTGTGTTGTAACCACTCTATGAGTCCATAATTCTACGCGAGAAAGAGAGGGGGAAGAGGGAGTGGTGGAAGGAATAGAGAGGGGGAAGAGAGAAGGGGATGAGAGAGAGAGAGGGGAAGAGAGAGAGTGGGAGAGAGAAAGAGAGGGAGGGGGAAAGAGAGGGAGGGGGAAAGAGGGGGGAGAGAGAGAGAGAGGGTGGGAGATAGAGATATAAGGAGCAAGACAGGGTTGGAGTGATAGGCCCTATGTAAATGTATGATTAACATGATCCATCTCGGCCTCCTCCCAATATCTCCACCATCACAGAAGCCAGTCTTCAGCCAATTCGATTCACTCCATGTGATATCAAGAAACAGCTGAATGCACTGGATACAGCAAAGGCTATGGGCTCCGACAACATCCTGGCTGTAGTGCTGAAGATTTGTGCTCCAGAACTAGCCGTACATCTAGCCAAGCTGTTCCAGTACAGCTACAACACTGGCATCTACCCAACAATATGGATAATTACCCAGGTATGTCCTGTCCACAAAAGCAGGACAAATCCAATCCGGCCAATTACCGCCCCATCAGTCTACTCTCAATCATCAGCAAAGTGATGGAAGGTGTCATCGACAGTGCTATCAAGCAGCACTTACTCACCAATAACCTGCCCACTGATACTCAGTTTGGGTTCCGCCAGGACCACTCGGCTCCAGACCACATTACAGCCTTGGTCCAAACATGGACAAAAGAGCAGAATTCCAGAGGTGAGGTGAGAGTGACTGCCCTTGACATCAAGGCAGCATTTGACCGAGTGTGACACCAAGGAGCCCTAGTAAAGTTGAAGTCAATGGGAATCAGGGGGAAATCTATCCAGTGGCTGGAGTCATACCTAACACAAAGGAAGATGGTAGTGGTTTTTGGCGGCCAATCATCTTAGCCCCAGGACATTGCTGCAGGAGTTCCTCAGGGCAGTGTCCTAGGCCCAACCATCTTCAGCTGCTTCATCAATGACCTTCCCTCCATCATAAGGTCAGAAATGGGGATCGTTCGCTGATGATTGCACAGTGTTCAGTTCCATTTGCAAGCCCTCAGATAATGAAGCAGTCTGTGCCCACATGCAGCAAAATCTGGACAACATCCAGGCTTGGGCTGATAAGTGGCAAGTAATATTCGCGCCAGATAAGTGCCAGGCAATGACCATCTCCAACAAGAGAGAGTCTAACCACCTCCCCTTGACATTCAATGACATTACCATCGCCGAATCCCCCACCATCAACATCTTGGGGGGTCACCATTGACCAAAAACTTGACTGGACCAGCCACATAAATACTGTGGTTACAAGAGCAGGTCAGAGGCTGGGTATTCTGCGGCGAGTGACTCACCTCCTGACTCCCCAAAGCCTTTCCACCATCTATAAGGCACAAGTCAGGAGTGTGATGGAATACTCTCCACTTGCCTGGATGAGTGCAGCTCCAATAACACTCAAGAAGCTCAACACCATCCAGGACAAAGCAGCCCGCTTGATTGGCACCCCATCCACCACCCTAAACATTCACTCCCTCCAAAACGGTGCACTGTGGCTGCAGTGTGTACCATCCACAGGATGCACTGCAGCACCTCCCAAACCCGCGACCTCTACCACCTAGAAGGACATGGGTAACAGGCACATGGGAACAACACCACCTGCACGATCCCCTCCAAGTCACACACCATCCCGACTTGGAAATATATCGCTGTTCCATCATCGTTGCTGGGTCAAAATCCTGGAACTCCCTGTCTAACAGCACTGTGGGAGAACCTTCACCACACGGACTGCAGCGGTTCAAGAATGCGGTTCACTAGCACTGTGAGCAGTTCTGGGCACCGCACCTTCGGAAGGACATATTGGCCTTGGAGGGAGTGCAGCGTAGGTTTACTAGAATGATACCCGGAATTCAAGGGTTAAGTTACGAGGAGAGATTACACAAATTGGGGTTGTATTCTCTAGATTTTAGAACGTTAATGGGTGATCTGATTGAAGTTTTTAAGATATTAAGGGGAACAGATAGGATGGATAGAGAGAAACTATTTCCGCTGGTTGGGGATTCAAGGACTAGGGGGCACAGTCTAAAAATTAGAGCCAGACCTTTCAGGTGTGAGATTAGAAAACACTTCTACACACAAAGGGTGGTAGAAGTTTGGAACTCTCTTCCGCAAATGGCAATTGATGCTAGCTCAATTGCTAATTTTAAATCTGAGATAGATAGCTTTTTGCCAGCCAAAGGTATTAAGGGATATGGGCCAAAGGCAGGTATATGGAGTTAGATCAAAGATCAGCCATAATCTTATCAAATGGCGGAGCAGGCTTGAGGGGCTGAATGGCCTACTCCTGTTCCTATGTACGTTCTCAAGGGCAATTAGGGATGGGCAATAAATGCTGGCCTTGCCAGCGATGCCCACATCCCATGAATGAATAAAAAAAAACACACAAAGTCAGTTTAATCTCTTACCCCTTGTTGAAAGGCACTGGCCGTTTTTATGGCTGTGGATTAAAGTTTGATCATTTAAAATCCCCGCCTGTAAAAGCGGTCAGTCTCCTAACCATTTCATTTTAAACTAATTATTATTGTATTGTATGAACGCCACCAAAGCAAAGGGATTTCAACTGGTTCATCTGTCGCGGATCATGTGGTTTCACTTGAGTTTAAGCTCCTTAGAACACGGAAAAGAGATTAAAACATGTGACTTTGATTTATTTATTTGAAGTCCATATTTAGAGATCCTGCTAATGATGATATCCCAGGGTTTTCTATCAGTTCCTTTCTCTCCTCCTCCTCCCTCTGTTCCATCTCTCTCATCCTCTTCTCTCCGTTCCATTCTCTCCCCTCTCTCTCTCTCCCCCCCACCGTTCCATTCTCTCTCCTCCTCCTCTCCGTTCCATTCTCTCCCCTCTCTCTCTCTCCCCCCCCCGTTCCATTCTCTTTCCTCCTCCTCTCCGTTCCATTCTCTCCCCTCCCATTCTCTATCCTCTCTCTCCTCCTCTCTGTTCCATTCTCTCTCCTCCTCTGTTCCATTTTCTCTCCTCTCTCCCCTCCCTCTCTCTCTGTTCCATTCTCTCTCTCTCCTCCCTCTGTTCCATCCTCTCCCTTCTCTCTGCTCCTCCTTCATTTGTTCCATTTGCTCTCGTCTCTCACTGCTCCTCCCCTCTCTGTTCTACTTTCTCCTCTTCTCTCTGTTCCATTCTCCCCTCCTCCCCTCTCTGTTCTACTCTCTCCTCTTCTCTCTGTTCCATTCTCACCTCCTCTCCTCTTTGTTCCACCCTCTCTCCCTCCCTCCTCCCCTCCCTCTGTTCCATTATCTCCCTTCTCAACCCTCCCCCTCTCTCTGTTCCATTCTCTCCTCCTCCTCCCTCTGTTCCATTCTCTCCTCCTCCTCCCTCTGTTCCATTCTCTCCTCCTCCTCCCTCTGTTCCATTCTCTCTCCTCTCTCTCCTCCTCTTTCTGTTCCATTTTTTTCTCCCCTCTCTCCTCCTCCTCTCTCTGTTCCATCCTCTCCCTTCTCTCTCCTCTTCCTTCATCTGTTCCATTTGCTCTCATCTCTCTCTCCTCCCTGTGTTCCATTCACTCTCCCCTCCTTCTCTCTCTGGTCCATTCTCTCCTCCTCCTCCCTCTGTTCTTTCCTCTCTCTCTCTCTCCTCCTCTCTGTTCCATTCTCTCTTCTTTCTGTCTGTTCCATGCTCCCCTCCTGCACTCTCTGTTCCATTATCTCTCCTCTTCCTCCCTCTCTCTCTCTTTCTCTCCTCCTCTTCTCCCTGTTCCATACTTTCCTTCTCCTCCCTCTGTTCCATTCTCTTTCCTCTATCTCTCCTCCTCTTTCTGTTCTACTCCCTCCCCTCTCTCTCCTCCTCCCCTCTCTGTTCCGTTATCTCCTCCTCCTCCCCCTGTCCCATTCTCTCCTCCTCCTCTCTCTGTTCCATTCTCTCTCCTCTCTCGCCTCTTCAGTCTCTGTTCTATTCTCTTCTCCTCTCTCAGTTCCATTTTCTCCTCCTCCTCTCCCTGTTCCATTCATTCTCTCTCTCTCTGTTCCATTGTCTTCTTCTCCTCCTTCATTTCCATTCTCTCTCCTCTCTCTCTCATTGTCCTCTCTCTGTTCATTTTCTCTCCTCCTCTTCTCTCTCTGTTCCATTCGCTCTTCCTCCTCCCTCTGTTCCATTGTCTCTCCTCTCTCTCTCTGTTCCATTTTATTTCTTCTTTCTCTGATTCATTCTTTCCTTCTCCTCTCTCTGTTCCATTCTCTTTTCCTCTTTTCCTTTCTTGGTTCCCTCTCTTTTTCTCTCGTTAGTCTCTTTCTTTGTTTCCCTGTTACAACAACAACAACTTGCACCTTTAACGTAGTAAAACTTTCCAAGGCACTTCACAGGAATGTTACCAAACAAAGTTTGACACCAAGCCACATAAGGAGATATATTACGACAGGTGACCAAATGCTTAGTCAAAGAGGTAGGTTGTAAGAAGTGTCTTAAAGGAGGGAGAGGTAGCGAGGCGGAGAAGCTTAGGGAGAGAATTCCAGAGCTTAGGGCCTAGGCAGCTGAAAGCACGGCCGCCAATGATGGAGCAATTAAAATTGAAGATGCACAAGAGACCAGAATTGGAGGAATGCAGAGATCTTGAAGGACTGGAGGAGGTTACAGAGATAGGGAGGGGCGAGGCCATGGAGGGATTTGAAAACAAGGATGAGAATTTTAAAATTGAGGAGTTGATGGACTGGGAGCCAATGTAGGTCAGCGAGCACAGGGGTGATGGGTGAACGGGACTTGGTGTGAGATAGGATATGGGTAGCAGAGTTTTGGATTAACTCAAGTTTATGGAGGGTGGAAGTTAGGAGGCCGCCCAAGGGGGCATTGGAATAGTCAAGTCTAGAGGTAACAAAGGCATGGATGAGGGTTTCAGCAGCAGATGAGCTGATGCAGGGGCGGAGCAGGGCAATGTTATGGAAGTGGAAGATGGCGGACCTTGTGATGGAATGGTTATGTGGTTGGAAGCGCATCTCAGAGTCAAATAGGACACAAAGGTTGTGAATGGTCTGGTTCAGCCTCAGACAGAGGCTGGGGGAGGGATGGAGTCGGTGGGGAGGGAACGGAGTTTGTGGTGGGCACCAAAGAAAATCTCTCTCTCTCTGTTGTTCTCTTTTTCCTTAGTTTTCCCTTCCCTCTGATTCTGTTATATTTCTCTTGCTCTCTCAATTAGGTAGCAACACATTGTTTCCATAGAAATGACTGACCCCTCTTAAGGTCGCCATGTTTAGTAACTCCATTCAATCCATTCCCAATAAGTTCGCTCTTTTAAAAAAAACTTTAAAAAATTGAAGTAGAAAAATCTCAAAACATTTTAAACAGGCCAATTAGGGAAATAATGAGAAATGTGTTTAATATTATTATTTAATTACATCTATTTTGTATTTTAAAAGTTAAATCCATATTGAGTGGAAGACAAGTTGCTTATTGGAGCCTAAATTCTAATCCGGATTTACAACAGCAATGGGCCTTTTAATGATTCAGAGTAAACGTCACTGAGGCTAAACTTTTAAAGCTGATTTTCAGAAACATCCGTCCTGACAGATTGGAGCCCGAATTTGTCCCAGAATCCCCGACTAGGAAAATTGAAATCAAACATTCATATTTTACAATATTTCTCCTTCTCTGTAGCAGACTCTAACAGAAGTGCCCAGATCGAGCCCTCCCGGGGTCTATGGACAGAACATTTCCTGCAGAAAGTCACAAGGGACGATCTTTCCATTGGGATTTCTTCCTAATATCACACGGCGGACTCTTTGTCACGGTACCAATTTCAAATACATTAATTGGCTTTTTTTTGATATTATTTGGAAATTATTATAAAAGGTAGAAAAACGTGAAGATTTTACGCACCAATTGAGATGCTAAAGAGTTCAATGTGACAAGGATGTTTCGACTGATTAATGGCTTTTATTTTTATCTTTTAAAGAGGTTACATTACTGGATGTGTCATTTTATCGGACAATTCTGCAGTGTTCCTCTCCCCGATCAGAATTAAACCCAGCATTTGTCAGCATTCCCCTTACATTCAATCTGTAACCACAAAATGTACATTTTAAAGTAATTTTTAATTCGCAGGCGAGGTAGAAAGATAAAACAATTCTAGTTGTGCGTTGCTCAGTTTCTCAATGACCTGGGATTATTTTAATTGAATATATCATAATTTTCTGTGTGTGCACCTTCTTTCACCACTCGAAGTACCTCGAACATCAGGATCGCTTCACTGGAGAAACTATGAAGGAATCGGTTTGAGCGGAGCCTTGGGAGTTTATCCTTAACTCCTTGTAAATAAAATTAGGTCTAATTGAAACCAGGTCTGACTTGGATTAACTAACCATTGCGACAGTTCTGTTGGGTACGGTTAGTTTGAAACGACGGGACACAGAAAGATTATTTGTTTGTGAGAGAGAGGAAGGAAGATTCATACAGAACATTACAAAGGGGAAATAGAGGGGGGGGGGGAAATGAAGAAAAAGAATGAAAAGACAGCGTGTCTGTGGGAGAGAAAAGGAGTCAGACAGAGAGGAGAGAGATAAGAAGTCTTGGAAATAGAGAGAAAATCAGTTTAAAGCAAATTATTTAATGTAGTTACTATATGTTAGATATTTGAAAATTGGATTTTAATTGAGTAAACTGAGAACTTTTGACAAAAGCATCTTGACCCGATTAATCCTCAAATCATTTTTCAATGTGTTTCAAATACATTTCAATTCCTCATGTTTAAAACAAGTTTCCTCCAACACTTTCTACACACCCCGTCAGCGGTCGCTACAAACATCTCTCATCCACTTCTTCACGCCGAATATTTGTCTCGCTTATTAATTCTGAAAACGGCACGTTCATGTTTACACTCTCGCTTGTTGTTTATAAAAGACCGTAAATAACGAACAGAAATGACGGGCATTGGTTTATATTGGAGCTTTAAAGGCTGATATTTCCATAGCGCCCGACATGTAAAATAGTCACAATAAAAAGTAGAATTAAATGGAGAAAGTGTTTGGTGACAATTTTTTCCAGACTGTGCGGCTTTTCTCTTGGTTAAATCTAACTGCTGTGAACCGAGTCTGGACACACATTTCTCACCATCCCTTTAAATGAGTTTCCAATAATCGAACAGACAGCAACAGGCAGATAATTCCGAAAATATGAGTGAAATGACCAACTGTTTAATTCGGTTTCTTTAGATTTTTAGTAAGTTTAAGACAATAAGAATCCTGTTTTCAAAAATACAAGAAGGTTATTTGTTACATCCCAAAATTAGATATAATTCGCATGTTTTCCGTTTCGTATTAAAGGGTTGGGTGGATGGAAGTTTGTGACGTGCCGATTAATCAGAAAATTATTAAACATCATGTGCAGAAAAACAAAGACATGTCCCAAAGAAATTAACGTTCCATTATCAAATACAAAATAATAATAATTACAGCGAATACCATCCCAAATACAACAGAAATCCAACAGTTAAAATAAAAATTGATATTTAATATATTGCAGCTGGAATAAATTGATGCAAATTAATTACAAATAAAATTGAAGCATACTTTTTAAATTCTTAGTAATTATCACAATCGACGCTTAAATGGTTTACAATGTACACAAATGTATTGGATGATCTTTTTATAAAGAAATGTATACTTTTTTGTTTTAAATAAATTAACTTACATATTTTTCGAAGTGGTTTTATTGCGAGACGCCCGGAGCCCGGGTTTGAGATCGAATCGCCCGGAGCCCGGGTTTGAGATTGAATCGCCCGGAGCCCGGAGAACCGCTGCCTCCTTTCCATTGACAGATTTTTAAAATAGATCTTCCTTTATTTTGAGCTAAACGTGATTTGATCGATGTTAATAAGGTTTTATAATAATAAAAATAGCAAATCATTAACAATTCTTAAAATTGGATCCCAGGACAACAGAAACGGTTATCGGCCCCTTTAGTAGCCGAGAGCGGACCGCACATCCCATAATGAACACGTTTCAACTCTCACCAAAAAACAATTTAACTTTTCTGAAAATTTCTTTAATTTAAAATGGCTTTGTATTATTTTAAAACAAGGTGCCCTAAACCAAACCCAGCCCCACCCCGCGTTCTCCCTCTGGACCAATAAGCGGGGTTTGGGTCCATTTAGCTCTCGGAGTGTTTTATGCGGAATCCCCGGGCCAATGTTTACAGAGTAGGAACACGGCACTCACACCAAACCCACCATTGTCTCCATAATGTCTCCGATAAGATCACTCCCCTCGCCAACTCTCTGCTTTACATATTTAAAATCTATCTATTATCATTTTCTCACACAGTGCAGCTGGCTGTAACCACAGTCCGCATAGAATCGTAGAAAGATACACACAGAAAGAAGCTATTTGGCCCATCATGTCTGTGTTGGCTCTTTGAAAGAACTATCCAATTAGTTCCATTCCCCTGCCCTTTCCCTATAGGCCTGCAAACATGTTTCCCCTTCAAGTATTTATCCAATTTTCTTCTGACAGTTATTATTGAATCTGCTTCCACCGCCCTTTCAGGCAGCGCATTCCAGATCATCACAACTCGCTGCGTTAAAAAAAAATTCTCCCCATCTCCCCTCTGGTTCTTTTGCCAATGATATTAAATCTGTGTGCTCTGATTACTGACCCTTCTGCACAGAAAACAATTTCTCCTTATGTATCCTATCAACCTTTTATGACTTTGAACACCTCTATTAAATCTCCTCCTAACCTTCTCTGCTCTAAGAACATAAGAACATAAGAAATAGGAGCAGGAGTAGGCCATACGGCCCCTCAAGTCTGCTCTGCTATTTAATAAGATCACAGCTGATCTTCTACCTTGACTCCACTTTCTCACCCCATCTCCATTAAGAAGAACAATCCCAGCTTCTCTAGTATCTTCGCATAACTGAGGACCCACATCCCTGGTATCATTCTAGTAAATCTCCTTTGAGCTCTCTGTAAGGCCTTGACATCCTTCCTAAAATGTGATGCCCAGAATTGGATGCAATACTCCAGCTGGGGCCTAATCAGTGATTTGCAAAGGTTTAGCATAACTTCCTTGCTTTTGTACTCTAAGTTTAATCTAACAGCCATTACAGAGACATGGTGGCAAAGTGACCAAGATTGGGAACTAAATATTTCAGGGTACATGATGTTTAGAAAAGACAGGAAAAATGGAAAAGGAGGGGGTGTAGCCCTAATAGTAAAGGATGACATAAGGACAGTGGTGAGAAATGATCTTGGCTCAGAAGATCAGGAAGTGGAATCAGTCTGGGTGGAAACAAAAAATAACAAGGGGCAGAAAACACTGGTCGGAGTAGTTTATAGGCCCCCTATTAGTAGCTATACTATCGGACAGAGTATTAATCATGAAATAATAGGAACTTGTAACAAAGGTAATGCAATAATCATGGGGGGCTTTAATCTTCATATAGACTGGACAAATCAAATTGGCAAAAGTAGTTTGGAGGACGAGTTCATGAAATGCATTCAAGACTAGAGCAATATGTCATGGAACCAACCAGGGAATCATATATATGATAGAATTTCGCATTGAGTTTGAAAGTGACATACTTAAGTCTGAAACTAGAGTCTTAAACTTAAATACAACCAATTACGTAGGTATGAGGGGCGAGTTGGCGAAGGTAGACTGGGAAATTAAATTAAACGATATGATGGTTGAAAAGCAATGGCAAACATTTAAAGAAATATTTCAATATTCTCAACAAACATACATTCCATTGAGAAATAAAAACTCCACGGGAAAAGTGATCCACGCGTGGCTAACTAAAGAAGATAAGGAGAGTATTAAATTAAAAGAAGAGGCTTATAATGTTGCCAAGAAGAGTAGTAAGCCTGAGAATTGGAAGAGTTTTAGAAACCAGCAAAGGATGACCAAAAAATTGGTTGTGTCCTCCAAAAAATTGATAAAAAGGGAGAAAATAGAATATGAAAGTAAGCTAGCAAGAAAAATAATAACGGATTGTAAGAGCTTCTGCAACTATGTAAAAAGGAAGAGTAGCAAAAGTAAATGTTGGTCCCCTAGAGGCGGTGACACGGAACGACAGGACAGTTAGCCTGACATCTGTAGTGGGGAAAATGCTGGAATCTATTATTAAGGAAGTGGTAACAGGGCACTTAGAACATCATAACATGATTAGGCAGAGTCATGAAAGGGAAATCATGGATTTATGAAAGGGAAATCATGTTTGACAAGTTTATTGAGTTTTTTGAGGATGTAACTAGCAGCGTAGATAAAGGGGAACCAGTGGGATGTTGCATATTTGGATTTTCAAAAGGCATTCAATAAAAGGTTGTTACACAAGATAAGGGCTCATGGGGTTGGGGGTAACATATTAGCATGGATAGAGGATTGGTTAATGGGCAGAAAACAGAGTAGGGATAAACTGGTCATTTTCAGGTTTGCAGGCTGTAACTAGTGGGGTGCCACAAGGATCAGTGCTTGGGCCTCAGCTATTTACAATCTATATTAATGATTTAGATGAAGGGACCGAGTGTAATGTATCCAAGTTTGCTGATGATACAAAGCTAGGTGGGAAAGTAAGCTGTGAGGAGGACACAAAGAGTCTGCAATGGGATATAGACAGGTTAAGTGAGTGGGCGGGAAGGAGGCAGATGGAGTACAATGTAAGGAAATGTGAGGTTATTCACTTTGGTAGGAAGAATAGAAAAGCAGAATATTTTTTAAATGGTGAGAAACTAGTCAATGTTGGTGTCCAGAGAGACTTGGGTGCCATGGTACAAGAAACACAGAAAGTTAGCATGCAGGTACAGCAAGCAATTAGGAAGGCAAATGGCATGTTAGTCTTTATTGCAAGGGGGTTGGAGTATAAGAGTAAGGAAGTCTTACTACAATTGTACAGGGCTTTAGTGAGACCTCACGTGGAGTATTGCGTACAGTTTTGATCTCCTTATCTAAGGAAGGATTTACTTGCCTACAAGGCAGTGCAATGAAGGTTCACTAAATTAATTCCTGGGATGCGAGGGTTGTCTTATGAGGAGAGGTTGAGCAGAATGGGCCTATACTCTCTGGAGTTTAGAAGAATGAGAGGGGATCTCATTGAAACATATAAGGTTCTGAGGGGTCTTGACAAGGAGGTATTGCTGCAGTTATATAAGGTATTGGTGAGACCGCACCTGGAATACTGCATACAGTTTTGGTCTCCATACTTAAGAAAAGACATACTTGCTCTCGAGGCAGTACAAAGAAGGTTCACTCGGTTAATCCCGGGGATGAGGGGGCGGACATATGAGGAGAGGTTGAGTAGATTGGGACTCTACTCATTGGAGTTCAGAAGAATGAGAGGCGATCTTATTGAAACATATAAGATTGTGAAGGGTCTTGATCGGGTGGATGCAGTAAGGATGTTCCCAAAGATGGGTGAAACTAGAACTAGGGGGCATAATCTTAGAATAAGGGGCTGCTCTTTCAAAACTGAGATGAGGAGAAATTTCTTCACTCAGAGGGTGGTAGGTCTGTGGAATTTGCTGCCCCAGGAAGCTGTGGAAGCTACATCATTAGATAAATTTAAAACAGAAATAGACAGTTTCCTAGAAGTAAAGGGAATTAGGGGTTATGGGGAGCGGGCAGGAAATTGGACATGAAGCTGAGTTCGGATCGGTCAATGCCCTGTGGGTGGCGGAGAGGGCCCAGGGGCTATGTGGCCGGGTCCTGCTCCGACTTCTTGTGTTCTTTAGATTTGTGGTTGGGATCAGATCAGCCATGATCTTATTGAATGGCGGAGCAGGCTCGAGGGGCCGATTGGCCTACTCCTGCTCCAATTTCTTATGTTCTTATGTTCTTATGACAGGTTCGAGGCTGAGAGGTTGTTTCCCCCTGGCTAGAACTAGGGGGCATAGTCACAGGGTAAGGGGTTGGCCATGTAAGACTGAGATGAGGAGGCATTTTTTCACGCAGAGGATTGTGCATCTTTGGAATTCTCTACCCCAGAGGGCTGTGGATGCTCAGTCGTTGAATATATTCAAGGCTGAGATTGATACATTTTGGACTCTAGGGGAATCAAAGTATATGAGGATTGGGCAGGAAAGTGGAGTTGAGGTTGAAGATCAGCCATGATCTAATTGAATGGTGAAGCAGGCTCGAGGGGCCGTATGGCCTACTCCTCCTCCTCTTTCTTATGCTCTTATGTTCTTATGCCTTCATTTATAAAGTTAAAGATAGTGTGTGCCTTTTTAATAACCTTCTTAACTTGTCTTGCCACCTTCAAAGATTTGCATACATACACCCCCAGGTCTCTCTGTTCCTGCACCCCCTTTAAAATTGTACCATTTAGTTTATATTGCCTCTCCTCATTCTTCCTTCCAAAATGCATCTCTTCATACTTCGTTGTGTTAAATTTCATCTGAAATGTGTCTGCCCATTTCACCAGTCTGTCTATATCCTCCTGAAGTCTGCTGCTATCCTCCTCAAACTTTGAAATTATGTCCTGTATACCCAGGTCCAGGTCATTAATATATATCAAAAAGAGCAGTGTTCCTAATACGGACTCCTGGGCGGCGCCCCTGTATACTTCCCTCCAGCCTGATAAACAATAGTTTACAACTACTCTCTGCTTTGTCTCTTCGCCAATTCCATATCTACGCTTCAACAGTCCATTTAACCTTTATAATTAACATTCCCAGAGCGGAACATCATTAAATCACATTTTTCAGGAATAATTAATATTATTTAATTTTTTTCAATGTTGATTTGCTAAATAATATTATTTTAATACAATGATTTATAAAATCAGTCTGTTGTAAATAGAACAAGAAACCCCTCGGGATAATGTTTGTAGCAATTGTTTACATAAGTTAAATGTGGAACTTTAGCTCGAAGACCAAAAACTTAATGGTTTGAGCAAATGATTTGTCATCATGTGAATTTCTATAGTTCGGGCCTGTTACGCAATTTACTGGTCGGTACCGTAATGTTGCATAAAAAGATCTCAAGGCAGCGACAATGCCGGTTAACGAGCAGATCCAGCGAGAACAAATCACCCGCCCAGTTATAGTTGAAGACATTTTTCTTGGAAGTTTTGAATATTGGAACAGCAAGGATGATAAAATCGTTTGCATGCAAGAAAATGCGAGTTTGATGAAGCAGTGATGTGTTTCAAAGCATTCACGTCATTGAACAGCTGTGTTTAACAAATACAGAAAAAGTGTGATTTACAATTTTCATTAATTCCCCCCCTTAGACCTGATATAGAGACTAATAACTATTAAAATATTGACAATTAAAGCTTTACTTATAGTATTATATTAAATGTTTTATTCTGTAGTGTATCTGTTCTGGGCAAAATACACACAATATGGTTTTCTCTATTGTTCCCACTTATTCTCTTCCTATTGTTCTGAAGAAAGTGACTCACGATGATTCATTGGCACCTTCAGGCTTCAGGCTTTTGGGACCTTGCTCAATTTAACACTTTATTAAGTTTTGGCAGGCTAGCTGACAATAGGGAAGGACCTGAATATTACCCGAGTTCCCAGACAGACCAATCCTGCCTTGGACTGATACCACAGTGCAAGTGATCTGATGACGATACCAGTAGAATCCTGGCTGATTTTTCTTCTCCCTACAATTGGGGAGCATTTTTAGTACTCCCTACATTACACAATTTCAATCAGCCAACTTGGCACAGGTATAGATACTAGGTTTACAACCAATTCAAAAAAAAAACCCTTTAGGACAGTATAAATGTTATTTTAAAAAATCCTTTGCAGTAATCTTATTTTCCAAGACAAATTTTCTAAGACTGAGGCTAATCTTAAATTGGAGAAGTTTCAATACCTTTATTATAATTCCCCAAATCTAAATAGTAACACTCACTTTTTGTAACAAATTCCATAACGTGCCTATTATATCTCAACAACAACCTGCGTTTATATAGTGCCTTTAACGTAGTAAAGCATCCCAAGGCAGTTCACAGGAGCGATTATCAAACAAAATTTGACACTGAACCATATAAGGAGATATTAGGACAGCTGACCAAAAGCTTGGTCAAAGAGATAGGTTTTAAGGAGCGTCTTAAAGGAGGAGAGAGAGGTAGAGAAGTTTAGGGGGGGAATTGCAGAGCTTAGGGCCCAGGCAGCTGAAGGCACAGCCGCCAATGATGGGGTGAAGAAAATTGGGGATGCGCAAGAGGCCAGAACTGGAGGAGTGCAGAGATCTCGGAGGGTTGTTGGGCTGGAGGAGGTTACAGAGATAGGGAGGGACAAGGCCATAGAGGATTTGAAATCAAGGATGAGAATTTTAAAATCAAGATGTTACCAGACCAGGGGCCAATGTAAGTCAGTGAGCACAGGGGTGATGGGTGAACGGGACATGGTGTGAGTTAGGATATGGGCAGCAGAGTTTTGGATGAGTTCAAGTTTATGGAGAGTGTAAGATGGGAGGCCGGCTTGGAATAGTGGAGTCTAGAGGTAACAAAGGCATGAATGAGGGTTTCAGCAGCAGATGCGCTGAGGCAGGGGCGGAGACGGGTGATGTTGCGGAGGTGGAAGTAGGTGGTCTTGGTGATGGACTGGATATGGGGTTGGAAGCTTATCTCAGAGTCAAATAGGACGCCAAGGTGCGAACGGTCAGGTTCAGCCTCAGAAAGTGGCCAGGAGAGGGATAGAGTCAGTGGCTAGGGAATGGAGTTCATGGCTTCAAAGACAATGGCTTCGGTCTTCCCAATATTTAGTTGGAGGAAATTTCTGTTCATCCAATATTGGATGATCTAATACTCATCAAATCTCACAATGCAGTTAAGAGTAAATAAGTATTATATGCATTGTTATTACATTACTCAATTACAAGTATTTGATAAAACTAAAGACAAAATCCTTAAATTATATTTTCTCTGTAAAATGTTTCCCAAGTCAGTGTTTCTGGCCATCACATTGTTAAACAAATAATAAGTAATAACCAGTTACATCGTTTCAGCTTGGCTGCGCTGCACGTTCAATTCTAGAAACGACACATTTCTTTCTGGTATTTGAAATATCTAGGATTGTCTTTCCACCCAGTGTACAAATTGTTACAATACCTTCTATCAGAAATACTTTTTCTGGGTACCCCCCGATGGCTCATTTCATACACAGAACATCCAGATTGAAGGTCTCAGGAGTATGCCTCAGACTGATGAATGGCTACAAAACTAAGGCCACATCTGCAGCCTAAGGAGCAATTTTACCCAGAAACTTTTATTGAGAAATCACGATAAACGGTCAAGGCCGCCAGTACAGGACACCACCAAAGTTGCAATGAGTAAAAGAGAAAAGGTAAATGAGGTGATTTATTTTCAAATTAAAATGCTTTGACTAATCAAATATAATAATCTGGAAATATTTTCACCTATTTTGTGTAGGTAAAGCTTAGTATTTGCTAGCATTTTCATTGTTATTGGTTGACATCAAAACTATCAGGAAGATATTATTGCCGCCTGACTTGTCACGTGCACAGCGCTGAGTTTTTCAGTGAAAGGGTGAACGGTGCTGCTGGAACAAGACCCTCCAAAAGAAGTGACTTCCATGCGAATCTCCAACTCAGCATTGCTCCCGATGACAACATACACGGCAGAAGGGTCTTGTCACCAGAGGAGGAAGTGCCCATGAATGGCTCAGGTTACCCACAGAGATCAGAGGTCCAGTATTGGAAAATACTTTCCACAACCGTAACAATGGGAAGCAAGAGTTGCAACAATGGTTACAGACACACACCCTCTGTACACGGTCACTGGTTACAGACACACACCCTCTGTACACGGTCACTGGTTACAGACACACACCCTCTGTACACGGTCACTGGTTACAGACACACCCCCCCTGTACACGGTCACTGGTTACAGACACACACCCCCTGTACACGGTCACTGGTTACAGACACACACCCCCTGTACACGGTCACTGGTTACAGACACACACCCTCTGTACACGGTCACTGGTTACAGACACACACCCCCTGTACACGGTCACTGGTTACAGACACACCCCCCCTGTACACGGTCACTGGTTACAGACACACACACCCTGTACACGGTCACTGGTTACAGACACACACCCCCTGTACACGGTCACTGGTTACAGACACACACCCTCTGTACACGGTCACTGGTTACAGACACACACCCCCTGTACACGGTCACTGGTTACAGACACACACCCTCTGTACACGGTCACTGGTTACAGACACACACCCCCTGTACACGGTCACTGGTTACAGACACACACCCCCTGTACACGGTCACTGGTTACAGACACACACCCTCTGTACACGGTCACTGGTTACAGACACACACCCTCTGTACACGGTCACTGGTTACAGACACACACCCTCTGTCCACGGCCACTGGTTACAGACACACATTCTCTGTACACGATTACTGGATACAGAAACACATTCTCTGTACACGGTCACCGCATACAGACACTCACCCTCGGAGCTCACAGTCACTTCCCCATTTAGCGATTTGGACTGATGTCTCTCGACACTCTCCCGGTTCCCCGCTGGCAACCCCTGCTGACCATCACTGTTCCAGTAATCGCACGGAGGCTCCGACACGCTCCCGGTCCTGGAGAGGAAGCAGCCGCTTCGAGTGGCGATGATGCTGTGAAGTTTGTCACTGGGATAAAATGCCACTGGATTGGGCTCCGGCTCTGTGTGGCTCTGGCTCGGAGAGGCGCGGTACGGTGAACAGATCCGGGACTCCATGGTCAGCCCGGCACCGCTGTGCTGATGTTTCATAATAAACCTTGTTCTCTCTCTCCTCTCCCTCTCGCCCTATTACTGAGGTGGGCGGACTGTTTACTAAATAAGACAATAAGATCTTTAGGGACAGGAGGGTTCAGATATTTCTGACATAACCGCCTAAAAATCCAATCACGTGGAACACTCGCGGCCTCAATTAACCCTTTCACATCCCTGTGATCCTGGGCAACAGTCAATTCGAAAATGTCAAAAGTATTACGGTGCAAAGTGATTATCATGGAAGGAGTCTTTAATATTCAGGCATTTTATGGAAGAATTTTTTACTTTTTCCAGATTAGATACACAATCTCATTTTGAAAGTTCCCAGTGCAGTAAAGTTCCCAGTGCAGTAAAACCCTAATGAATACCCTGAGTAATAGATAGATAGATACTATTAGTTAGATAGAGAGGTGGATGGGATGCGCCTACACTTTAGATGGAATCACAATGGCCGAAAAATCAAATTTGCTACAAGCTATTGATTAATTCCAGTTCTATGAATGGTTTGGGTTATGGTGAATAACTGTATGTAACCAAAGCAGGCAGTTTCAATAGACTGAAATTATAATAAGTAAACGTAAAACCAACACATAAATAAATAAACAAACGAACAATTCATAGGAACATAGGAATAGGAGGAGGCCATTCAGCCCTTCGAGCCTGTTCCGCCATTCAGTGAGATCATGGCTGTTCTGTATCTTAACTCCATCTACCCGCCTTGGTTGGGTAACCATTAAAACCCTTGCCTAACAAAAATCTATCAATCTCAGTTTTGAAATTTTCATTTGAGCCTCAGCCTCAATAGCTTTTTGGGGGAGAGAGTTCCAGATTTCCACTCCCCTTTGTGTGAAGAAGTGCTTCCTGACATCACCCCTGAATGGTTATGCTCCTTTTAAGGTTCTGCTCCCTTGTTCTGGACTCCCCCACCAGAGGAAATCGTTTCTATTTATCCGATCAAATCCTTTAATCGTCTTAAACACCTCGATTAGATCATCCCCTTAACCTTCTATACTCAAAGGAATACAAGCCTAGTCTATACAACCTGTCCTCACAATTTAACCCTTTCATTCTGGTGAATCTGCGCTGTACCCCCACCAAGGCCAATATATCCATTCTGAGGTGCAGTGCCCAGAACTGAATGCAGCATCTCCAGATGGGGTCTAACCAGAGCTTTATATAAGTATAACATACCCTCCACCCCGTTGCATTCCAGCCCCCTTGAGATAAAGGCCAACATGTCAGTAGCCTTTTAAATTATTTTTGTACCTGTCACTAGCTTTTAGTGATTTCTGTACTCGGACCTCTAAATCACTCTGCTCCTCTCCAGTTCCTAGCTTCTCACCATTTAGAAAATACTCTGAACTAACTTTCTTAGGTCCAAAGTGGATAACCTCACACTTCCCCGCATTGAACTCCATCTGCCACAGTTTTGTCCACTCGCTGAATCTATCAATGTCCCTTTGCAACTTTCTGCTCCCATCTACATTATTTACTGTGCCACCTAACTTGTTGTTGTCAGCAAACTTAGATGTACAGCTCTCTATTAGAAATATAGGAACAGGAGTGGGCCATTTAGCACCTCTAGCCTGTTTTGCCATTCAATGACATCATGGCTGATCTGTGACCTAACTCCATATACCTGCCTCCCATACATTCCATCATCTAAGTAATTTATAAAAAGACCGAAAAGCTGAGTCCCCAGTACAGATCCCTGGGGGGTCACCACTCGTCACATTCTCCCGATTGGATTACATGCCCATTATTCCTACTCTCTGTCTCCTACCTTCTAACTAATTCCCTATTCAAGACAATAGGAACCCACCAACCAACAAATCAAATAATCATGTTTCCCCTCCACTTGCGTTAAAAATGTGATTTGGGGCTCTGGCAAATTCACTTTTGGGATTAATTGCAATGGACAAGTTTGGCCCTGACTAGGAGTAGAAGCGAGGTCACTTCACCCAACATAGTGACAAAGGCCCAGATTACAAGCTCTGACCCGTTCTGGGGTTCTGCCTGTCCATTCTCTCCTATTTACAAATAACTTTAAGAACTGAACTCAGCGACATATTTGTGAACACAGCTCAATAAATAATTTATTAACATAGACAATTAGTATTTTGGCCAGAATTTATATTTGTTTATTTGCATGAAAAAGCAAAGATCCAGTTTGGTTGTTTTTAGTACACAATATTTGATAGTTTCTGACCGGCTGTATGTGGTTTAACTCTTTCAGTACGGAGTCTCATTCGTCGCTTTCCAAATAGGTTGATCTTGTATCACAACACTGGAAATACAGTAAAATCTGCTCCAACCGGTGCCTGATGGCTGCAGATATTCAAAATAAAGTGAATCTAATCGCAGCCGATAGGTGATCGGTTTAAACAAAGAGTCGCTGGACTGACAATCAGGCAGCGTATTGTGAACAGGTTAAACGGTGTTGTAGGTTAATGTTACATTCATGTTCGCGATTTTAGCGCGTAAACTAAATTAAAGCCACTCCAGGGTGAAACTCATTTATTAAAAAAATCCCCGCAGGGAAATGTAGAACCAAAATCAAACCCGCGTCAGCAATTCTGTGAGTTAAAAACAATTATTGAATATGTTCTTAAAAAGTGAAACTCTGCTTAATGTAATGACTGTGGCCACCGGAATCGCCAACACTGAAAAAAAATGGTTTATTGGGTAATAAGCAGAGAAAAAGTAGCGAATTATATTAAAGGAAATGCGTTGTCCATCAGTAAAAGAAAGAATCGGAGCACGGGATGTGTAAACCTTGTAAAAAGACCATGTTATAAAACGGGATTAGATTTATACAAACAGGGTGAACCAGAGCGATAAAGAATGTAACCTCTCCCTATCACGGAGACAAGGACAAACTTCAAAGCCTGTCACGGTTTACAGTCAACCGGAGATGTATTCAGTGTCTCTGCTCATTATTTTCCTTTGTATAGTATATTCCAACCATTGGATTTTAATTGTAATGAATCTCTCATCTAAGTAACAATCGACTGATTTACACCCAACTTTCGTGTTTTTCTTTTAAAGTAAAAGAGACATAATTATATTTTATGGATTCATATATATTGATTGTTGGGAATATTCTGATCTGCTGCTGTTACCAGGCTGCGAATATCTGCCGTCTCTCTGGCTCGCTCTCTGTCTGTCTGTCTGTCTCTCTCCGTATTAAACAGACTGCAAACATCTGCCTTATCTCTGTCTCTCTCTCTCTGTCAGACTCTCTTTCACTCTGTCTCTCTCTCTCTCTGTGTCTCTCTCACTCTGTTTGTCTGTCTTTGTCTGCATTAAACCAGACTGCGAATATCTGCCTTCTCTCTGCCTCTGTCTGTCTGTCTCTCTCTGTCTCCCTCTTTGTCTCTGTCTCTGTCTCTCTGTCTGTCTGTCTATCTCTCCCTGTCTCTCTGTATTAAACCGAGCTGCACAGGCCCAGAAATCCACGGTCCCTCATTCCAGTTCGACCTGATTCATCTCGCACCCATTAACACCTCGATTGTCATTCTTTAAACTGATTTTACCAGTTAAAAGATTTGAAGATTTAAATTTCCAAAATATTTTTTACAGGCAAATGATTTATTAATATTTTAAAATATTTGATTAAAGTTGCAGATTTTTTTTTTGGGGGGGGAGGGGGGTTGTAGATCACAGGGAGTCACGTAACCAGGAAGGATTTATTTTTTCTCCGAGGTTTAACATGCCTCATGAAACTTTGGACCAGAGTTTGTGATATTTAATCAATATTATTGTAAACTATAAATGATTATGAATAAGATAGGCCAGACATTTTCATTGTAAAAAATTCGTGTTTTAGTATTGAAATAAATTAGGACTATGGATTTCTTTATAGATATTTCGCTCTTAATGTTAAATATGTATTACAGAAACGGAGTTACAGTGACAAGCTAATCTATAAACGTCTTTAACTGTTAAATGGTCCTTTCCTTCATATCTACAGAAATATGTCAGCAATTTATTTGGGGGCGAGGAAGAGACAGGACATGACTTAGTTTTAACTTTAAAAATCGCTGCTGAATTTGGTGAGAAAGAAATGCTTTCCGGTTTCACAGATTTCCGGTTTCACAACCAAGGGTTGAGATTCGAGGAACGTAACTTTAACGTGAATGAGAGGGTTGAACGGAAGCTACAGTCCGGATTATTAAACTACCTCGAACACCAATATAAATATTACCAATCAATATCCCTTCAGCATATTGTGACGGTTTAAAATTAGCTGCTAAATCTTGATAATTAAATTTTACTTTTTAAAATGCAATTCATTCCAGAACTCTAACTTAACTTGCGAGGGAGGATAGAGAAAATCACCAGGAATGTTCAAAATGTAGATGAACGCTAAAGTGAGAGAGTTCAAGGAACAGAGGGACAAGCTTCGAGGACTGAAGGGCATTTTCTCGTCCTTGATTTTTCTTATGTTTTTATCAAACTAACTTTTATTTAATATCGCGTATTGGATGATTGGCTATGATTGTGTACTGCATAAACTGATAGATTAATATCTTAAACAATATTTAATCTGGGACATTTTAAAGAACAATTATGTTCCTTGTTAAATAAATGTCTTGCTTCACGTCACCTGACGTATAAACGGTTTTCAATTAAATATACACACAATTTACTTGAAAATGAGCTGAAAATGAGAGTCTACTGCGTCTGTTACAAGAAGCCGCCGCCAGAAAACTCTAGTCAGTAACTTCATCCGTTCTTATGTTCACTGGGGTTTTATGTCAGAAATACGCTCTAAATACTAAATTATAATTATTACAATTCTATTGATGACTGAGCGTAACGCGGCACCAGAGAAGCGGACACGCCAACTCTCAGCATCTGGGCTTGACCTGTTAAGCTCAAGGAATACATCCCAAAATATTACACATTTCACTTGAATATCTCAGAAATTCATATTTTCTATTCAAAGTTCTGATAGGTCATCGATCTGAAACGTTAACTCTGTTTCTCTCCCCACAGGCGCTGCCTGACCCGCTCAGCGTTTCCAACATTTTCTGTTTTTATTTCAGATTTCCAGCATCCGCAGTATTTTGCTTTTTTAATTTCATATTTGTTTAAAAAGAACAATGAACTGAGGCATTTTAATAGAGGAACCTCTGTAAAACACCGAGAGGACTAATATTAGCAACCCAAACATTTCACTTTTTGGGGAGGGCTATTTTGATTGTCCCAGGACTCCACTGAAATTAATCAGTAGAATTTGGGGCTTTTCCGGATTAACGAATCCGGTTCTGTAAATGTTGAAATGTGCCGTCAAACAGGTAGCAAAAGTTATGGTTTGTTTTCATTACGATGGAATACTTTTTGAAATGTGAAGGACTAAACCTTTTAAAATGTAGATAAAAAATACAACACTTTAGATATAAATTTCATACATTCCGAGAGCATTGATCCAAAATACAGCAACTGGCCACATTTTCCTATTAACAAAAACGTGTTAAAAATTCCAGCCACTGCAATTAAATCTCACAATGGAAGTTGTTTAGAAATTTTCACATTCTCTTCCCTTATCAAAGATTCTTGTCCCGTTTAAATCACCGGAGATTGTGGTTTACGACACTTCCAAAACCGCCCGGGTCTCTAGGGCCAGTCTTCAACATGCAACAAATCTGAACAGAAACTGAAAACGAGAAATCTCCCAAAAATTGTAAACGAATTTTTAGAGGTATTGTAAATTAGAACATTTTAAAGTAATTACCAAGACACCGTATTTGCCTCCTCGCCAATTCTAGAATAACAGCGTCGTTTCATATTCTAATTCTTACAGGTTTTTAAAGAATTAGTTTCTCAATTGAAGAGACTTGTAATTGTGATTAGGAGATGGATTAAACTGTATTTAAACCGCTCAGCCATTACCAGATAGAACTTCCTTACAGAATATTTAATGAAACGCGCTAAAGTCCCGTCAATAAATCGCTCACTTTGTTTTTTTTAAAGCACACGACAAATAATTTTGGCCGGAATGTATGAAGTTCGAGGATTCAATCTCAACAGCAGTTAACAGTTTAACTCGAGAAATACCCGCTGAGCACACTAACAATTATATAAAACCCCAAGAAATAAAATCTAAACCAGATAGTAAATATTTATACATCTTATATGGGCATTTACCTGCAATTTGTATCTTGTTGAACATTAATCAATGTTAGGGTTAAACTTTGTCGAATTAACTATCTGCTTACTTTGTTATTTATTTACTGCTGGCTAGCCAATAAACGCTGACTTTTGGTGATAGGGTTTTGATAAGGGTGCGATATAAAGTAAACCCGATTGAATCTGGAAGAACATAAACTTACAATTAAATAAAAAAATCAACGTCACTGAATTTCACGTCTGACCTGGACCACTGGAATTTTAAACATTTACTGTATGGAGTATACAATATTTTATTTGCTAAGTTAATTCAAAATTTCTCAAAGTCTTATCTTGCTCAATGTATATATTACCAGATTCCCACTCTTTATATGACGAGCGCGGTCTCTGTGTTGGACACTTACCTGTTTAGTTCCTTTGGAAATGTGCAGAAGGGAGAATGTTGGAAAATGCAAAGCAGGTTCCCGAGTATCTGATCCCAGAAGTTAATGCCCGAAGTTTAGAGGCCTTGACCAGGGATCCGTTTTGCATTTCCAACAACCTCTTTTTTAATTTCAGTTACTACTTTGCTTATCAACAATCTGTCGATAAGATTTTCTTTTTTATAAGATTTCAAAGAACAGCCAACTACAGAAGGAAAATGGCACCAAATGTGGAAAAAATAGAAAATTAAAGCCCTGTGAACTGAATTCATCTTATTCTAAGGGACGTTTCGCTCGGTTAAAGGGTGATATAAATACAAATTGCTGTTGTCCCGTTAATGGTGATAGGTTGGAATTAAAAGCACTACAAACATTTCATATTTTTGTCTAAGGATCTTACCGAGCCTAAAATAACTCCGAGAGTGTTCGGCGAATGGACAGAAAACCTACAATGTACTTGGATAGAATATGTTACAATATTCAAGGAATAACCCAGTGTCTGTCTGTCTGTCTATCTATCATTCCGATGTTAGTATTTCTAGCAAAATCATAAATACATTCTTTTAGAAATTACAACATCGCTACAGCAAACGAATTCCCCCGAAGTACAGACATCCACTTACACATATTAAGGGATCTGATTGCAAAAACGTACATTTACTCTAAAAGTTTGTGGGTTCTTTTCATGATAGCATATTGAAATGCCTATATAACAGTATCATAAAGATATGTCTACATTTCATATATTACTTACAATAAGGAGACAGACATTGAAAAAGAAAACTTTTTAAACCAATAGTTTCAAAGAACAAAAGAACATTTCAGTGACTGTGGATTCTGTTAGCGACATTCAGCCAGATAAACAGCTCTTTGATTAGAGGATATTTTTGATATCTTTTGTGTCTCTAGATTGATTAGAAATTGGGGAAGAGATAGCAGAGGCACTATTACATTTATATAAAAATTCATTAGAAAAGAGAATAGTGCCAGAGGACTGGTGGACAGTTAATGTGATTCCTATATTTAAAAGGGAAGATAGAATCAGTCCAGGGAACCATAAACCAATTAGCTTAACGTCGGTGGTAGGAAAGATAATGGATTCCTTACTCAAATATGTAATAGAAAAACATCTAGAAACCGAAAATATAAATATAATAAATAACAGGTTTCAAAGGGAAGGTGATGCATGACCAACCTTATTGAATACTTTGAAGAAGTAACAGAAAGGGTAGACAAGGGTGATGTAGTAGAGGTAATAGAGTCATAGAGTCATAGAGTTATACAGCACGGAGAGAGGCCCTTCGGCCCATCGTGTCCGCGCCGGCCATCAGCCCTGTCTACTCTAATCCCATATTCCAGCATTTGGTCCGTAGCCTTGTATGCTATGGCATTTCAAGTGCTCATCCAAATGCTTCTTGAATGTTGTGAGGGTTCCTGCCTCCACAACCCTTTCAGGCAGTGAGTTCCAGACTCCAACCACCCTCTGGGTGAAAAAGTTCTTTCTCAAATCCCCTCTAAACCTCCCGCCTTTTACCTTGAATCTATGCCCCCTTGTTATAGAACCCTCAACGAAGGGGAAAAGCTCCTTAGTATCCATCCTATCTGTGCCCCTCATAATTTTGTACACCTCAATCATGTCCCCCCTCAGCCTCCTCTGCTCCAAGGAAAACAAACCCAATCTTCCCAGTCTCTCTTCATAGCTGAAGCGCTCCAGCCCTGGTAACATCCTGGTGAATCTCCTCTGCACCCTCTCCAAAGCGATCACATCCTTCCTGTAGTGTGGCGACCAGAACTGCACACAGTACTCCAGCTGTGGCCTAACCAGTGTTTTATACAGCTCCATCATAACCTCCTTGCTCTTATATTCTATGCCTCGGCTAATAAAGGCAAGTATCCCATATGCATTCTTTACCACCTTATCTACCTGTTCCGCCGCCTTCAGGGATCTGTGAACTTGCACACCAAGATCCCTCTGACCCTCTGTCTTGCCTAGGGTCCTCCCATTCATTGTGTATTCCCTTGCCTTGTTAGTCCCTCCAAAGTGCATCACATCGCACTTTTCCGGGTTAAATTCCATTTGCCACTGTTCCGCCCATCTGACCAACCCATCTATATCGTCCTGCAGACTGAGGCTATCCTCCTCGCTATTTACCACCCTACCAATTTTTGTATCATCAGCGAACTTACTGATCATACCTTTTACATTCATATCCAAGTCGTTAATGTAGACCACAAACAGCAAGGGACCCAGCACCCATCCCTGTGGTACCCCACTGGCCACAGGCTTCCAGTCACAAAAACAACCTTCGACCATCACCCTCTGCCTTCTGCCACTAAGCCAGTTTTGTATCCAAAGTGCCAAGGCACCCTGGATTCCATGGGCTCGTACCTTCTTGACCAGTCTCCTGTGGGGGACTTTATCGAAGGCCTTACTGAAATCCATGTATACCACATCCACTGCGTTACCCTCATCCACACGCCTAGTCACCCCCTCAAAAAATTCAATCAAATTAGTCAGACATGATCTTCCCTTGACAAAGCCATGTTGACTATCCCTGATTAATCCTTGCTTCTCCAAGTGGAGACTAATTTTGTCCTTCAGAATTTTTTCCAATAATTTTCCGACCACTGATGTTAGGCTCACTGGCCTGTAGTTCCCCGGTTTTTCCCTACTCCCCTTCTTGAATAATGGTATTACATTAGCGGTTCTCCAGTCCTCTGGCACATCCCCTGTGGCCAGAGAGGTTCTGAATATATGTGTCAGAGCCCCCGCAATCTCCTCCTTTGCCTCACACAGTAGCCTGGGATACATTTCGTCCGGGCCTGGGGATTTATCCATTTTTAGGCCTGCTAAAACCGCCAATACCTCCTCCCGCTCGATGTTAATATGTTCGAGTATATCACAGTCCCCCTGCCGTATTTCTATGTCTACATCGTCCTTCTCCATAGTAATATATTTGAATTTTCAGAAGGCCTTCGATAAACTACTGCATTGTACTTATGACTAAGCTCACAGCATGTGGAGTCAGGGGTCAAGTAGCAGAATGGATAGCAAACTGGCTACAAAACAGAAAACAGAGAGTGGAGATTAAAGGTAGTTACTCAGACTGGCAAAAGATGGGATGTGGTGTTCCATAAGAATCGGTGCTGGGACCACTGTTGTTCACCATTTCATAGAATCATAGAATCACGGAAGGAGGCCATTCAGCCCATTGAGTCATGCCGGCTCTATGCAAGAGCAATCCAGCTAGTCCCACTCCCCCACCCTATCCCTGTAGCCTGCAAATTTTTTCCTTTCAAGTACTTATCCAGTTCCCTTTTGAAGGCCATGATTGAATCTGCCTCCACCACCTCCCCTGGCAGTGCATTCCAGATCATAACCACTCGCTATGTTAAAAAGTTTTTCCTCATGTAACATTTGGTTCCTTTGCCAATCACCTTAAATCTATGTCCTTGAATGGTTTTTAAAATATTTTAAAAATTCATTCTTGGGATGTGGGTATCGCTGGCAAGGCTGGCATTTATTGCCTGTCCCCAGTTGCCCTGAAAAGGTGGTGGTCGGCCGCCGCCTTCTTGAACCGCTGCACTCCAGTGGTTTGATACATTTGAGTGGCTTGCTAGGCCACTCCAGAGTCAACCATGTTGGTGTGGGACTGGACTCACAAATAGGCCAGATTGGGTAAGGACGGCAGGTTTCCTTCCCTTGGGTTGGGTTTTTATGACAATTCACGGTCACTTTTAATAATAACAGTGTTTTATTTTCAAATATTTTTAAAAACTGATTTCAAATTCTTAAATTGTCATCGAATCATTTAATTATAGAATGGTTACAACACGGAAGGAGGCCATTTGGCCATTTCTCTATGCGACAGCAATCCAGCTAGGCCCACTCCCCCGCCCTATCACTGT
The DNA here is from genome assembly GCF_035084215.1 of Heptranchias perlo. NCBI lineage: Eukaryota > Metazoa > Chordata > Chondrichthyes > Hexanchiformes > Hexanchidae > Heptranchias > Heptranchias perlo. The sequence continues at coordinate 42,540,410 of NC_090351.1, read as the reverse complement.
AGCCCTGCAAATCTTTTCCTTTCAAGTACTTATCCAGTTCCCTTTTGAAGGCCATGATTGAATCTGCCTCCACAACCCCCTCTGGCAGTGCATTCCAGATCCTAACCACTCGCTGTGTAAAAAAGTTTTTCCTCATGTCACTTTTGGTTCTTTTGCCAAACACCTTAAATCTATGTCCTCTGGTTCTTGACTCTTCTGCCAATGGGAACAGTTTCTCTCTATCTACTCTGTCTAGACACTTCATGATTTTGAATACCTCTATCAAATCTCCTCTCAACCTTTTCTGCTCCAAGGAGAACAATCCCAGCTTCTCCAGTCTATCCACGTAACTAAAGTCCCTCATCCCTGGAATCATTCTAGTAAATCTCTTCTGCACCTTCTCTAAGGCCTTCACATCCTTCCTAAAGTGCGGTGCCCAGAACTGGACACAATACTCCAGTTTTGGCTAAACCAGTGTTTTATAAAGGTTCATCATGACTTGCTTTTGTACTCTATGCCTCTATTTACAAAGCCCAGGATCCCGTATGATTTTTTAACCACTTTCTCAACCTGCCTGACCACCTTCAACGATTTGTGTACATATAACCCCAGATCTCTCTGTTCCTGTACCCTTTTAGAATTGTGCCCTTTACCTTATATTGCCTCTCCTCATTCTTCCTACCAAAATGTATCACTTCGCATTTTTCTGCATTAAATTTCATCTGCCACATGTCTGCCATTCCACCAGCCTGTCTATGTCCTCTTGAAGTCTATCACTATCCTCCTCACTGTTCACTTCCAAGTTTTGTGTCATCTGCAAATTTGGAAATTGTGCTCTGTACTCCCAAGTCCAAGTCATTAATATATATCAAGAAAAGCAGTGGTTCTAGCACTGACCCCTGGGGAACACCACGATACACCTCCCTTCAGTCTGAAAAAGAGCCATTCACCACTACTCTGTTTCCTGTTACTTAGCCAATTTTGTATCCATGCTGCTACTGCCCCTTTTGTTCCACAGACTTCAATCTTGATGACAAGCCTACCATGCAGCACTTTTTCAAATGCGTTTTGAAAATCCATATACACCACATCAACTGCATTGCCCCCATCTACCCTCTTTGTTGCCTCATCAAAAAACTCTATCAAGTTAGTTAAACACGATTTACCTTTAACAAATCCACGCTGGCTTTCCCTAATCAATCCACACTTGTCCAAGTAACTGCTAATTCTGTCCCGGATTATTGCTTCTAAAAGTTTCCCCACCAATGAGGTTAAAGTGACTGGCCTGTAGTTGCTGGGTTTATCCTGACACCCTTTTTTGAACAAGGGTGTAACATTTGCAATTCTCCAGTCCTCTGGCACCACACCTGTATCTACAGATGTTTGGAAGATTATGACTAGTACCTCCGCAATTTCCACCCTTACTTCCCTCAGCAACCGAGCAAGCATCCCATCCGGACCGGGTGACCTGGACTAAAAATCCAGAGTCATGAGTTCAAATCTCACCACGGCAGCTGGCGAATTTAAAATTTAATTAATTAATTAAATTCAATTAATTAAATAAAATCTGGAATTAAAATACTAGAATCAGTAATGATGGCCATGAAACTACCGGATTGTCGTAAAAACCCATCTGGTTCACTAATGTCCTTTAGGGAAGGAAACCTGCCGTCCTTACCCGGTCTGGCCTAAATGTGACTCCAGACCCACAGCAATTTGGTTGATTCTTAATTGCTCTCTGAAATGGCCTAGCAAGCCACTCAGTTGTAAAATCTCGCTACGAAAAGTTATAGAATTATAGAATCATAGAAGTTTACAACATGGAAACAGGCCCTTCGGCCCAACATGTCCATGTCGCCCAGTTTATACCACTAAGCTAGTCCCAATTGCCTGCACTTGGCCCATATCCCTCCATACCCATCTTACCCATGTAACTGTCCAAATGCTTTTTAAAAGACAAAATTGTACCCGCCTCTACTACTGCCTCTGGCAGCTCGTTCCAGACACTCACCACCCTTTGAGTGAAAAAATTGCCCCTCTGGACCCTTTTGTATCTCTCCCCTCTCACCTTAAATCTATGTCCCCTCGTTATAGACTCCCCTACCTTTGGGAAAAGATTTTGACTATCTACCTTATCTATGCCCCTCATTATTTTATAGACTTCTATAAGATCACCCCTTAACCTCCTACTCTCCAGGGAAAAAAGTCTCAGTCTATCCAACCTCTCCCTGTAAGTCAAACCATCAACTCCCGGTAGCATCCGAGTAAATCTTTTCTGCACTCTTTCTAGTTTAATAATATCCTTTCTATAATAGGGTGACCAGAACTGTACACAGTATTCCAAGTGTGGCCTTACTAATGTCTTGTACAACTTCAACAAGACATCCCAACTCCTGCATTCAATGTATTCATAATAAGAATAAAACCGGATGGACCACACGGCATCGGACCACTAGGCACCGGACACGACAACGGCAAACCAAGCCCAGTCGACCCTGCAAGGTCCTCCTCACTAACATCTGGGGACTTGTGCCAAAATTGGGAGAGCTGTCCCACAGACTAGTCAAGCAACAGCCTGACATAGCCATACTCACAGAATCATACCTTTCAGCTAACATCCCAGACTCTTCCATCACCATCCCTGGGTATGTCCCGTCCCACCGGCAGGACAGACCCACCAGAGGTGGCGGTACAGTGATATACAGTCAGGAGGGAGTGGCCCTGGGAGTCCTCAACATTGACTCTGGACCCCATGAAATCTCATGGCATCTGGTCAAACTTGGGCAAGGAAACCTCCTGCTGATTACCACCTACCGTCCTCCCTCAGCTGATAAATCAGTCCTCCTCCATGTTGAGCACCACTTGGAGGAAGCACTGAGGGTAGCAAGGGCACAAAATGTACTCTGGGTGGGGGACTTCAATGTCCATCACCAAGAGTGGCTCGGTAGCACCACTACTGACCGAGCTGGCCGAGTCCTGAAGGACATAGCTGCTAGACTGGGCCTGCGGCAGGTGGTGAGCGAACCAACATGAGGGAAAAACTTACTTGACCTCGTCCTCACCAATCTACCTGTCGCAAATGCATCTGTCCATGACAGTATTGGTAGGAGTGACCACCGCACAGTCCTCGTGGAGATGAAGTCCCGTCTTCGCACTGAGGACACCATCCAACGTGTTGTGTGGCACTACCACTGTGCTAAATGGGATAGATTCAGAACAGATCTAGCAGCTCAAAACTGGGCATCAATGAGGCGCTGTGGGCCATCAGCAGCAGCAGAATTGTATTCCAGCACAATCTGTAACCTCATGGCCCGGCATATTCCTCACTCTACCATTACCAACAAGCCAGGGGATCAACCCTGGTTCAATGAAGAGTGTAGAAGAGCATGCCAGGAGCAGCACCAGGCGTACCTAAAAATGAGGTGCCAACCTGGTGAAGCTAAAAGTCAGGACTACATGCATGCTAAACAGCGGAAGCAACATGCTATAGACAGAGCTAAGCAATTCCACAACCAACGGATCAGATCAAAGCTCTGCAGTCCTGCCACATCCAGTCGTGAATGGTGGTGGACAATTAAACAACTAACGGGAGGAGGAGGCTCTGCAAACATCCCCATCCTCAATGATGGCGGAGTCCAGCACGTGAGTGCAAAAGACAAAGCTGAAGCGTTTGCAACCATCTTCAGCCAGAAGTGTCGAGTGGATGATCCATCTCGGCCTCCTCCCGATATCCCCACCATCACAGAAGCCAGTCTTCAGCCAATTCGATTCACTCCACATGATATCAAGAAACGGCTGAGTGCACTGGATATAACAAAGGCTATGGGCCCCGACAACATCCCAGCTGTAGTGCTGAAGACTTGTGCTCCAGAACTAGCTGCGTCTCTTGCCAAGCTGTTCCAGTACAGCTACAACACTGGCTTCTACCCGACAATGTGGAAAATTGTCCAGGTATGTCCTGTCCACAAAAAGCAGGACAAATCCAATCCGGCCAATTACCGCCCCATCAGTCTACTCTCAATCATCAGCAAAGTGATGGAAGGTGTCGTCGACAGTGCTATCAAGCGGCACTGACTCACCAATAACCTGCTCACCGATGCTCAGTTTGGATTCCGCCAGGACCACTCGGCTCCAGACCTCATTACAGCCTTGGACCAAACATGGAAAAAAGAGCTGAATTCCAGAGGTGAGGTGAGAGTGACTGCCCTTGACATCAAGGCAGCATTTGACCGAGTGTGGCACCAAGGAGCCCTAGTAAAATTGAAGTCAATGGGAATCAGGGGGAAAACTCTCCAGTGGCTGGAGTCATACCTAACACAAAGGAAGATGGTAGTGGTTGTTGGAGGCCAATCATCTCAGCCCCAGGACATTGCTGCAGGAGTTCCTCAGGGCAGTGTCCTAGGCCCAACCATCTTCAGCTGCTTCATCAATGACCTTCCCTCCATCATAAGGTCAGAAATGGGGATGTTCGCTGATGACTGCACAGTGTTCAGTTCCATTCGCAACCCCTCAAATAATGAAGCAGTCCGAGCCCGCATGAAGCAAGACCTGGACAACATCCAGGCTTGTGCTCATAAGCGGCAAGTAACATTTCCGCCAGATAAGTGCCAGGCAATGACCATCTCCAACAAGAGAGAATCTAACCACCTCCCCTTGACATTCAACGGCATTACCATCGCCGAATCCCCCACCATCAACATCCTGGGGGTCACCATTGACCAGAAACTTAACTGGACCAGCCATATAAATACTGTGGCTATGAGAGCAGGTCAGTGGCTGAGTATTCTGCAGCGAGTGACTCACCTCCTGACTCCCCAAAGCCTTTCCACCATCTACAAGGCACAAGTCAGGAGTGTGATGGAATACTCTCCACTTGCTTGGATGAGTGCAGCTCCAACAACACTCAAGAAGCTCGACACCATCCAAGACAAAGCAGCCCGCTTGATTGGCACCCCATCCACCATCCTAAACATTCACTCCCTTCACCACCGGCGCACTGTGGCTGCAGTGTGCACCATCCACAGGATGCACTGCAGCAACTCACCAAGGCTTCTTCGACAGCACCTCCCAAACCCGCGACCTCTACCACCTAGAAGGACAAGAGCAGCAGGCACATGGGAACAACACCACCTGCACGTTCCCCTCCAAGTCACACACCATCCCGACTTGGAAATATATTGCCGTTCCTTCATTGTTGCTGGGTCAAAATCCTGGAACTCCCTTCCTAACAGCACTGTGGGAGAACCGTCACCACACGGACTGCAGCGGTTCAAGAAGGCGGCTCACCACCACCTTCTCGAGGGCAATTAGGGATGGGTAATAAATGCTGGCGTTGCCAGCGACGCCCACATCCCGTGAACGAATAAAAAAAAAACTTATCTACTTTAAGTGCAGCTAGCCTTTCCTAGTACCACCTCTTTATCAATTTTTAGCCCATCCAGTATCTCAACTGCATCTTCCTTTACTGAGACTCTGGCAGCATCTTCTTCCTTGATAAAGACAGATGCAAAGTACTCATTTAGGACCTCGGCCATACCCTCTGCCTCAATGAGTAGATCTCTTTTTTGGCCCCTTGTCGGCCCCACCCCTCCTTTTACTACCCATTTACTGTTTACATGCCTATAGAAGACTTTTGGATTCCCGTTTATGTTTGCCACCAGTCTATTCTCATACTCTCTCTTTGCCCCTCTTATTTTCTTTTTCACTTCCCCTCTGAACTTTCTATATTCAGCCTGGTTCTCACTTGTGTTATCATCCTGACATCTGTCATACACCCCATTTTTCCGCTTCATCTCACTCACTATCTCTTTTGTCATCCAGGGAGCTCTGGCCTTAGTTGCCCTCCCTTTCTCCTACGTGGGACTGCACCTAGACTGTACCCGAACCATTTTCTCCTTAAAGGCCGCCCACTGTTCAATTACAGTTTTGCCTGCCAATCTTTGATTCCAATTTACCCGGGCCAGACATGTTCTCATCCCATTGAAATTGGCCCTCCTCCAATTGAGTATTTTTACTTTACAGTGGTCCATGCCCTTTTCCATAGCTATTCTAAACCTTATGATACTATGATCGCGGTTCCCTAAATGTTCCCCCACTGACACTTGCCCCACTTGGACCGCCTCATTCCCCAGAATGAAATCCAGTAATGTCTCCTTCCTCGTTGGGCTGGAAACTGGTCAAGAAATTTCTCCCAGAACACTTCAAAATTTCCTCCCCATTTTTGCCCCTTATGTTATCCCAGTCTATATTAGGATAGTTGAAGTCCCCCATTATCACTACTCTATGGCTTTTGCACCTCTTTGTAATTTCCCTGCAAATTTGCTCCTCTAAATCCTTCCCACTAGTTGGTGGCCTATAGAATACACCCAATAGTGTAATGTCACCTCCATTGTTTCTTAACTCTAACCAAATACATTCTGTCCTTGACCCCTCCAGGACATCCTTTCTCTCCAGCACTGCAATATTCTCCTTAATCCCCTTTTTTGAGCCAGGTTTCCGTTATTGCCACAACATCATATTCCCATGTGGTTAATTGCGCCTGCAGCTCACCAACCTTATTTAACATGCTTCGTGCCATGTTGAGATTTGAACTTACTTTGTCTGAATTACTAGTCCAGTAACATAACCATTACCAGAATTAAACTAGATAAGCTAATTAGTTAATAAAACTAAAAATATCGAGTGAATAAAAGCTTTAACTAATTAAATATATAAAACAAGGTTAGCTAGAGATGGCAGAGGAAACTGCAGCATGTGGGAGTTGGTGGAGACCAGTGAGATCCCGAGTAACCACATCTGCAGTAAGTGTCTGCAACTCGAGGAACTTCAGCTCAGAGTTGTTCAACTGGAGTCCCAGCTGCAGACATTGCAATGCATCAGAGAAGGGGAAAGTTATCTGGATGCTTTGATCTAGGAGGCACTCACACCCCTTAGGTTAGGTAGTAGTTTATATTTGGTCTGTGGTCAGGGATAGGAGGATGTGACTGCGAGTCAGGCAGGTATGGGCAGGCAATAATGGAGGAGCCTCAGCACTTGACCTTGTCCAACAGGTACGAGATACTTACTACCTGTGTGGATGAGAAGAAGGACTGCAGGGATGATGGACAAACTGACCCCGGCGCCAGGGTACAGGAGGCCATTCAAGTGGGGGGAGTAAAAAGGAATGTGGTAGTGATAGGGGATGGTATAGTCAGAGGGATAGATACTGTTCTCAGCAGCTACGACCGGGAGTCCCGAAAGCTGTGTTGCCTGCCCAGTGCCAGGGTTAAGAATATCTCCTCAACAGTATAACTACTGTTAGGGGTCATATAAACTACTCCCAGCAGTGTTTTTTGCCCCTTGTTATTTTTTATCTCCAACCGTACTACTTCCTGATCTTCTGAGCCAAGATCCTCTCTGGCTGGAAAATAACTTGGAGCAGGAGGGGGAGATCCACGTAGGACCCGATGACATAGGTAGAACTAGGAATGACATTCTGCTGAGGGAGTTTGATGAGCTAGGCTCCAAATTAATAAGCAGAACCTCAAAGGTAATAATCTCTGGGTTACTAGCTGAGCCACGTGCAAATTGACATAGGGACAAACAGGTCAGAGAGTTAAATGCGTGGCTCAACGAGTAGTGTGGGAGACAGGGGTTTCGATTCATGGGCACCGGCACCAGCACTGGGGAAAGAGGAAGCTGTACGTTGGGACGGGCTCCACTTAAACCGAACTGGGACCATTGTCCTGGCAAATCGAAAAACTAGGGCTGTAGGTAGGGCTTTAAGCTAAAAAGTCGGGGGAGGGGGTAGGGTTCAGGTGAGGGGAAATTTTTCAATCTAAAGAGAAAAGTCAAGGCCATACAGCAGTGCAGCAATTTGGGTAAAGATAAGCAGAGTGTGACAGGAAGAGACAGAATGTTTAACGGTAATAGTGCATCAGTGAATAAGGTCAAATCAGGGAAAAATAGTAAAAAGTTAAAATTTAAGGCATTTTATCTGAATGCACGAAGCATTCGTAACAAGATAGATGAATTAATGGCACAAACAGAGACAAATGGTTTTATCTAGAAGCCATTGCTGAGACGTGGTTGCAGGGTGACCAAGGCTGGGAACTAAATATTCCAGGGTACTTGACTTTTTGAAAAGACAGGCAAAATGGAAAAGGAGGGGGGGGGAGGGGTAGCCCTGATAATAAAGGATGATGTAATGACAGTAGTGAGAGAGGATCTTGGCTCAGAAGATCAGGAAATAGTACGGGGTGGAGATAAAAAATAATAAGGGGCAAAAAACACTGTGGGAGCAGTTTAGAGAACCGCTAACAGTAGTTATACTGTTGGACAGAGTATTAATCAAGAAATAAGAGAAGCTTGTAACAAAGGCAATGCCATAATTGTGGGGGAACTTTAATCTTCATATGGACCGGACAAATCAAATTGGCAAAAGTAGTTTGAAGGATGAGTTTGTGGAATGTATTCGAGACAGTTTCCCAGAACAATATATTTTTTTTATTCATTCATGGGATGTGGGCATCGCTGGCGAGGCCAGCATTTATTGCCCATCCCTAATTGCCCTTGAGAAGGTGGTGGTGAGCCGCCTTCTTGAACCGCTGCAGTCCGTGTGGTGAAGGTTCTCCCACTGTGCTGTTAGGAAGGGAGTTCCAGGATTTTGACCCAGCGACGATGAAGTAACGGCGATATATTTCCAAGTCGGGATGGTGTGTGACTTGGAGGGGAACGTGCAGGTGGTGTTGTTCCCATGTGCCTGCTGCCCTTGTCCTTCTAGGTGGTAGAGGTCGCGGGTTCGGGAGGTGCTGTCGAAGAAGCCTTGGTGAGTTGCTGCAGTGCATGCTGTGGATGGTACACACTGCAGCCACTGTGCTCTGGTGGTGAAGGGAGTGAATGTTTAGGGTGGTGGATGGGGTGCCAATCAAGCGGGCTGCTTTGTCCTGGATGGTGTGGAGCTTCTTGAGTGTTGTTGGAGCTGCACTCATCTAGGCAAGTGGAGAGTATTCCATCACACTCCTGACTTGTGCTTTGTAGATGGTGGAAAGGCTTTGGGGAGTCAGGAGGTGAGTCACTCGCCGCAGAATACCCAGCCTCTGACCTGCTCTCATAGCCACAGTATTTATATGGCTGGTCCAGTTAAGTTTCTAGTCAATGGTGACCCCCAGGATGTTGATGGTGGGGGATTCGGCGATGGTAATGCCATTGAATGTCAAGGGGAGGTGGTTAGACTCGCTCTTGTTGGAGATGGTCATTGCCTGGCACTTGTCCAGCGTGAATGTTGCTTGCCACTTGTGAGCCCAAGCCTGGATGTTGTCCAGGTCTTGCTGCATGCGGGCTCGGACTGCTTCATTATCTGAGGGGTTGCGAATGGAACTGAACACTGTGCAGTCATCAGCGAACATCCCCATTTCTGACCTAATGATGGAGGGAAGGTCATTGATGAAGCAGCTGAAGATGGTTGGGCCTAGGACACTGCCCTGAGGAACTCCTGCAGCAATGTCCTGGGGCTGAGTTGATTGGCCTCCAACAACCACTACCATCTTCCTTTGTGTTAGGTATGACTCCAGCCACTGGAGAGTTTTACCCCTGATTCCCATTGACTTCAATTTTACTATGATGTGGCGATGCCGGTGATGGACTGGGGTTGACAATTGAAAACAATTTTACAACACCAAGTTATAGTCCAGCAATTTTATTTTAAATTCACAAGCTTTCGGAGGCTACCTCCTTCCTCAGGTGAACGATGTGGAAATGAAATCCTCGAAATGAAGTCGCATTTATAATTCACAGAACAATGCTCGGTGAGTACAGACAGTTTTTTCAACTGCCCGTTGCCAAGGCAATCAGTGTGCAGACAGACAGGTGTTACCTGCCAGGTCTCACAGAATATACAAATCACCAAAAAAAACCAACAAACAAAAAAAAAAACAGAGATAGAGAGGTAGAAACATAGAAAAGACAGCAACTGACCCGTTATATTAAAAACAGATAACATTTGTTCGCTGGTGGGGTAACGTGTAGCGTGACATGAACCCAAGATCCCGGTTGAGGCCGTCCTCATGGGTGCGGAACTTGGCAATCAATTTCTGCTCGACGATTTTGCGTTGTCGTGTGTCTCGAAGGCTGCCTTGGAGTATGCTTACCCGAAGGTCGGTGGCTGAATGTCCTTGACTGCTGAAGTGTTCCCCGACTGGGAGGGAACCCTCCTGTTTGGCGATTGTTGCACGGTGTCCGTTCATCCGTTGTCGCAGTGTCTGCATGGTCTCGCCAATGTACCATGCTCTGGGGCATCCTTTCCTGCAACGTATGAGGTAGACAACGTTGGCCGAGTCACAGGAGTATGAACCATGCACCTGGTGGGTGGTGTCCTCTCGTGTGATGGTGGTATCTGTGTCGATGATCTGGCATGTCTTGCAGAGGTTACCGCGGCAGGGTTGTGTGGTGTCGTGGACGCTGTTCTCTTGAAAGCTAGGTAATTTGCTGCGAGCACAACGCAACGCCATCAATGCTCTCAAGACCAACCGCAACATCGTCATCAAACCAGCGGACAAAGGAGGAGCCATAGTCATACAGAACAGAACGGACTATTGCAAAGAAGCATACCGACAACTGGACAACCAGGAACACTACAGACGGTTACCCACAGACCCAACCAAAGAACACACCCACCAGCTCAACAAACTGATCAAGACCTTCGATCCAGACCTTCAAAGCATCCTACGCACTCTCATCCCACGTACTCCCCGCGTGGGAGACTTCTACTGCCTCCCAAAGATACACAAAGCCAACACACCCGGACGTCCTATCGTATCAGGCAACGGAACCCTGTGTGAGAACCTCTCTGGATACATCGAGGGCATCCTGAAACCCATCGTACAGGGAACCCCCAGCTTCTGTCGCGACACTACAGACTTCCTACAAAAACTCAGTACCCACGGACCAGTTGAACCAGGAACACTTCTCACCACGATGGACGTCTCGGCACTCTACACCAGTATCCCCCACGATGACGGCATCGCTGCGACAGCATCAATACTCAACACCAACAACAGCCAATCTCCGGACGCCATCCTACAACTCATCCGCTTCATCCTGGATCACAATGTCTTCACCTTCAATAACCAGTTCTTTACCCAAACACACGGAACAGCCATGGGGACCAAATTCGCACCCCAATACGCCAACATTTTCATGCACAAGTTCGAGCAGGACTTCTTCACTGCACAAGACCTCCAACCAACACTATACACCAGATACATCGACGACATTTTCTTTCTATGGACCCACGGCGAAGAATCACTGAAGAGACTACACGATAACATCAACGAGTTCCATCCCACCATCAAGCTCACCATGGACTACTCCTCAGAATCAGTTTCTTTCTTGGACACACGAATCTCCATCAAAGACGGGCACCTCAGCACCTCACTCTACCGCAAGCCCACGGACAACCTCACGATGCTCCACTTTTCCAGCTTCCACCCTAACCACGTCAAAGAGGCCATCCCTTATGGACAGGCCCTGCGAATACACAGGGTCTGCTCAGACGAGGAGGAACGCGATGGACACCTACAGACGCTGAAAGACGCCCTAGTAAGAACGGGATATGACGCTCGACTCATCGATCGACAGTTCCGACGGGCCACAGCAAAAAATCGCATAGACCTCCTCAGGAGACTAACATGGGACGCAACCAACAGAGTACCCTTTGTCGTCCAGTACTTCCCCGGAGCGGAGAAACTACGCCATGTTCTCCGCAGCCTTCAACATGTCATCAATGACGACGAACACCTCGCTATGGCCATCCCCACACCTCCACTACTCGCCTTTAAACAGCCACCCAACCTCAAACAGAGCATCGTTCGCAGCAAATTACCTAGCTTTCAAGAGAACAGCGTCCACGACACCACACAACCCTGCCGCGGTAACCTCTGCAAGACATGCCAGATCATCGACACAGATACCACCATCACACGAGAGGACACCACCCACCAGGTGCATGGTTCATACTCCTGTGACTCGGCCAACGTTGTCTACCTCATACGTTGCAGGAAAGGATGCCCCAGAGCATGGTACATTGGCGAGACCATGCAGACACTGCGACAACGGATGAACGGACACCGCGCAACAATCGCCAAACAGGAGGGTTCCCTCCCAGTCGGGGAACACTTCAGCAGTCAAGGACATTCAGCCACCGACCTTCGGGTAAGCATACTCCAAGGCGGCCTTCGAGACACATGACAACGCAAAATCGTCGAGCAGAAATTGATTGCCAAGTTCCGCACCCATGAGGACGGCCTCAACCGGGATCTTGGGTTCATGTCACGCTACACGTTACCCCACCAGCGAACAAATGTTATCTGTTTTTAATATAACGGGTCAGTTGCTGTCTTTTCTATGTTTCTACCTCTCTATCTCTGTTTTTTTTTGTTTGTTGGTTTTTTTTGGTGATTTGTATATTCTGTGAGACCTGGCAGGTAACACCTGTCTGTCTGCACACTGATTGCCTTGGCAACGGGCAGTTGAAAAAACTGTCTGTACTCACCAAGCATTGTTCTGTGAATTATAAATGCGACTTCATTTCGAGGATTTCATTTCCACATCGTTCACCTGAGGAAGGAGGTAGCCTCCGAAAGCTTGTGAATTTAAAATAAAATTGCTGGACTATAACTTGGTGTTGTAAAATTGTTTTCAATTTTACTAGGGCTCCTTTGTGCCACACTCGGTCAAATGCTGCCTTGATGTCAAGGGCAGTCACTCTCACCTCACCTCTGGAATTCAGCTCTTTTGTCCATGTTTGGACCAAGGCTGTAATGAAGTCTGGAGCCGAGTGGATCTGGTGGAACCCAAACTAAGCAACGGTGAGCAGGTTATTGGTGAGTAAGTGCCGCTTGATAGCACTGTCGACGACACCTTCCATCACTTTGCTGATGATTGAGAGCGGGCTGATGGGGTGGTAATTGGCCGGATTGGATTTGTCCTGCTTTTTGTAGACAGGACATACCTGGACAATTTTCCATATTGTCAGGGTCGATGCCAGTGTTGTGGCTGTACTGGAACAGTTTGGCTAGAGGTGCAGCTAGTTCTGGAGCACAAGTCTTCAGCACTACAGTCGGAATGTTGTCGGGGCCCATAGCCTTTGTTGTATCCAGTGCACTCAGCCGTTTCTTGATATAACGTGGAGTGAATTGAATTGGCTGAAGACTGGCTTCCGTGATGGTGGGGATATCGGGAGGAGGCAGAGATGGATCATCCACTCGGCACTTCTAGCTGAAGATGGTTGCAAACGCTTCAGCCTTGTCTTTTGCACTCACGTGCTGGACTCCGCCATCATTGAGGATGGGGATGTTTACAGAGCCTCCTCCTCCCGTTCGTTGTTTAACTGTCCACCACCATTCACGACTGGATGTGGTTGGACTGCAGAGCTTTGATCTGATCCGTTGGTTGTGGAATCGCTTCGCTCTGTCTATAGCATGTTGCTTCCGCTGTTAAGCATGCATATAGTCCTGAGTTGTAGATTCACCAGGTTGGCACCTCAGTTTTAGGTATGCCTGAGTGCTGCTCCTGGCATGCTCTTCCACACTCCTCATTGAACCAGGGTTGATCCCCTGGCTTGTTGGTAATGGTAGAGTGAGGAATATGCCAGGCCATGAGGTTACAGATTGTGCTGGAATACAATTCTGCTGCTGCTGATGGCCCACAGCGCCTCATGGATGCCCAGTATTTGAGCTGCTAGATCTGTTCTGAATCTATCCCATTTAGCACGGTGATAGTGCCACACAACACGTTGGATGGTGTCCTCAGTGCAAAGATGGGACTTCATCTCCACAAGGACTGTGCAGTGGTCACTCCTACCAATACTGTCATGGACAGATGTATCTGTGACAGGTCGATTGGTGAGGACGAGGTCAAGTAGGTTTTTCCCTCGTGTTGGTTCACACACCACCTGCCGCAGGCCCAGTCTGGCAGTTTTGTCCTTCAGAACTCAGCCAGGTCAGTCAGTAGTGGTGCTACCGAGCCACTCTTGGTGATGGACATTGAAGTCCCCCACCCAGAGTACATTCTGCGCCCTTGCTACCCTCAGTGCTTCCTCCAAGTGGTGCTCAACATGGAGGAGGACTGATTCATCAGCTGAGGGAGGACGGTAGGTGGTAATCAGCAGGAGGTTTCCTTGCCCATGTTTGACCTGATGCCATGAGATTTCATGGGGTCCGGAGTCAATGTTGAGGACTCCCAGGGCCACTCCCTCCTGACTGTATATCACTGTACCGCCACCTCTGGTTGGTTTGTCCTGCCGGTGGGACAGGACATACCCAGGGTTGGTGATGGAAGAGTCTGGGACATTGGCTGAAAGGTATGATTCTGTGATTATGGCTATGTCAGGCTGTTGCTTGACTAGTCTGTGGGACAGGTCTCCCAATTTTGGCACAAGTCCCCAGATGTTCACGAGGAGGACTATGCAGGTTCGGCTGGGCATGGTTTGTCGTGTCCGGTTTTATTCTTCTTATGACTTTTTTTAAGCAAGATTTTACAACTGAGTGGTTTACTGGGCCATTTCAGAATCAACCACGCTGCTGTGGATCTGGAGTCACATATAGGCTAGACCGGGTAAGGACAGCAGGTTTCTTTCCCTAAAGGGAATTAATGAATCAGATGGGTTTTTACGACAATCCAGTAGCTTTATGACCACTATTACTGATACTAGTTTTTTTAAATTCCAGATTTTATTTAATTAATTGAATTTAATTTCCCCAGCTGCCATAGCGGGATTTGAACTCATAACACTGGATTACTAGTCCAGTAACATAACCACTATGCTACCGTACCCCTATGTCATAGAACCAACCTGGAACAGGTTATTTTAGATCTTGTCTTGTGTAATGAGACAGGGTTAATTAGTAATCTCATGGTAAGGGATCCTCTGGGAAAGAGTGATCATAATATGATAGAACTTCACATTGAGTTTGAGAGTGACGTACTTAAGTCCAAAACAAGAGTCCTAAAATTAAACAAAGCCAATTACATAGGTATGAGGGGCGAGTTGGCTCAGGTAGATTGGGAAATTAGATTAAAAGATATGACGGTAGAGAAGAAATGGCGAACATTTAAATAAATATTACATAATTCTCACGAATATACATTCCATTGAGAAATAAAAACTCCAGGGGAAAAGTGATCCATCCATGGCTAACAAAAGAAGTTAAGGATCATATTAGATTAAAAGTAGAGGTTTATAATAAGAATGTAAGAACATAAGAAATAGGAGCAGGAGTAGGAGTAGGCCATACGCCCTTATCTTGCATAGCAATTTTTTATGTGGCTCCTTATCGAATGCCTTTTGGAAATCCAAATACACTACATCCACTGGTTCCCCGTTATCTACCCTACTAGTTACATCCTCAAAGAACTTTAATAAATTTGTTAAACACTGTGGATGTGGTATACATGGATTTCAGTAAGGCCTTCGATAAAGTCCCCCACAGGAGACTGGTCAAGAAGGTACGAGCCCATGGAATCCAGGGTGCCTTGGCACTTTGGATACAAAACTGGCTTAGTGGCAGAAGGCAGAGGGTGATGGTCGAAGGTTGTTTTTGTGACTGGAAGCCTGTGGCCAGTGGGGTACCACAGGGATCGGTGCTGGGTCCCTTGCTATTTGTAGTCTACATTAATGACTTGGATATGAATGTAAAAGGTATGATCAGTAAGTTCGCTGATGATACAAAAATTGGTAGGGTGGTAAATAGCGAGGAGGATAGCCTCAGTCTGCAGGACGATATAGATGGGTTGGTCAGATGGGCGGAACAGTGGCAAATGGAATTTAACCCGGAAAAGTGCGAGGTGATGCACTTTGGAGGGACTAACAAGGCAAGGGAATACACAATGAATGGGAGGACCCTAGGCAAGACAGAGGGTCAGAGGGATCTTGGTGTGCAAGTTCACAGATCCCTGAAGGCGGCGGAACAGGTAGATAAGGTGGTAAAGAAGGCATATGGGATACTTGCCTTTATTAGCCAAGGCATAGAATATAAGAGCAAGGAGGTTATGATGGAGCTGTATAAAACACTGGTTAGGCCACAGCTGGAGTACTGTGTGCAGTTCTGGTCGCCACACTACAGGAAGGATGTGATCGCTTTGGAGAGGGTGCAGAGGAGATTCACCAGGATGTTACCAGGGCTGGAGCGCTTCAGCTATGAAGAGAGACTGGGAAGATTGGGTTTGTTTTCCTTGGAGCGGAGGAGGCTGAGGGGGGACATGATTGAGGTGTACAAAATTATGAGGGGCACAGATAGGATGGATACTAAGGAGCTTTTTCCCTTCGTTGAGGGTACTATAACAAGGGGACATAGATTCAAGGTAAAAGGCGGGAGGTTTAGAGGGGATTTGAGAAAGAACTTTTTCACCCAGAGGGTGGTTGGAGTCTGGAACTCACTGCCTGAAAGGGTTGTGGAGGCAGGAACCCTCACAACATTCAAGAAGCATTTGGATGAGCACTTGAAATGCCATAGCATACAAGGCTACGGACCAAATGCTGGAATATGGGATTAGAGTAGACAGGGCTGATGGCCGGCGCGGACACGATGGGCCGAAGGGCCTCTATCCGTGCTGTATAACTCTATGACTCTATGACTCTATGACTATTTCCCTTTCATAAAACCATGTAGATTCTGCATAACCATATTATGATTTTCTAAGTGCCCTGTTACAACTTCCTTAATAATGGATTCCAGCATTTTCCTGACAACTGATGTCAGGCTAACTGGCCTGTAGTTCCCTGTTTTCTCTCTCCCTCCTTTCTCGAATAGCGATGTTACATTTACTACCTTCCAATCTGCTGGGACCATTCCAGAATCTAGGGAATTTTAAGAACATAAAAACATAAGAACATGAGAAATAGGAGCAGGAGTAGGCCATCCGGCCCCTCGAGTCTGCTCCGCCATTCAACAAGATCATGGCCGATCTTCTACCTCAACGCAATTTACCTGCGCCATCCCCATATCCCTTGATGCCTTTAATATCTAGACATCTATCGATCTCTGTTTTGAATGTACTCAATGACTGAGCCTCCACAGCCCTCTGGGGTAGAGAATTCCAAAGATTCGCCACCCTCTGAGTGAAGAAATTTCTCCTCATCTCAGTCCTAAATGGCCTACCCCTTATTCCGAGACTGTGACCCTTGGTTCTAGACTCCCCAGCCAGGGGAAACATCCTCCCTGCATCTACCCTGTCGAGCCCTGTAAGAATTTTGTATGTTTCAATGAGATCACCTCTCATTCTTCTAAACTCGAGAGAATACAGGCCCAGTCTACTCAATCTCTCCTCATACGACAATCCCGCCATCCCAGGAATCAGTCTGGTGTTGCACTCCCTCTATGGCAAGTACATCCTTTCTTAGGTAAGGAGACCAAAATTGTACACAATACTCCAGGTGCAGTCTCACCAAGGCCCTGTATAATTGTATTCAAATCCTCTTGTAATAAAGGTCAACATACCATTTGCCTTCCTAATTGCTCGCTGCACCTGCATGTTAGCTTTCAATTACACATGTACGACACCCAGGTCCCTTTGAATATCAACATTTCCCCATCTCACACCATTTAAAAAATACTCTGCATTTCTGTTTTTCCTACCAAAGTGAATAACTTCACATTTTTCCACATTATATTCCATCAGCCATGTTCTTGCCCACTTACTTAGCCTGTCTATATTCCCTTGAAGCCTTTTTGCATCCTCCTCACAACTCACATTCCCACCTAGTTTTGAGTCATCAGCAAGCTTGAAAATATTACATTTGGTCTCCTCATCCAAATCATTGATATAGATTGTGAATAGCTGGGGCCCAAGCACCGATCCCTGTGGTACCCCACTAGTCACAGTCTGCCAACATGAAAAAGATCAGTTTATTCCTACTCTCTGTTTTCTGTCTGTTAACCAATTCTCAATCCATGCCAGTATATTACCCCCAATTCCATGTGCTCTAACTTTGTTCACCAACCTCCTGTATGGGACCTTATCGAAAGCCTTCTGAAAATCCAAATACAGGAAGACTGCAAACGTAGTACCATTGTTTAAAAAGGGTACAAGGGAAAGGTCAAACAATTATAGGCCGGTCAGTCTTACCTCGGTGGTGGGTAAACTATTAGAATCAATACTGAGAGATAGGATAAACTGTCACTTGGAAAGGCATGGTTTAATCAGGGATAGTCAGCATGGATTTGTTCAGGGAAGGTCATGCCTTACAAATCTGATTAAATTCTTTGAGGAAGTGACAAGGAGGATTGATGAGGGTAGTGCAGTGAATGTTGTCTACATGGATTTTAGTAAGGCATTTGACAAGGTCCCACATGGCAGACTGGTCAGAAAGGTAAAAGTCCATGGGATACAGGGAAATGTGGCGAATTGGATCCAAAATTGGCTCAGTAACAGGAAACAAAGGGTAAAAGTCGATGGATGTCTTTGTGAATGGAAATCCGTTTCTAGTGGTGTGCCACAGGGCTCAGTGTTGGGTCCCTTGCTGTTTGTGGTATATATTAATGATTTGGACTTGAATGCAGGGAGCATGATTGGCAAATTTGCAGACGATGCAAAAATTGGCCGCATAGTTGATAGTGAAGAGGATAGCTGTAGACTCCAAGAAGATATCAATGGGTTGGTGGAGTGGGCAGAAAAGTGGCAAATGGTGTTCAACCCGGAGAAGTGTGAGGTAATGCACTTAGGGAGGGCAAACAGCAAAAGGGAATACGCAGTAAACGGGAATATATTAAGAGGGGTAGAGGAAGTGAGAGACCTTGGAGTGCATGTGCACAGGTCCCTGAAGGTGGCAGTACAGGTAGATAAGGTTTGAAGAAGGAATACGGAATGCTCTCCATTATTAGCCGAGGTATAGAATACAAAAGCAAGGATGTAATGATGGAACTGTATAAAACGCTGGTAAGGCCACAGCTGGAGTATTGTGTGCAGTTCTGGTCACTACATTATAGGAAGGATGTAATTGCTCTGGAGAGAGTGCAGAGAAGATTAACAAGAATGTTGCCAGGGCTTGAAAATTGCAGCTACGAGGAGAGATTGGATAGGCTGGGGTTGTTTTCCTTGGAGCAGAGGAGGCTGAGGGGAGATTTGATTGAGGTGTACAAAATTATGAGGGGCCCAGATAGAGTAGATAGGAAGTTCAAGAACTAGAGGGCATAGATTTAAGCTGATTGGCGGAAGGATTAGAGGGGACATGAGGAAAAACCTTTTTACCCAGGAGGTGGTGGGTGTATGGAATTCACTGCCTGAATTGGTGGTAGAGGCAGGGACCCTCAACTCTTTTAAAAAGTACCTGGACCTGCACTAAAGTGCTGTAAGCTGTAGGGCTACGGACCGGGTGCTGGAAAGTGGGATTAGAATGGGCACCTAATTGTTCTTCGAGCCGGCGCGGACACAATGGGCCGAATGGCCCCCTTCTGTGCTGTATCTTTTCGATGGTTCTATGTTTTTACACCACATCCACTTGGTCTCCCTTATCTATTCTACTAGTTACATCCTCAAAGAAGTCCAATAGGTTTGTCAAACATGATTTCCCTTTCATAACTCTGCCAAATCCTATTATTATTTTCTAAGTGTTCTGTTATCACATCCTTTATAATAGACTCTAGCAATTTTCCTACTACTGATGTCAGGCTAACTGGTCTGTAGTTCCCTGTTTTCTCTCTCCCTCCTTTCTTAAATAGTGGGGTTACATTTGCTGCCCTCCAATCTGTAGGAACCATTCCAGAATCTATAGAATTTTGGAAGATGACAACCAATGCATCCACTATCTCTATAGCCACCTCTTTCAAAACCCTGGGATGTAGATCATCAGGTCCTTGGGGTTTATCGACTTTCAGTCCCATTAATTTCTCTAGTACTATTTTTTTACTAATACTAATTTCTTTCGGTTCCTCATTCTCACCAGACCCTTAGTTCTCTAGTATTTAAGGAAGGTTTTTTGTGTCTTCTTCCGTGAAGACAGACACAAAGATCACAACTAATGCATGCACTATCTCTGCAACCACCTCTTTTAGAACCCTAGGATGTAGGCCATCAGGTCCAGGGGATTTGTCAGCTTTTAGTCCCATTAATTTCTCCAGTACTTTTTCTCTACTGACATTAATTGTTTTACATTCCTCACTTTCATTTGCCCCTTGGTTCCCCACTACTTTTGGTATGCTTTTGTGTCTTCTACTGTGAAGACAGATATAAAATATTTGTTTAACGTCTCTGCCATTTCCTTATTCCCCATTATAATTTCTCCTGTCTCAGCCTCTAAGGGACTAACGTTTACTTTTGCTACTCCCTTTTTACATACTTGTCGAAGCTCTTACAATCCATTTTTATATTTTTTGCAAGTTTACTCTCATTCTATTTTCTCCCTTTTTATCAATTTTCTGGTTTCTAAAATTCTCCCAATCCTCAGGCTTACTACTGTTCTCCTTTGGATTTCCAAAAGGTATTTGATAAGGAGCCACACGAAAGGTTGTTACACAAGATAAGGGCTCATGGGGTTGGGGGCAACATATTAGCATGGATACAGGATTGGTTAACGGACAGAAAACAAAGAGTAGGAATAAACGGGTCATTTTCAGGTTGGCAGGCTGTAACTAGTGGGGTGCTGCAAGGATCAATGCTTGGGCCTCAGCTATTTACAATCTATATTAATGACTTAGATGAGGGGATCGAGTGTAATGTATCTAAGTTTGTTGATGATACAAAGCTAGGTGGGAAGTAAGCTGTGAGGAGGATACAGAGTCTGCAAAGGGATATAGACAGGTTAAGTGAGTGGGCGAGAAGGTGGCAGATGGAGTATAATGTGGGGAAATGTGAGGTTATTCACTTTGGTAGGAAGAATAGAAAAACAGAATATTTTTTAAATGGTGAGAAACTATTAAATGTTGGTGTTCAGAGGGATTTGGGGGTCTTTGTACACAAAACACAGAAAGTTAACATGCAGATACAGCAAGCAATTAGGAAGGCAAATGGTATGTTGGCCTTTATTGCAAGGAGGTTGGAGTACAAGAGGAAGGATGTCTTGCTGCAATTTTACAGGGCTTTGGTGAGACCTCACCTGGAGTGCTGTGTACAGTTTTGATCTCCTTACCTAGGGAAGGATATACTTGCCTTAGAGGCAGTGCAAAGAAGGTTCACTTGATTGATTCCTGGGATGAGATTGAGTAGAATGGGCCTATACTCTCTGGAGTTTAGAAGAATGAGAGGTGATATCATGGAAAAATATAAGGTTCTGAGAGGGCATGACAGGATAAATGTTGAGAGGCTGTTTCCCCTGGCTGGAAAATCTAGAACTAGAGGGCATAGTCTAAGGATAAGGGGTCGGCCATTTAGGATTGAGATGAGAAGAAATTTGTTCACTCAGAGGGCTGTGTATCTTTGGATTTCTCTACCCCAGAGAGCTGTGGATGCTGAGTCGTTGAGTACATTCAAGGCTGAGATCGATAAGGGAATCAAGGGATATGGGGATCGGGCGGGAAAGTGGAGTTGAGGACAGAGATCGGTCATGATCTATTGAATGGCGGAGCAGGCTCGAGTGGCCGAATGGCCTACTCCTGCTCTTATTTCTTATGTTTTTCATTACAATACCTTACCCAAGCCTATAATGGAACCTGATTCTCATTTGCTCCGCTCTGTGCTGCTCCTCTTCTATGAGAATAGCTAACGCTTGTCTCCCTATAGGCAACATCGTACCTGCTGCTGAGATGCCCTGACTGTGAATGGGGGCAGGGGAGATCCAAAGATCTCCCAGTGGGATGACTCTGAGAGAGACAGTTGGAAGTAAACACAGGTCCTAGTAGAGAAAAATGCAAAAGCGTTCAGAAAGAAATTCCAAGTTGCAGAAATCACTGTATACAACTTCCAGCCTCTACAAAACTCACAAACTCCTCACTTTGTTTCAGCTAATCCTGACTGCTGCTGTACCCCATATATAAGACTAACTTACCCCGAGTGCAGCAACAGTGTAAACCAGGAAACTCGCATCGCCAGTGGCTCTTACTCTGAAATATGCAAATAAGACCAGCTGGAACTCGGCGGGTGGGTCCTGGGGAGGCTCAAAAAGCACGTGGGAACTCGAGGAAAACATTTTAAAGGCCAACAACGTGCGCAAATGATTTCCACCCCAATTTCCCAGTTAAAAAGTTTCCTGCACCGTTTATAAAGCCCCAATGCGCTGAAAACAGTGCGAGAGCCCCTTCCCCCCAACAAGTGTTTTTTCCCTTTAAATACAAAAGTGAAAAGAAAGTTTGTTGCTCTGAACTTGCCCCAAAGCTGGTTCCCAGACATTCTGCAGATTTCTTTCCAGGCTGTTTCTCTCTGTCCGGTGTTTTCCTCCCTTGTTGCTGTTTTCAGATGGGAATCGAAACATTAATTTTTTTCCTGGCCGTTGAACAAAGTTCAGTGACGGCTCTCGATCTTTTATTACCGATGACATCACTGGGCTCCCTTCACCCAAAGCAAAATGTCTCCATTGTTATTTTGGTAAAATTTTTCCATATGTAATAATTTCAGCCGCTCCCGCCGTGTCCTTTGGGGAGATCCTGCACTAGTAAATTATATTCAACACTCGGACCTTCTTTGATGAACAACATTCCTTCTTTGAGAAATTCGACAATCGTTGGACTCATGATTTGTTTTTAAAGAGCGTTTCAAAGGGAGATTGGAGGAGGAGAGGACGGGGGTGATTGTGGGCACGAACACACATTGGCACTTTGCTTCAAGGCTATATTGATATTTTTGAAAACGTCATTTGATTTGTGAAAAACAAACACGTATATTTTGTCTTCAGGTGTTTTTAGGTAATTTTTATACCAGTTTCAAAGCTCAGGAGCGCCGTTACGGAACGAGTGACAAGAATGGAACCTGCAGGGTGCCACCAGCAATGATCAAAGTCCGTCTCATTCTCATCGAAGACCATCAGCTTCAATCAATGGCAACAGGAGCTCTGATCATCAAATAAAGCTAAGCACTTTTACACAACACATACACATAGAAACAAATATACACACACATACATACACAGACACACATACACAAAAACACATACATGCACATACACAGACACAAATTAATGACTCGGACTTGGGTGTGCAGGGCACAATTTCAAAATTTGCAGATGATACTTGGGAGTGTAGTGAACAGTGAGGAGGATAGTGATAGACTTCAAGAGGACATAGACAGGCTGGCGGAATGGGCGGACATATGGCAGATGAAATTTAACGCAGAGAAGTGCAAAGTTATACTTTTTGGCAGAAGGAATGAGAAGACGCAATATAAACTAAATGGTACAATTCTAAAGGGGGTGCAGGAACAGAGAGACCTGGGGGTATATGTGCACAAATCTTTGAAGGTGGTAAAACAGGTTGAGAAAGCAGTTAAAAAAGCATATGGGATCCTGGGCTTTATTAATAGAGGCATAGAGTACAAAAGTATGGAAGTTATGTTGAATCTTTATAAAACACTGGTTCGGCCACAGCTGGAGTATTGTGTCCAGTTCTGGGCACCGCACTTTAGGAAGGATGTGAGGCCTTAGAGAGAGTGCAGAAAAGATTTACTAGAATGATTCCAGGGATGAGGGACTTCAGTTACGTGGAGAGACTGGAGAAACTGGGGTTGTTCTCCTTAAAGCAGAGAAGGTTGAGAGGAGATTTGATAGAAGTGTTCAAAATCATGAAGGGATTAGATAAAGTAAATAAAGAAAAACTGTTCCCATTGGTGGAAGGGTCGAGAACCGGAGGACACAGATTTAAGATGATTGGCAAAAGAACCAAAGGTGACATGAGGAAAAACCTTTTTACACAGCGAGTAGTTATGATCTAGAATGCACTGCCTGAAAGGGTGGTAGAAGCAGTTTCAATTGTGTCTTCCAAAAAGCAATTGGATAAACACTTGAAGGGAAAACATTTGCAGGGCTATGGGGAAAGAGCAGGGGAATGGGATTAACTGGATTGCTCTTACAAAGAGCAGGCATGGGCTCGATGGGCCAATTGGCCTCCTTCTGTGCTATAACCATTCTATGATTCTAAGATTCTACATACTTACGTGCGCGCACACACACACACACACACACACACATATACACACACACCTACACATACAAAAACACATATACACACACACACACATAGGAACAGAGGTAGGCCATTCAGCCCCTTGAGCCTGTTCTGCCATTCAATCAGATCATGGCTGCTCTGTATCTTAACTCCATCCACCCGCCTTGGCTCCATATCCCTTAATAGCTAGCAAAAATCTATCGATCTCAGATTTAAAATTATTAATTGAGCATCTACTGCTTTTTGTGGGAGAGAGTTCCACATTTCTACCACCCTTTGTGTGAAGAAGTGTTTCCTAACTTCTCTCCTGAAAGACCTGGCTCTGATTTTAAGGTTATGTCCCCTTGTCCTACACTTCCCCATACACACAGACATACACACATAAACAAACACATACATAAACACGCACAAGCACACAAACATATACATACACACATACACACATACACAAACACTCGTACACAAACACACATAGCCATTCACACACAAATATACACAAACACCCGCATACACAAACATATGTACACAAACACACACAAACACACACAGAAACAAAATCAAACAGATACAAACACAAACGCACGCATACAATACACACAAACACATGCATACACAAACACACATACACATACACAAACACATGCATACACAAATTCTCCCATACACACAACACACACATACACAAACCCAAACAGACTCAAACACATACAAACACAAACACACACAAACACAAACACATGCATACAACACATATACAGATACAAACACAAACATGTGCATATACAAACATCAGTATACACAAACACACATGCACAAGCACACACACACAAATCATACACATACAAAAACACACGTATACACAAACACGCACAGACAAACACATACACAAAAACAAGCATACACAAACAGACGTATACACATATATACACATACACAAACATACACATAGACAAACACACATACACAAATGCACGTATAAAGCAGGAGCGGCGAGAGCGGAGGCCCACAACATAAAACAGGAACGAATACAAAAAATCAAGAAAAAGTCAAAAATTGAAGTCACAACACAAGGAGGAGAGCCGAGGGTAAGTCAGGAAGTATTTAGTTTATGGTTAGTGTTTTTAGTGTTTAGTGTTTTAGTGTTAGCTAAACAGTAAATACCCTTAAAGACAAGCAAATAGTTTAAATAACTGTTAGTTAACATGGCGGGACAGCTGGGGCCGGTCCCACGTACATCCTGTGCTATGTGGGAACTTCAGAACACTTCATGTGTCTTGGAGAACCACATGTGCAGGAAGTGCCGCCAACTGTTCGAGCTCGAGCTCAGAGTTTCTATGCTTGAGGGGCGGCTGGCGACACTACAGTGCATACGGGGAGCTGAGAGTTTTGTAGAAAACACGTTTCAAGAGGTAGTCACCTCGCAGCTGCAGAGAGTTCAGGCGGAGAGGGAGTGGGTGCCCACCAGACAGACTAGGAGCAACAGTGCAGGGGTCCCCTGGGAGTGTGGCACTCACAAAGCGGTTTTCAGTGATGAATATCAGTGAGGGTGTTGTCACCTCGGGGGAGTGCAGTCAGGAGCAAATCCACCGCACCGTGGGAGACTCGGCTGCTCAGGGACAAAAGAAATGCAGTTGTTACAGGGGATTCGATTGTCAGGGGGTAGACAAGCATTTCTGCAACCGCAGACGTGAGTCCTCCATGATATGTTGCCTCCCTGGTGCCAGGGTAAAGGACATCACTGAACGGGGGCAGAACATTTTGAGGGGGGAAGGGGAACAGCCAGAAGTCGTGGTCCTTGTAGGAACCAATGACATAGGAAGGAAAACGTCCAGGTCCTGCAGTCAGAGTTTCAGGAGCTAGGGAGGAAGTTAAAAAGCAGGCCCTCAAAGGTAGTAATCTCTGGATTACTCCTAGTGCCATGTGCTAGTGAGTATAGGAATAGTAGGATAAGACAGGTTAATGTGTGGCTGGAGGAATGGTGCAGGAGGGAGGGCTTCAGCTTCCTGGTGCATTGGGACCAGTTCTGGGGCAGGAATGATCTGTTCAGGACGGATGGGTTGCACTTCCAACAGAGCTGGGACCAATGTCTTCGCGGGAAGGTTAACAAGTGCTGTGGGGGAGGGTTTAAACTAATTTGGCAGGGGGATGGGCACCAGGATGAAACATTAGAGAGGAGAAACAAGGTGCACAGAGGACCGGGAGAGACAAATAGCACTATAGTTCAGAAATAGGAGGAATCAGACAGGGGGTAAATGTGAGGCAGTCTAAGATGAGATTGGAGTGCATGTACGTAATTGCATGTAGTGTGGTAAATTAGATTGGTGAGCTGCAGGCGCAAGTCGCCAGATGGGACTATGATATAGAGGCAATAACAGAGACCTGGCTCAAAGAATATTTCTGGCTACAAGGTGTTCAGGAAACACAGGGAAGGAAAGAAAGGAGTGGGAGTGGCAGTATTGATCAAAGAAACTATTATAGCACTGGAAAGGGATGATGTAGTTGAGGGGTCAAAGACAGAATCTATTTGGTTAGAATTAAGGAACAATAGAGGAGCACTCCTGGGTGTATACTATAGACCACTAAATAGTGGGAAGAGGATGGGGGAGCAAATTTGCAGGAACATTACAGAAAGATGCAAGAACTATAGAAAAATAGGGGCAGGAGTAGGCCATTCGGCCCTTCGAGCCTGTTCCGCCATTCAATATGATCATGGCTGATCCTCAATCTCAGTACCATATTCCCGCTCTCTCCCCATACCCCTTGATGCCTTTTGTGTCTAGAAATCTATCTAGCTCCTTCTTAAATATATTCAGTGACTTGGCCTCCATAGCCTTGTGTGGTAGAGAATTCCACAGGTTCACCACCCTCTGAGTGAAGAAATTTCTCCTCATTTCAGTCCTAAATGTCCTACCCCGTATCTGAGTCTGTGACCCCTCATTCTGGACCCCCCAGCTAGGGTAAACATCCTCCCTGCATCCAGTCTGTCTAGCCCTGTCAGAATTTAATATGTTTCAATGAGATCCCCTCTCATTCTTCTAAACTTGAGTGAATACAGGCCGAGTCGACCCAATCTCTCCTCATACGACAGTCCTGCCATCCCAGGAATCAGTCTGGTGAACCTTCACTGCACTCCCTCTATGGCAAATATATCCTTTCTTAGATAAGGAGACCAAAACTGCACACAATACTCCAGACGTGGTCTCACCAAAGCCCTTTATAACTGCAGTAAGACATCCTTGCTCCTGTACTCAAATCCTCTTGCAATGAAGGCCAACATACCATTTGCCTTCCTGACAGCTTGCTGCACCTGCATGTTTGCTTTCAGTGACTGGTGTACAAGGACACCCAGGTCCCTTTGTACATCAACATTCCCCAATCTATCAGCATTTAAATAATACTCTGCCTTTTTGTTCATGATAATGGGGAACTTCAATTATCCCAATATAGACTGGGACAGTAACAGTGTAAAGGGAGGGGGAGGAATTCCTGAAGTTTGTTCAAAAGAACTATCTGGAACAGTGTGTTTCCAGCCCAATGAGGAAGGAAGCAGTGCTGGATCTAGTTCTGGGGAATGAGGTGGGGCAGGTAGAGCATGTTTCAGTGGGGGAGCATTTGGAGAACAGTGATCACAATATCATTAGGTTTAGAATAGTTATGGAAAAGGTCAAAGAACAATCAAATGTGAAAATATTTAATTGGAGGAAGGCAAATTTCAGTGAGTTAAAAAGGAATCTTGCCCAGGTGGATTGGAATCAAAAAATTGGCAGACAAAACAGTAATTGAACAATGGGAGGCCTTCAAGGAGGAGGTGGTTCTGGCACAGAGTAGACACATTCCCACAAAGGGGAAAGGAAGGGCATCCAAAGCTAGAGCTCCCTAGATTGAGTAAGATACAGAGATTAAGATGAAACAGTAAAAGGAGGCTTATGACAAATGTAAGGTTCATAATACAGTAGAGAACCAGGCTGAATACAGAAAGTACAGAGGAGAGCTAAAAAAGGAAATAGGAGGGGCAAAGTCTTTTACAAAATCTTAAACTCAAAAATCTTTCATAAACATATAAAAAGCAAAATGATAGTTAAAGGAATGTTGGGGCCGATTAGGGGCAAAGAAGAAAATCTTCTTGTAAAGGCAGAGGGCATGACTGAGGTACTGAATGAGGACTTTGCATCCTTCTTCACAAAAGAAGAGGATGATGTTAATGTCACAGTAGAGGAGGAGGAGTAGAGATATTGGATAGGATAAAAATAGAGAGTAAGGAAGTGCTAAATAGGTTGGCCTCACTCCAAGTTAACAAGTCACCCGATCCAAATGGGATGCATTCTGGGTTACTGAGGGAAGCAAGGTTGGAGATAGCAGAAGCTCTGACCACAATCCTTCAGTCCTCCTTGGACATGGGAGTGGTGCCAGAGGACTAGAGGATTGCAAATGTTATATCCCTATTCAAAACATGAGAGAGGGATAAACTTGGTAACTACAGGCCAATCAGTCTAATGTCAGTGGTGGGAAAATTACTAGAGACTATTATCAAGGACAAAATTAATTCTCACTTGGAGAAGCATGGGTTAATAAGGGACAGCCAGCAGGATTTGTTAAAGGCAAATTGTGTCTTACTAACCTGATTGAGTTCTTTGATGAAGTATCAGAGAGGGTTGGTGAAGTTAGTGCAATAGATGTCTATATGGACTTTCAAAAGGCATTTGATAAAATACCACAAAACAGACTTATTCGGAAAATGGAAGCACATGGGATTAAAGGGGTGGTGATAACTTGGTATGTAATTGGCTAAGGGATAGGAGACAGAGAGTAGTGGTGAATTGATGTTTTTTGACCGGAGAGAAGTTTGCAGTGGGGTCCCCCAGGGGCCAGTATGAAGACCATTGCTTTTCTTGTTATATATAAATGACCTGGACTTGGGTAAAGGGAGTACAATTTTGAAGTTTGCGGATGATACAAAACTTGGCAACTTAGTAAATAGTGAGGGGGATAGTACCAGACTTCATACAACATAGGAACAGGAGTAGGCCATTCAGCCCCTCGTGCCTGCTCCGCCATTTGATAAGATGATGGCTGATCTGTGATCTAACTCCATTTACCCGCCTTTGGCCCATATCCTTTAATACCTTTGGTTGCCAAAAACCTATCTATCTCAGATTTAAATTTAGCAATTGAGCTAGTATCAATTGCAGTTTGCGGAAGAGAGTTCCAAACTTCTACCACCCTTTGTGTGTAGAAATGTTTTCTAATCTCGGTCCTCAAAGGTCTGGCTTTAATTTTTAGACTGTGCCCCCCACTCCTAGAATCCCCAACCAGCGGAAATAGTTTCTCTCTATCCACCCTATCTGCCCCCCTTAATATCTTATAAACTTCGATCAAATCACCCCTTAACCTTCGAAACTCAAGAGAATACAACCCCAATTTGTGTAATCTCTCCTTGTAACTTAACCCTTGAAGTCCGGGTATCATTCTAGTAAACCTACGCTGCACTCCCTCCAAGGCCAATATAGAATCATAGAATCATAGAAGTTTACAACATGGAAACAGGCCCTTCGGCCCAACATTTCCATGTCGCCCAGTTTATACCACTACGCTAGTCCCAGTTGCCTGCACTTGGCCCATATCCCTCTATCCCCATCTTACCCATGTAACTGTCCAAATGCTTTTTAAAAGTCAAAATTGTACCCGTCTCTACTACTGCCTCTGGCAGCTCGTTCCAGACACTCACCACCCTTTGAGTGAAAAAATTGCCCCTCTGGACCCTTTTGTATCTCTCCCCTCTCACCTTAAATCTATGCCCCCTCGTTATAGACTCCCCTACCTTTGGGAAAAGATTTTGACTATCTACCTTATCTATGCCCCTCATTATTTCATAGACTTCTATCAGATCACCCCTAAACCTCCTACTCTCTAGGGAAAAAAGTCTCAGTCTATCCAACCTCTCCCTATAAGTCAAACCATCAAGTCCCGGTAGCATCCTAGTAAATCTTTTCTGCACTCTTTCTAGTTTAATAATATCCTTTCTATAAATATGTCCTTCCGAAGGTGCGGTGCCCAGAACTGCTCACAGTACTCCAGGTGCGGTCTAACCAGGGTTTTGTATAGCTGCAGCATAACTTCTGCCCCCTTGTACTCTAGTCCTCTGGATATAAAGGCCAGCATTCCATTAGCCTTATTGATTATTTTCTGCACCTGTTCATGACACTTCAATCATCTATGTACCTGAACTCCTAAGTCCCTTTGGACATCCACTGTTTTAAAAATTTTTACCATTTAGAAAGTACCCTGTTCTATCCTTTTTTGATCCAAAGTGGATGACCTCACATTTGTCTACATTGAATTACATTTGCCACAGTTTTGCCCATTCACCTAATCTATCAATATCGCTTTGTAATTTTATGTTTTCATCTACACTGCTTACAATGCCACCAATCTTTGTGTCATCGGCAAACTTAGATATGAGACTTTCTATGCCTTCATCTAAGTCGTTAATAAATATTGTGAATGATTGAGGCCCCAAGACAGATCCCTGCGGGACTCCACTAGTCACATCCTGCCAATGTGAGTACCTTCCCATTATCCCAACACTCTGTCACCTTTCGCTCAGCCAACTTCCTAACCAAGTCCGTACTTTTCCCTCGATTCCATGAGCTTCTATCTTAGCTAACAGTCTCTTATGTGGGACCTTATCAAATGCCTTCTGGAAGCCCATATAAATAACATCCATTGACAGTCCCCTGTCCACTACTTTAGTCACCTCTTCAAAAAAT
The DNA here is from genome assembly GCF_035084215.1 of Heptranchias perlo. Taxonomy (NCBI): domain Eukaryota; kingdom Metazoa; phylum Chordata; class Chondrichthyes; order Hexanchiformes; family Hexanchidae; genus Heptranchias; species Heptranchias perlo. The sequence goes on along the minus strand of NC_090351.1, from coordinate 42,509,602 downwards.
TCAATCAGGTTTGTCAGGCACGACCTACCTTTCACAAATCCATGCTGGCTCTCTCTGATTAACTGAAAATTCTCGAGGTGGTCAGTCACCCTATCCTTAATTATAGACTCCAGCATTTTCCCCACAACAGATGTCAGGCTAACTGGTCTATAATTCCCTGGTTTCCCTCTCCTTTCTTAAAAAGCGGAGTGACATGTGCAATTTTCCAATCTAGAGGGACAGTTCATGAATCTGGAGAACTTTGAAAGATTATAGTTAGGGCATCTGCAATGTGCTCACCTACTTCCTTTAATCCCTGGGATGGAAACCATCTGGTCCTGGGGATTTGTCACTCTTTAGTGCTATTATTTTCTGCATTATTGTTGCTTTACTTATGTTAATTTTATTGAGTCCCTGACCCCGATTCAATATTAATTTTCTTGGGATTTCCGGCATGCTATCCTCTTTTTCTACTGTAAATACTGACGCAAAGTAATCGTTCAACATGTCCGCCATTTCCCCATTGTCAATGACAATACCCCCACTTTCAGTTTTTAAGGGGCCAACACTGCTCCTGACCACCCTCTTTTTCCTAATATAACTATAAAAGTTCTTCGTATTGGTTTTGATATCCCTTGCAAGTTTCTTTTCATACTCTCTTTTTGTAGCTCTTACTATCTGTTTTGTGACCCTTTGTTGAACTTTGTATCTTTCCCATTCGTCAGGATCTGTGCCATTTTTTGCCTTTTTGTATGCCCTTTCCTTATGTCTTATACTGTCCCTTGCCTCTTTAGTTGTCCATGGCTGTTTTTTTTGGCAAGTAGAGTTCTTGTCCCTCAAGGGTATAAACCGATTCTGTATCTCGTTAAATGTTTCTTTAAACATTTCCCACTGATCATGAGTCGTTTTACCCATTAACAGATTTGCCCAGTTTACTGTGGACAGTCTCTGTCTCATCCCATTGAAGTCGGCCTTACCCAAGTCTAGAATCTTAGCAGCTGATTCACTTTTTTCCCTTTCAAACACTACATTGAACTCATGATGTGGAGATGCCGGTGATGGACTGGGGTTGACAATTGTAAACAATTTTACAACACCAAGTTATAGTCCAGCAATTTTATTTTAAATTCACAAGCTTTCGGAGATTTTCTCCTTCCTCAGGCAAATGTTTCAAGATCTCCTTGAAGCCTACGCATTTATACATATGTATAAATGCGTAGGCTTCAAGGAGATCTTGAAACATTTGCCTGAGGAAGGAGAAAATCTCCGAAAGCTTGTGAATTTAAAATAAAATTGCTGGACTATAACTTGGTGTTGTAAAATTGTTTACATTGAACTCGATCATGTTATGATCGTTATTGGATAGAGGACAGAGACAGACTGGTGAAATGGGCAGACACATGACAGAGGTAATTTAATGTGGATAAGTGTGAAGTGATGCACTTTGGGAGGAACAACACGGAGAGGCAGTATAATCTAAATGGTACTATTTTGAGGGGGTGCAAGAGCAGAGGGACCTGGGGATGCATTGTCACAAATCTTTGAAGGTAGCAGGGCAAGTTAATAAGACGATTAAGAAAGCCTATGGGCTACTTGGCTTTGTAAATAGGGGCATTGAATACAAAAACAAGGGAGTCATGCTAAACCTATAAAAATCACTGGTTCGGCCTCAGCTGGAGTATTGTGTACAATTCTGGGCACGCACTTTAGGAAGGATGTCAAGGCCTTGGAAAGATTGCAGAGGAGATTTACCAGAATGATACCAGGGATGAGGGACTTCAGTTATGTGGAGAGATTGGAGAAGCTGGGATTGTTCTCCTTAGAGCAGAGACGGTTAAGGGGAGACCCGATAGAGGTATTCAAAATAATCAGGGGTTTTGATAGAGTAAATAGGGAGAAACTGTTTCCTCTCACTAGTGGGTCAGTAACCAAAGGGGGAGACCAGAACTAGGCACCCTTGGCAGGAGTAACTATGACTCTCTTGGGAGTCCCTGTTTCCTTGGAGAGTCATAGCTTTGTAGCTGCGACCTCTTGTGGGTTCTTGGTTGCAGTGAGCCGTGCCTCCTCGTGGTCCCGCCGGGCAACAACATACAAAAGTTGGCTAAATGGGCTGCCCGGAGAACTCTCAACCGTGGTACTCTTGTGTACTTCTCTATCGCGGTTTGCCGTGTGCGACCTCACGGTTGTTCAAAGAAGACACAAGCACGTGATGTTGGGAGATTACCTCCCTCAGGAGGGGACTTAAAAACTAAGGAGCTTGCTCCCATCCGGGTGGGAACGTCCGGGGAAAAAAGATCCCCGCTTGTGGATTAAGCGACCCAAGTGAAAAGTAATCAGCTGGAATGTACACTGGGCAAACTCCTGTAGTCCTGGTATTACCGCCTCATTGAGGAACTTCGAATATGGACCAACTTTCGATGGATAGTTCCAACCGGAAAGATTGAGCGATAACTTTGTATTCAAGGGATCCCGCCAATAACGCACCCGGCGCTGTCTCGACAAACTTGTTTGTCTTCATGATATTACCCTCCTTAATATTGACATTTTATCGGACTCCTTGTTTTAAACTTATGGACTTATGTTTTATCATCCATGTTTTATTGTTGTATTTCACTGTGTTATTCGCTATTTTAATTGGACTTATCCATCCATTTTATTTTTTAGAATCGGTCTTATATTAATTAGTCACACTCGTTAGTTTTTAGTTTAGTTTAAATATCAGTTTTGTTTCTCTTTTGTTTTTCTTTTCCCCATGCAGTTGATATCATCAGTCCACCCGATTTGATTCTGCTTCATTTGTATTTTTTTTAACATCTGGGGCTCCCAGTCTAGCCATCCTTGTGGTTTCAGTCTGGATAGTCACTATGAGTTGATGAGCAACTTAAAAACTGGAAAAGGACATTATGTCCACGAGTGTATTTTAATAGTCTTTAATAAATCCAATAGGGAATTCAGGAGAAACTTCTTTACCCAGAGAGTGGTTAGAATGTGGAACTCGCTATCACAAGGAGTAGTTGAGGCGACCAGCATAGATGCATTTAAGGGAAGTTAGAGAAACACATGAGGGAGAAAGGAATAGAAGGATATGCTGATAGGGTGAGATGAAGTAGGGAGGGAGGAGGTTCGTGTGGGGCATAAACACCGGCATAGACCAATTGGGACGAATGGCCTGTTTCTGTGCTGTACTTTCTATGTAATTCTATGTACTGTGCTCTAATACACTGTTCTATACATACTGTGCTCCAATACAATTTAATATACGTATTGTGCTCTAATACACAGTAATATACGTTCTCTGCTCTAATACACTGTAATATATACGTTTTCTGCTCTAATGCACTGTAATATATACGTACTGTGTTCCATTATACTGCTGCAGCAAGTAGAAGATTGTAAATGGTAAAATGGGGCAGAACTTCAGCTGTTTTCTGAGCTCTTTGTAACCTATGTCTGACCCTGGTGTATGAAAGACTGACAGACTGACCATTGAGAGGTTTGTGCTGAGCCACACTGAAAGAATTCAGAATGCCAGCTCTTTATCAGTCACAGGCCTGCCTCAGAATTATTTATTTGATTTAAGTATTTCAAATGTTGCCTCCTTCCCCCATGACCCCTTAGGCTAACATCTGCCACTCAGACTGCACTATAACAAGCATGGTTCCCGAAGATGGATAGATACTGAGCAACTCGACAAAAATAATCTACCACTGCTGTAACTGACTGCTCTCCTTGGGCTTCTGAGGTAATTAGATTGACCTCTGACTGGTTTTAAGCCTGACGGCCAGTCTGAACATTCCAGTTGAAAATAAAATGATGAAAATACCACTGCTGAAATATTTTAGGAAACAGAATACATTTTTCTGCCCCAATGAAAACAGAATAATCTTCCTAAATCTCACTCCGCCTTTCCCACTTTCTACTCCTTTTCTTCAATATAACTTAATCCTGTAACACAGGCCTTTGTAATGTTCACAGATACCTTAACTATCCAATGATCCTAAACTGACCCAATCATTCAGCATTGATCCAATGATCCTACATTGATCCTATGATCCTGCATTGATCCAATGATCCTGCATTGATCCAGTGATCCTGCATTGATCCAATGATCCTATATAGATCCAGTGATCCTGCATTGTTCCTATGCATTGCAATCAGGCAGAGTCAACACGGCTTTGTGAGAGGGAAATTGTGTTTGACTAATTTATTAGAGTTCTTTGAGGAAGTAACAAGCAACGTGGATAAAGGGGATCCTGTGGATGTGGTGTACTTGGATTTCCAGAAGGCTTTTGACAAGGTGCCACATCAAAGGCTACTACACAAAATAAGAGCTCATGGTGTAGGGGGTAACATATTAGCATGGATAAAGGATTGGTTAGCTAACAGGAAACAGAGAGTACATAAGAACATAAGAACAAAAGAAATAGGAGCAGGAGTAGGTCATCCGGCCCCTCGAGCCTGCTCCACCATTCAACAAGATCAAGGTTGATCTTCTACCTCAACGCCATTTTCCTGCACCATCCCCATATCTCATGATTCCTTAAATATCTAGAAATCTATCGATCTCTGTTTTGAATGTACTCAATGACTGAGCCTCCACAGCCCTCTGGGGTAGAGAATTCCAAAGATTCGCCACCCTCTGAGTGAAGACATTTCTCCTCATCTCAGTCCTAAATGGCCTAAGCCTTCTTCTGAGACACTGACCCCTGGTTCTAGACTCCCCAGCCATGGGAAACATCCTCCCTGCATCTACCCTGTCGAGCCCTGTAAGAATTTTGTATGTCTCAATGAGATCACCTCTCATTCTTCTAAACTCTAGAGAATACAGGCCTAGCCTACTCAATCTCTCCTCATACGACAATCCCGCCATCCCAGGAATCAGTCTGGTGAACCTTCGTTGCACTCCATCTACGGCAAGTATATATTTTCTTAGGTAAGGAGACCAAAATTGTACACAATACTCCAGGTGCGGTCTCACCAAGGCCCTATATAATTGCAGTAAGGCATCTTTACTCCTGCACTTAAATCCTCTTGTAATAAAGGCCAACATACCATTTTCCTTCCGAACTGCTTGCTGCACCTGCATGTTAGCTTTCAGTGACTCATGTACAACGACACCCAGGTCCCTTTGAACATCAACATTTCCCAATCTCTCACCATTGAGTAGGCATCAATAGGTCATTTTCAGGTTGGCAAGATGTAACGAGTGGAGTGCCACAGGGATCAGTGCTGGGTTCTCAACTATTTACAATCTATATCAATGACTTGGATGAAGGGACCGAACGTATGGTTGCTAAACTTGCTGATGGCACAGAGGTAGGTAGGAAAGTAAGTTGTGAAGAGGACATAAGGTGCTCAATTTTGAAATCGTGGTGGGTTGGCAGCGGGGGTTGAAGGTGCACATGGCAAACCCGAATGAAAAAACTTATCGTTCCCGATGCAATCGCAATGTAATTGATGGTGATTAAAGTTCTTTCCGGGTTTTGCGCCCGGCAGCTATCCTGATTGACAGACTGGCTGCCGACAGGAGCTGCAATGCCGAGCGGGGGCAGAGAAAGAGACGTCATCCGGCGCTGGAACGGAAGATCGGGGGGAGGGAGAGTGGAAGATCCGGGGGGGAGGGGAAGATCGGGGGGGGGGACATGGGGAGGGACAGCGGATGATCGGGATGGAGAGGGAAGATCAGGGGAGAGGGGAAGATCGGGGGGTCATGGGGGGGAGAGAGGAAGATCAGGGTGACATCGGGGGGGGGAAGGGGGAGATCGGGGGGGACATTGGTGGGGTGAAGATGGGGAGATGGGGGGAAAGGGGGAGATCGGAGAGGGAGACATCGGAGCAGTGTGGAAAGGTAGGTTGATTTTATGTTTTAACTTTGTGCAATGGTTTGTTATTTAATTTATTTTGTTTCTTTTTGCCTGGTCCGGCCCTTCATGCCTGGTTTCACCGTGAATCAGTGGAAAGCCGCCCAGGTAAGTTAAAAATCTTTCTAACTTACCTAATATGTCACAAGTGCCTTAAGTACCTCAATGAGGTACGTTTGGTACTTTAACCATCATCCTGCCGGCTTTAATTGTCGGGACGTCTGTGCGCACACAGGTGTGTCTGTGAGAAACTCGGAAGTTGGTGGGTTTGAACCAGCTTCCGAACCCACTCTGCATTTCTGCAATTTTTGCAGCCCCCAACGCACCCGCAATTGAAGTTTAAAATTGAGCCCAAGGAGACTGCAAAGGAATATAGACAGGTTAAGTGAGTGGGCAAAAAATTGGCAGATGGAGTATAATGTGGGAAAATGTGAACTTGTCCATTTTGGCAGGAGGAATAGAAAAGCAGTATATTATTTAAATGGAGAGAGATTACAGAACTCTGAGGTACAGAGGGATCTGGGTGTCCTAGTACATGAATCACAAAAAGGTAGTATGCAGGTAAAGCAAGTGATTAGGAAGGCAAATGGAATGTTGTCATTTATTGCAAGGGGAATGGAATATAAAAGTAGAGATGTTTTGCTACAGTTGTACAGGGCATTGGTGAGACCACATCTAGAATACTGTGTGCAGTTTTGGTCTCCTTATTAAGAAAGGACATAATTGCTTTAGAGGCGATTCAGAGAAGGCTCACTCGACTGATTCCTGGGATGAGGGGGTTATCTTACGAGGAAAGGTTGGACAAGTTGGGCCCGTATACACTGGAGTTTAGAAGAATGAGAGGTGATCTTATTGAAACATATAAGATCCTGAGGGGACTTGAAAGGATAGATGCTGAGAGGATGTTTCCCTTTGTGGGAGAGACTAGAACAGTTTAAAAATAAGGGGTCTCCCATTTAACACAGAGATGAGGAAAAAAATTTTCTCTCATGGGGTCATGAGTCTGTGGAACTCCCTTCCCCAGAGAGCAGTGGAGGCAGGGTCATTGAATATTTTTAAGGCTGAGTTAGATAGATTCCTGATTAACAAGGGAGTCAAAGGTTATAGTAGGTAGAGGGGAAAGTAAGTTTGAGGTCACAATCAGATCAGCCATGATCTTATCAAATGGCAGAGGAGGCTCGAGGGGCCGAATGGCCTACCCCTGCTCTTAATTCGTATGTCCATATGATTCTATGATCCTGTATTGACCCAATGACCCTGTATTGATCCAATGATCCTGTGATCCTGTATTGATCCTGTGATCCTGTATTGATTCAATGATCCTGTAGTGATCCAATGATCTTGTATTGATTCAATGATGCTGCATTGATCTTATGATCCTGTATTGATTCTATGATCCCGTATTGATCTTATGATCCTGTATTGATCTTATGATCCTGTATTGATTCTATGATCCTGTATTGATCTTATGATCCTGTATTGATCCTATGATCCCGTATTGATCCTATGATCCTGTATTGATCCTATGATCCTGTATTGATCTTATTGAGAATCCCTACGTGGTCAGTTTTTGGGTAAAATATTAAGATGCCTACGTGGCAAAGAAGCAGAATGCAAAATGGTTAGAAAGGGTTAATTAGTTAGTAACTGAGATTGGTACAGGTGGCCTGGCCTCCTGCTGGGCCATATGTTTGCGTAGTCAGCAGGTTTGCATTGTCTTATCAATGTAGAGTCTTTGATGTGATTCAAGGACTGGTCTGAATGTCTCCATGTTTATGGCAGATCAATATAGGTAACGAGCTTAGCCAAAGTTGAAAGACATTCCAGGTTGGGAGATAAGGAACAGAAGGAACAGGAAAGAACATTCCAGGTTGGAAGGTGAGGAAGTATCCCCTTTGATGTCTAACAGCAACATGATCAGCACATGGACGATCTATGATTGGCCGGCAATAATGTAACCTCGCATGGCAACCTATGCCCGGCTTATGATTGGTGTTGACCCTCGTTAAGTATGTTCCAACCCCTATTGATCTGTAGAAAAACGTGTGGATTTCTGTATGTTTCTTGTTCTTGCTCTGCCAGCATAGAGGGACTCTATCAGGAGTCCAAATCAATGCTGCAGACTAAGAACCCTGCTATTAAAGTTGTGATGAACTTTAAAATGTATTCGACTCAGTTTTTACTGAACCAGACTGAGGGGAAAGAATCCGGATCGTCATTATGATCCTGTATTGATCCTATGATCCCGTATTGATCCTATGATCCTGTATTGATCCTATGATCCCGTATTGATCCTATGATCCTGTATTGATCCTATGATCCTGTGATCCTGTATTGATCCTGTGATCCTGTATTGATTCAATGATCCTGTAGTGATCCAATGATCTTGTATTGATTCAATGATGCTGCATTGATCTTATGATCCTGTATTGATTCTATGATCCCGTATTGATCTTATGATCCTGTATTGATCTTATGATCCTGTATTGATTCTATGATCCTGTATTGATCTTATGATCCTGTATTGATCCTATGATCCCGTATTGATCCTATGATCCTGTATTGATCCTATGATCCTGTATTGATCTTATTGAGAATCCCTACGTGGTCAGTTTTTGGGTAAAATATTAAGATGCCTACGTGGCAAAGAAGCAGAATGCAAAATGGTTAGAAAGGGTTAATTAGTTAGTAACTGAGATTGGTACAGGTGGCCTGGCCTCCTGCTGGGCCATATGTTTGCGTAGTCAGCAGGTTTGCATTGTCTTATCAATGTAGAGTCTTTGATGTGATTCAAGGACTGGTCTGAATGTCTCCATGTTTATGGCAGATCAATATAGGTAACGAGCTTAGCCAAAGTTGAAAGACATTCCAGGTTGGGAGATAAGGAACAGAAGGAACAGGAAAGAACATTCCAGGTTGGAAGGTGAGGAAGTATCCCCTTTGATGTCTAACAGCAACATGATCAGCACATGGACGATCTATGATTGGCCGGCAATAATGTAACCTCGCATGGCAACCTATGCCCGGCTTATGATTGGTGTTGACCCTCGTTAAGTATGTTCCAACCCCTATTGATCTGTAGAAAAACGTGTGGATTTCTGTATGTTTCTTGTTCTTGCTCTGCCAGCATAGAGGGACTCTATCAGGAGTCCAAATCAATGCTGCAGACTAAGAACCCTGCTATTAAAGTTGTGATGAACTTTAAAATGTATTCGACTCAGTTTTTACTGAACCAGACTGAGGGGAAAGAATCCGGATCGTCATTATGATCCTGTATTGATCCTATGATCCCGTATTGATCCTATGATCCTGTATTGATCCTATGATCCCGTATTGATCCTATGATCCTGTATTGATCCTATGATCCTGTATTGATCTTATTGAGAATCCCTACGTGGTCAGTTTTTGGGTAAAATATTAAGATGCCTACGTGGCAAAGAAGCAGAATGCAAAATGGTTAGAAAGGGTTAATTAGTTAGTAACTGAGATTGGTACAGGTGGCCTGGCCTCCTGCTGGGCCATATGTTTGCGTAGTCAGCAGGTTTGCATTGTCTTATCAATGTAGAGTCTTTGATGTGATTCAAGGACTGGTCTGAATGTCTCCATGTTTATGGCAGATCAATATAGGTAACGAGCTTAGCCAAAGTTGAAAGACATTCCAGGTTGGGAGATAAGGAACAGAAGGAACAGGAAAGAACATTCCAGGTTGGAAGGTGAGGAAGTATCCCCTTTGATGTCTAACAGCAACATGATCAGCACATGGACGATCTATGATTGGCCGGCAATAATGTAACCTCGCATGGCAACCTATGCCCGGCTTATGATTGGTGTTGACCCTCGTTAAGTATGTTCCAACCCCTATTGATCTGTAGAAAAACGTGTGGATTTCTGTATGTTTCTTGTTCTTGCTCTGCCAGCATAGAGGGACTCTATCAGGAGTCCAAATCAATGCTGCAGACTAAGAACCCTGCTATTAAAGTTGTGATGAACTTTAAAATGTATTCGACTCAGTTTTTACTGAACCAGACTGAGGGGAAAGAATCCGGATCGTCATTATGATCCTGTATTGATCCTATGATCCCGTATTGATCCTATGATCCCATATTGATCCTATGATCCCGTATTGATCTTATGATCCTGTATTGATCCTATGATCCCGTATTGATCCTATGATCCTGTATTGATCCTATGATCCTGTATTGATTCTATGATCCCGTATTGATTCAATGATGCTGCATTGATCCTATGATCCTGTATTGATCCTATGATCCTGTATTGATCCTATGATTCCGTATTGATCCTATGATCCCGTATTGATTCTATGATCCTTTATTGATCCTGATTCTATGATCCTGTAAATATTAGAGCACAAATGTCTAATGCAATTGTAGGAAATTCTTTTGTCCGTTGTTTTAATTGAGGCATCAAATGAGCAGTTAAGCTTGGATTAGAATGGCAGCTAATGTAAGAATATTTTATACTAATCTTATGCTAATCTTCACAAAGTATAATTTCCAGAGTCATGTCAGTTCTTGTTCATTTACTGTATGTTACTTTGTGATTTGTTTGATTTTGCAAACATTTTTTGTAATTTTTAATATTACCCCCAATAATAAGTAATCGCAGATCTGACCTGAACTTTGAATCCCAGCCCATAATCTGTTCCCATTGAATCGGATAACTACAGATCCTGGAGTGGATTTTCCTCACCACTGGGTTTCTGCTGGAAGTGGGGCAGTTTGTGACTCCCATCTCCCGGGTTGACCCCACTCTGACCCTGTCCCACTTTCCCCTGTCGGGGTCCATTAGAATTTGGGGAGCGGGAGCTATTCCCAATGCTCTTTTGTCCCTTCATTGGGAGTCTGACACTGCAGCAATTCATTGGCTGCAGCAGCTTAAAAGGACAAGTCACCAACTTTGGGAGTAGAAGCATTAAACCAATAGAAGCACAACATGCATATCTGAAGGTGCCACAGCAGGACCCAAAGCCCCCAAACTTAATGAATTCGCCACAGAAGATTTACTATGGGTAATAAGGGCATGGAGGGACCACTTGTTTGGCAGTGAGGCAAGAAGAACAGGTAGGTACGTACATTGTGGCTGCAGACCTTCAATGACCTCACCAGGACAGCTGAAGAAAGAGAAGACAATCATACCTTGTACCAATGAGATATAAGAAGCATCTTTCACACTTGCAGCTATATGGCCTCACTGTGCTGAGCATCATACACAACTTATTAGAAACATGCATGAGGCACAAGGGGTCCTTAAATCTGCCTCCTTCCACACAGCCTAAGGGCAACATTAGAAGCCTGACATGAGAAGTAGCTGATCATTTTCTGCCGCTGTTATGAGCCCCAGTCAACAATGCCCAGAGACACCCGCTGACCCTCTGTGTGATGTCAACAAAAGGACTTTCAAACTATATACTTTCTTTGTTAAGGAAAAAATGGCACATAACCAATGACAGAGAACAGATACTGGACATGTGACCCTCAGGGTGGGACCCCCAGGGTGGGAACCAAGGGTTGGACTTCCAGGGTGGGGCCCAAGGATTGGACTCCCAGGGTGCGACCTCCAGGGTGGGACCCAAGGGTGGAGCCCGGGGTTGGACGCCCAGGGTGGGACCCCCAGAGTGGGGCCCGAGGAATGGACCCCAAGGTAGGACCCCCATGTTGATACCCACAGGGTGGGACCCCCAGGATAGCTCCCCCCTCTGGTCTCTCCCGCCCCCCCCCCCCCCCATATGAGAAGGAAGCATTAGGCATACGGGAGGTGCAGTAGAAGGTGAGGAAGTGGTAGAGGAGCCCCCAGCTGCACCTTGACGCCGACACTCACCTTCTCAGGTCCCTTAAGTTCTGGAATCTCACCAAACTCCATCATCCAGTGCAGTGCGAATGCTTCAGGTCAATTCGTCATTGGAGCCTGATCTGCATATTTAAAGAGGACCCTGCCATCTTGGCTTGGGTGTTCTTGCCAACTGACATTTATAATTACAGGCAGTCAGATTGGGGCGGGAAAGGAGTGGATACGTTTCCCCACTCCATTTTAACTGCCCCCCCCCCCCCCCCCCCACTCCCCACCGCCTGGTTTCCATCAGGTGGAGGGAGTTAAAATCAGGGCCTGTGTAACAGGCAGACAGTCACCGTGTGACAGGCGGACAGCCACCGTGTGACAGGCAGACAGTCACCGTGTGACAGGCACTGTGGTCTGAAAACATTGCCCATTCATGTGGTGTAGAGAAATGTGTAGTCTCTAGTTGGCAACATTTTTGATGCCCAAAATGATTGTTAACATTTACTTCCATGGGGAGCAGTACTGTTGGGATTAATGGTCACTCTCTGCAATCCTGCCTTGTGGGGAGAATGCCAGGAATAGCATACAGGAGAACCTTCCATTGGCAGAACTCAAGCTGCAGTAAATCCACTCCTGAGAATGAAAAACGTGCAGATTGTTACTTGCTGTGGCTCCATCACAATTTCACTTAAAGTTTCAGCTGGTACCTGCTTTCATTTCAGGTGCCTGCACTTTACATTAGAGGGATGGGAGGAGGCTCGTGTGGAGCATAAACACCGCCGTGGACCGGTTAGGCAGAATGGTCTGTTTCTGTGCTGTAAAATCTATATAGATTGCAGCATGTCGGAAATCCTGTCCACTTTGGAAGGAAAAACAGAAAGGCAGAGTATTATTTAAATAGTGATAGATTGGGAAATGTTGATGTACAAAGGGACCTGGGTGTCCTTGTACACCAATCACTGAAAGCAAACATGCAGGTGCAGCAAGCAGTTAGGAAGGCAAATGATATGTTGGCCTTCATTGCAAGAGGATTTGAGTACAGGAGTAGGAAGGATGTCTGGCCCAAAAGTTAAAATTCTAAATTGGGGAAAGGCCAATTTTGATGGTATTAGACAGGAACTTTCAGAAGTTGATTGGGAGAGTCTGTTGGCAGGCAAAGGGACGTCTGGTAAGTGGGAGGCTTTCAAAAGTGTGTTAACCAGGGTTCAGGGTAAGCACATTCCTTATAAAGTGAAGGGCAAGGCTGGTAGAAGTAGGGAACCTTGGATGACTCGGGAGATTGAGGCCCTAGTCAAAAAGAAGAAGGAGGCATATGACATGCATAGGCAGCTGGGATCAAGTGGATCCCTTGAAGAGTATAGAGATTGCCGGAGTAGAGTTAAGAGAGAAATCAGGAGGGCAAAAAGGGGACATGAGATTGCTTTGGCAGATAAGGCAAAGGAGCATCCAAAGAGCTTCTACAAATACATAAAGGGCAAAAGAGTAACTAAGGAGAGAGTAGGGCCTCTTAAGGATCAACAAGGCCATCTATGTGCGGAACCACAAGAGATGGGTGAGATCCTGAATGAATATTTCACATTGGTATTTACGGTTGAGAAAGGCATGGATGTTAGGGAACTTGGGGAAATAAATAGTGATGTCTTGAGGAGTGTACATATTACAGAGAGGGAGGTGCTGGAAGTCTTAACGCGCATCAAGGTAGATAAATCTCCGGGACCTGATGAAATGTATCCCAGGACGTTATGGGAGGTTAGGGAGGAAATTGCGGGTCCCCTAGCAACGGGACCTTGATAAATTGGGCCAGTGGGCCGATGAATGGCAGATGGATTTTAATTTAGATAAATGTGAGGTGATGCATTTTGGTAGATCGAATCGGACCAGGACCTACTCCGTTAATGGTAGGGCGTTGGGGAGAGTTATAGAACAAAGAGATCTAGGAGTACAGGTTCATAGCTCCTCGAAAGTGGAGTCACAGGTGGATAGGGTGGTGAAGAAGGCATTCGGCATGCTTGGTTTCATTGGTCAGAACATTGAATACAGGAGTTGGGATGTCTTGTTGAAGTTGTACAAGACATTAGTAAGGCCACACTTGGAATACTGTGTACAATTCTGGTCACCCTATTATAGAAAGGATATTATTAAACTAGAAAGAGTGCAGAAAAGATTTACTAGGATGCTACCGGGACTTGATGGTTTGACTTATAGGGAGAGGTTAGATAGACTGGGACTTTTTTCCCTGGAGAGTAGGAGGTTAAGGGGTGATCTTATAGAAGTCTATAAAATAATGAGGGGCATAGATAAGGTAGATAGTCAAAATCTTTTCCCAAAGGTAGGGGAGTCTATTTAAGGTGAGAGGGGAGAGATACAAAAGGGTCCAGAGGGGCAATTTTTTCACTCAAAGGGTGGTGAGTGTCTGGAACAAGCTGCCAGAGGCAGTAGTAGAGGCGGGTACAATTTTGTCTTTTAAAAAGCATTTGGACAGTTACATGGGTAAGATGGGTATAGAGGGATATGGGCCAAGTGCAGGCAATTGGGACTAGCTTAGTGGTATAAACTGGGCGACATGGATATGTTGGGCCGAAGGGCCTGTTTCCATGTTGTAAACTTCTATGATTCTCTGATTCTATGCAGTTATACAGGGCCTTGATGAGACCACACCTGGAGTATTGTGTGCAGTTTTAGTCTCCTTACCTAAGAAAGGATATACTTGCCATTGAGGGAGTGCAGCGAAGGTACACCAGACTGATTCCTGGGATGGCAGGACTGTCGTATGACGAGAGATTGGGTCGACTCGGCCTGTATTCACTCGAGTTTAGAAGAATGAGAGGGGATCTCATTGAAACATATAAAATTCTGACAGGGCTAGATGCAGGGAGGATGTTTCCCCTGGCTGGGGGGTCTAGAACGAGGGGTCACAGTCTCAGGATATGGAGTAGGATATCTAGGACTGAGATGAGGAGAAATTTCTTCACTCAGAGGGTGGTGAACCTATGGAATTCTCTGTGGAGGCCAAGTCACTGAATATATTTAAGAAGGAGCTAGATAGATTTCTAGACACAAAAGGCATCAAGGGGTATGGGGAGAGAGCGGGAACATGGTATTGAGATCGTGGATCAGCCATGATCATATTGAATGGCGGAGCAGGATCGAAGGGCCGAATGGCCTACTCCTGCTCCTATTTTCTATGTTTCTATGTTTCTAAGACTTAAGTTCCTGTATCCAGCTGATTCACATCAGGGATCTTTCCTGGGACATTTTGCTGCATCAGACTTTCCCCATTAGGCCATTGGAGAGCTGAGAAAGAAAGAGCAGTTCAGGTGGGATTGATTGCGGCTCCAGTGCAGATCCCAGCCCACTTAAAAGATGAACTGCTCATTCTCTCTTTCAGAGGCTGACTGACCTACTGTCCATTTCCAATGTTACCTCTTGTTATTTGAGGTGGGTATTAAGGCTAATCACAACGCAAAGGGTCAAAGTAACAGTAAAGTTTGGCAATTAGCTAACGGGAAATAAAAAAGCTGATGGAATCATAATTTCTTTTTTTTTATTCGTTCACGGGATGTGGGCGTCGCTGGCAAGGCCGGCATTTAATGCCCATCCCTAGTTGCCCTCGAGAAGGTGGTAGTGAGCCGCCTTCTTGAACTGCTGCAGTCCGTGTGGTGACGGTTCTCCCACAGTGCTGTTAGGAAGGGAGTTCCAGGATTTTGACCCAGCGACAATGAAGGAACGGCGATATATTTCCAAGTCGGGATGGTGTGTGACTTGGAGGGGAACGTGCAGGTGGTGTTGTTCCCATGCGCCTGCTGCCCTTGTCCTTCTAGGTGGTAGAGGTCGCGGGTTTGGGAGGTGCTGTCGAAGAAGCCTTGGCGAGTTGCTGCAGTGCATCCTGTGGATGGTGCACACTGCAGCCACAGTGCGCCGGTGGTGAAGGGAGTGAATGTTTAGGGTGGTGGATGGGGTGCCAATCAAGCGGGCTGCTTTATCTTGGATGGTGTCGAGCTTCTTGAGTGTTGTTGGAGCTGCACTCATCCAGGCAAGTGGAGAGTATTCCATCACACTCCTGACTTGTGCCTTGTAGATGGTGGAAAGGCTTTGGGGAGTCAGGAGGTGAGTCACTCGCCGCAGAATACCCAGCCTCTGACCTGCTCTCGTAGCCACAGTATTTATATGGCTGGTCCAGTTAAGTTTCTGGTCAATGGTGACCCCCAGGATGTTGATGGTGGGGGATTCGGCGATGGTAATGCCGTTGAATGTCAAGGGGAGGTGGTTAGACTCTCTCTTGTTGGAGATGGTCATTGCCTGGCACTTATCTGGCGCAAATGTTACTTGCCACTTATCAGCCCAAGCCTGGATGTTGTCCAGGTCTTGCTGCATGCAGGCTCGGACTGCTTCATTATCTGAGGGGTTGCGAATGGAACTGAACACTGTGTAGTCATCAGCGAACATCCCCATTTCTGACCTTATGATGGAGGGAAGGTCATTGATGAAGCAGCTGAAGATGGTTGGGCCTAGGACACTGCCCTGAGGAACTCCTGCAGCAATGCCCTGGGGCTGAGATGCTTGGCCTCCAACAACCACTACCATCTTCCTTTGTGCTACGTATGACTCCAGCCACTGGAGAGTTTTCCCCCTGATTCCCATTGACTTCAATTTTACTAGGGCTCCTTGGTGCCCTAGTAAAATTGAAGTCAATGGGAATCAGTCGTTTTCTAACAGACAGAGGCTGTGTTCATATCTACATCTCGTGTCGCAGATTAGAGTAAGAAACAAACTCCTCTATTAAGTCACTCAGGAGCAGTAGTAATGACTTCCTGAACAAGACTGCTGGGAGGTCGCTGGAAAAGATTTGTCAAAGCAGGAAATAAAAGGAGCTTTAATCCAAAGTGGAAACTCTTTAACTGACAGCCCCACAATTACCTGATCAAGAAGTTGACATTCTGCCTGTCCTGTTACTCTTATTAAGATCACACAATAAATACATTCCTGAAATAAGGATTCATACAAATTCCTATCCACTGGGCGAGAGAGTAAAACCTTTGCACGGTGCAGGACTGTCCCAAATAGTCCAGACATCTCCAAGTTAAATCCCCTTCACTGGGGCCCTCCAATTGCCCCTGGGATGTCAGGTCTGTGACACCCTCTGTAGTGACACAGCTGCCAGCTGGCACCCATGGAACAGAGGAGCCCTCTGCGTTCTTGGGAAAGGAGTAATAGAAATTGGAGGCAGGAGGATTCAGTGAATAAACAGTGAATTTTGGAACAGTTCAATTATGCCAAAATGCTACATAAATTCAGCAGCACATAATGCTTTCAAGTACGAGCCTCCATGCTAGGGTTGGAGACAGACTAATGGGATTAGACACCAAAGCTTCATAAATTCATGGTAAAATGAAAACATCTGTTGCACGAACAGCACCGGTCCAGCAAAGCTCAGCTTTTTTTGGAGCTGGAGGTCTGAGGCAACGGTCAGCATTGCTGCTATTACCCGATATTGGGTTGGTGCTGTTAACTGAGAGAGAGTGTGAAGGGAGGGAGAGTGAAGGGGGAAAATGCTAGAGTCTATAATTAAGGAAATGGTGACTGAACACCTCGCGAATTTTCAGTTAATCAGAGAGAGCCAGCATGGATTTGTGAAAGGTAGGTCGTGCCTGACATACCTGATTAAATTTTTTGAAGAGGTAACTAAAGTAGTGGACAGGGGAATGTCAATGGATGTTATTTATATGGATTTCCAGAAGGCATTTGATAAGGTCCCACATAAGAGACTGTTAGCTAAGATAGAAGCCCATGGAATCGAGGGAAAAGTACGGACTTGGTTAGGAAGTTGGCTGAGCGAAAGGCGACAGAGAGTAGGGATAATGGGTAGGTACTCATGTTGACAGGATGTGACTAGTGGAGTCCCGCAGGGATCTGTCTTGGGGCCTCAATTATTCACAATATTTATTAACGACTTAGATGAAGGCATGGAAAGTTTCATATCTAAGTCTGCCGATGACACAAAGATCGGTGGCATTGTAAGCAGTGTAGATGAAAACATAAAATTACAAAGCGATATTGATTAGGTGAATGGGCAAAACTGTAGCAAATGGAATTCAATGTAGACAAATGTGAGGTCATCCAATTTGGATCAAAAAAGGATCGAACAGGGTACTTTCTAAATGGTAAAATGTTAAAAACAGTGGATGTCCAAAGGGACTTAGGGGTTCAGGTCCATAGATCTTTGAAGTGTCATAAACAGGTGCAGAAAATAATCAATAAGGCTAATGGAATGCTGGCCTTTATATCCAGAGGACTAGAGTATAAGGGGGCAGAAGTTATGCTGCAGCTATACAAAACCCTGGTTAGACCGCACCTGGAGTACTGTGAGCAGTTCTGGGCACCGCAACTTCGGAAGGACATATTGGCCTTGGAGGGAGTGCAGCATAGGTTTACTAGAATGATACCCGGACTTCAAGGGTTAAGTTACGAGGAGAGATTACACAAATTGGGGTTGTATTCTCTGGAGTTTAGAAGGTTAAGGGGTGATCTGATCGAAGTTTATAAGATATTAAGGGGAACAGATAGGGTGGATAGAGAGAAACTATTTCCGCTGGTTGGGGATTTTAGGAGTTGGGGGCACAGTCTAAAAATTAGAGCCAGACCTTTCAGGAGTGAGATTAGAAAACATTTCTACACACAAAGGGTGGTAGATGTTTGGAACTCTCTTCTGCAAACGGCAATTGATACTAGCCCAAATGCTAAATTTAAATCTGAGATAGATAGCTTTTTGGCAACCAAAGGTATTAAGGGATATGGACCAAAGGCAGGTATATGGAGTTAGATCACAGATCAGCCATGATCTTATCAAATGGCAGAGCAGGCACGAGGGGCTGAATGGCCTACTCCAGTTCCTATGTTCCTATGTTACTAGAAGAGGGAGAGAATGAAGGGAGCCAGATTGGAGAAAGGGAGAGAGAGAGAGGATAGGGAGAGAGAGGGGTAGGAGATAGAGAATGAAGGGAAGGAGAGAGGACGGAGAGACAGAGGCCTGATTTTAACTGGGATTGGGAATCGGATGGATGGTGGGGGGAGAGGAGGGGAGGTGGGGGGAGGAACAGGGGGAGGAGGGGGGAGGGGAGGTAGGGGAGGGAAGGGGGCGAGGTGAGCACCAAACCCTGCTGACCTCAGCAACGTGAGTGTTGGTCAATTTTAACTCCTGCCCTAATCTGCCTGCCTGAAACTGGTGGGAGCTCCCTGTATGTGAAACACTTTGGCACTATGAACAGATATGATAATGTGCTATTTAAATGCAGATTCTTTCTCTTTCTCCGCACTCTACCTGGCCGTTGATACTTGTTTCAGCAGCTGGATTGTCATTGGTATTTGGGAGGGTCCTGGTGCAGATAAAATCCTTCCAGATATTCCAAATCCATCGTGCAAATTAGAAACAAACATGCGTCAACAGAACAGCTGCAGTCAAAGGGAGATACCGTCACTGAAATTTGGATTTTTATAATTAGTGCAACTCTTCCAATACTTGGAATGATAAAGTTTTATAAATGAAGAATCAAACAGCGAAATGATGACAATCTCTGTTGATCTTGAAAGATCTCCTGCTTTAGGCATGGATCACAAGGTCACCACTCTGATCCTAGTAGAGATGTGTCATCATACATTACTGCCCAAGAGTCCCTCAGGTGTTTGCAAATGTTTACGAATCTCGCCTGCTGTATGATTCCTGCAGCATTTCCATCCCTGTGCTAGTTTAATTCCCCACTGACAAAGGGCACAGGTGTGACATCAGGTGAGGACAGAATTGGGTGTGATGCTGCTCATGTTCAGTACTTTGGGCTTGATTTTACAATGGTGGCGGGTTGGCAGCGGGCGGGGGGCAGGGTCAAGGTGCGTGTGGCAAACCGGCATGAACAAAACTTACCGTTTCTGACGCGATCACATGTTGATTGATAGTGATTAACGTCCTCTCCGGGCTTTACGGCCGGCAGCTAGCCTGATTGACAGGCTGGCTGTTGTCAGGAGCTGTAACGCGAGGGGGCGGGCAAGAAAGAGATAGAGTGAAACGTCATCCGGCACTGGAACAAAAGATTGGGGTGAGGGGGAGAATGGAAGATCCGGCTCTGGACTTGAAGACCTGGGTGGGGGGGGAAAGAGGGGAAGATCGGGGGGGAGAGGGGAAGATCGGGGGGGTAGAGGGGAAGATCGAGGGGGAAAGGGGAAGATTGAGGGGGGGAGGAAGATCGGAGGAGGAGAGGGGAAGATCGGGGGGGAGAGGGGAAGATCGGGGGAAGATGAGGAGGACATCGGGGGAAGATCGGGAGGACATCGGGGGAAGATCGGGGAAGATCGGTGGGGTGAAGAGGGGGACATTGGGGGGACATAGGGGGGGTGAAGAGGGGGACATCGGAGCAGAAGACATCAGACATCAAGGCACGTTTCAGGCGTGAATCAGAAACGTGGGGAGGCCACCCAGGTAAGTTAAAAATCATTCTAATCCCTTCCTCTGTCACAGGTAAAGTGCCTTAAGTACCTCAATGAGGTACATTTGGCTCTTTAACTGTCATCCCACCGGCTTTAATTGCCGGCGGGACTTCCGTTTTCGGGTTGCCCGCGCGCACACAGGTGGGTCCCTGGGAAACTTGGAAGTCGGCGGGTTGGAGCCGGTTTCAGAACCTGAACGGGATTTCCGTGATTTTCGGAGCCCCCTGCCCCCAACGCACCCGCAATTGCCCCCTAAAATCACTCCCTTTGACTCTCATGCAGAAACTAGGGCTACGCATAATGGCTGACCATTTTGGTCCTTTACTGGAGGGCTCCGGGCGCTAATGGAACTGTACCCCAACATATGTTACCTCCTTCAGGACATGAAGCAAGTAAAATGGAGTAAATTGGGGAAAAATAAATTAAAATTAAAAATGTACTCAAATAACTAAAACATACCATCCTTCTGCTCTTATGGCTAAATTTGTAAAGAAATCTGCAGTCCTCTTATTCTCATACAATTATATATTTAAGGAAGGGGATACAGGAATAGAGAGACCTGGGGGACTACATACACAAATCTTTGAAGGTGGCAGGACAAGTTGAGAAGGCTGTTAAAAAAGGCATATGGGATCCTTGGCATTATAAACAGAGGCACAGAGTACAAAAGCAAGGAAGTTATGCTGAACCTTTATAAAACATTGATTAGGTCCCAGCTGGAATATTGTGGCCAATTCTATGCACCGCACTTTAGGAAGGATGTCAAGGTCTTAGAAAGGGTGCAGAGGAGATTTACTGGAACAGTACCAGGGATGAGGGA
Source organism: Heptranchias perlo (assembly GCF_035084215.1). Classification (NCBI taxonomy): domain Eukaryota; kingdom Metazoa; phylum Chordata; class Chondrichthyes; order Hexanchiformes; family Hexanchidae; genus Heptranchias; species Heptranchias perlo. The sequence continues at coordinate 42,488,671 of NC_090351.1, read as the reverse complement.
CTTCAGTTATGTGGAGAGACTGGAGAAGCTGGGATTGTTCTCCTTAGAACAGAGAAGGTTAAGGGGAGATTTAATAGAGGTGTTCAAAATTATGAAGGGTTTTGAAAGAGTAAATAGGGAGAAACTGTTTCCAATGGCAGAAGGGTCAGTAACCAGAGAACACAAATTTAAGGTAATTGGCAAAAGAACCAGAGGCGACATGAGGAAAACATTTTTTACGCAGTGAGTTGTTCTGATCTGGAATGCGCTGCCTGAAAGGGCGGTGGAAGCAGATTCAATAATAACTTTCAAAAGGGAATTGGACAAATACTTGAAATGGAAAAATTTGCAGGACTATGGGGAAAGAGCAGGGGGAGTGGGACTAATTGGATAGCTCTTTCAAAGAGCCGGCACAGGCACAATGGGTCGAATGGCCTCCTTCTGTGCTGTATCATTCTATGATTCTATGAAATGACCAGATCATTTTATTTGGTGATGCTGTCTTGAATCATTTGCATAATGTAGAGGTGAAATTGGTCTTGGGTAGAGTGTAAAACTGGCAACGCCTGCTGCAGCTCCTGCCAGTGAAATTAAGGAAAGTACTTACTGCAGACTCTGTAGCGTCGACTTGCTTGACTTTGAACTTTTAAAAAATTGTGTGCTATCGACCTGGCCTTTGAGCAGCGTGAGTTGATTCGCACGGAACAGTCTGTGAGACTAGAAAACACGCCCACAAAATCTGTCAGGAAGAGAATCCCGCCCACAAGCAGGCAAGCAGACTTTATTCATTTAAAGTTAGTATTCTGGAAGTCATTGTCAATAAAAATTTCATTTCTTTTTAATAATAAGTCAAAGAAATAATTGAATTAAATTAAAGATGTGGAGATGCCGGTGATGGACTGGGGTTGACAACTGTAAGGAATCTTACAACACCAGGTTATAGTTCAACTGTGATTTTCAAATAAAACAGTTGGACTATAACCTGGTGTTGTAAGATTCCGTACATAAATTAAAGATACAGAAGGGAAAATTTTTTTTAAAATTAAATATTTTAATTTTAAATTTTTTAAAATAACCAAAACCTATTAAAATAAGGAGTAATATGTGACTCCACATTTTTAAAATTTAATTTTTAGTTGTACACCAGTCATTATTTCTAACCGTGCTTTTAAAACTTAGTTTAGACCTGGTATTTTTAAGCGTACCTTTTGGTGGCGTAATTAGTTACTTTCCAGCTGGGCAGATGAACAAGTTGTGATTTTTCAGTGATTTCAATGATTGCAGTGATATCCCTTCACTTCACAGCTGTCAAATTGCCGGCGAATCAATAGGAGCAAGTTCACGATTTCTATAATTTAGTGTTCATGTGCAAACGCGGGAACTTGCTCCTTCAATTCGCCATTAAAAAAGGAGAGCGCTGTTGAGCGCCTCCATTATTTTGGGAGCAACATCTGCCTCATTGCCTGGAGTTTGGGAGAAGCAGGGCAGGTAATTCAGAGCAGCACCGACGATAGCAGGGTTGATAAAATAGTGACAATTCTGATGGCGGGTGTCCTGTATCACTGCACATCTTTTTACTGCCACCAAAAATATACTTTCTGCTCCCTCCCAAAATATAAAATGAAATAAAAATAAACGTGCCCTTAGAAGCCCAATGATGATGTAAGCCGTAAATTGGTGGCATTAATGGACAATTGATTAACAAAGATTTCCATCGATTGGTGCCATTTAGTAATAAAATGCCCCAAGGTGCTTCTCAGAGCTGAAAGTGGATTTACCAAGCAACATTGAGAGGAGAATTCGAAAGGTGAGTTTGGGGAGGGTGGTGGTCGGGGGGGTGGGGAGGGTGGTGGTCGGGGGGGTGGGGATTGTGGTGGTCGGGGGGGTGGGGAGGGTGGTGGTCGGGGGGGTGGGGTGGGAGGTGGTCGGGGGGGTGGGGATTGTGGTGGTCGGGGGGGTGGGGAGGGAGGTGGTCGGGGGGGTGGGGATTGTGGTGGTCGGGGGGGTGGGGAGGGTGGTGGTCGGGGGGGTGGGGTGGGAGGTGGTCGGGGGGGGTGGGGATTGTGGTGGTCGGGGGGGTGGGGAGGGTGGTGGTCAGGGGGTGGGGAGGGTGGTGGTCGGGGGGTGGGGAGGGTGGTGGTCGGGGGGGTGGGGAGGGAGGTGGTCGGGGGTGGGGAATGTGGTGGTCGGGGGGTGGGGAGGGTGGTGGTCGGGGGTGGGGAGGGAAGTGGTCGGGGGGGTGGGGATTGTGGTGGTCGGGGGGGTGGGGATGGTGGAGGTTGGGGGGGGGGTGGGTAGGGTGGTGGCCAGGGGCTGAGGATTGTGGTGGTCGGGGGGGTGGGGAGGGTGTTGGTCGGGGGGGTGGGGAGGGTGGTGGTCCGGGGTGGGGATTGTGGTGGTCGGGGGGTGGGGAGGGTGGTGGTCGGGGGGGTGGGGAGGGTGGTGGTCAGGGGGTGGGGAGGGTGGTGGTCGGGGGGTGGGGAGGGTGGTGGTCGGGGGGGTGGGGAGGGAGGTGGTCGGGGGGGGGTGGGGATTGTGGTGGTCGGGGGGGTGGGGAGGGTGGTGGTCGGGGGGGTGGGGATTGTGGTGATCGGGGGGGTGGGGAGGGTGGTGGTCGGGGGTGGGGATTGTGGTGGTCGGGGGGGTGGGGAGGGTGGTGGTCGGGGGTGGGGAGGGAGGTGGTCGGGGGGGTGGGGATTGTGGTGGTCGGGGGGGTGGGGATGGTGGAGGTTGGGGGGGGGGGAGGGTGGTGGCCGGGGGCTGGGGATTGTGGTGGTCGGGGGGGTGGGGAGGGAGGTGGTCGGGGGGTGGGGAGGGTGGTGGTCCGGGGTGGGGATTGTGGTGGTCGGGGGGGTGGGGAGGGTGGTGGTCGGGGGGGTGGGGAGGGTGGTGGTCGGGGGGGGTGGGGAGGGAGGTGATCGGGGTGCGTGGGGATTGTGGTGGTCGGGGGGGTGGGGAGGGTGGTGGTCGGGGGGGTGGGGAAGGTGGTGGTCGGGGGGGTGGGGAGGGTGGTGGTCGGGGGGTGGGGTGGGAGGTGTTTGGGGGGGTGGGGAGGGTAGTGGTCGGGGGGTTGGGGATTGTGGTGGTCGGGGGTGTGGGGAGGGTGGTGGTCGGGGGGGTGGGGTGGGTGGTGGTCGGGGGGGTGGGGATTGTGGTGGTCGGGGGGGTGGGGATTGTGGTGGTCGGGGGGGTGGGGATTGTGGTGGTCGGGGGGGGTGGGGAGGGTGGTGGTCGGGGGTGGAGAGGGAGGTGGTTGGGGGGGGTGGGGAGGGTGGTGGCCGGGGGGTGGGGATTGTGGTGGTCGGGGGGGGGGTGGGGAGGGTGGTGGTCGGGGGGTGGGGAGGGTGGTGGTCGGGGGTGGGGATTGTGGTGGTCGGGGGGGTGGGGAGGGTGGTGGTCGGGGGTGGGGAGGGAGGTGGTCGGGGGGGTGGGGATTGTGGTGGTCGGGGGGGGGTGGGGAGGGTGGTGGTCGGGGGGTGGGGAGGGTGGTGGTCGGGGGGGTGGGGAGGGAGGTGGTCGGGGGGGTGGGGATTGTGGTGGTCGGGGGGTTGGGGAGGGTGGTGGTCGGGGGGGTGGGGATTGTGGTGGTCGGGGGGGCGTGGGGAGGGAGGTGATCGGGGTGGGTGGGGATTGTGTTGGTCGGGGGGGTGGGGAGGGTGGTGGTCGGGGGGGTGGGGAGGGTGGTGGTCGGGGGGGTGGGGATTGTGGTGGTCGGGGGGGTGGGGAGGGTGGTGGTCGGGGGGGTGGGGATTGTGGTGGTCGGGGGGGTGGGGATTGTGGTGGTCGGGGGGGTGCGGAGGGTGGTCGTCGGGGGGGTGCGGAGGGTGGTGGTCGGGGGGGTGGGGAGGGTGGTGGTCGGGGGGGTGGGGTGGGAGGTGTTTGGGGGGGTGGGGAAGGTAGTGGTCGGTGGGGTGGGGAGGGCGGTGGTCGGGGGGGTGGGGAGGGTGGTGGTCGGGGGGTGGGGATTGTGGTGGTCGGGGTGGGTGGGGAGGGTGGTGGTCGGGGGGGTGGGGAGGGTGGTGGTCGGGGGGGTGGGGAGGGTGTTGGTCGGGGGGGTGGGGAGGGTGGTGGTCGGGGGGGTGGGGAGGGTGGTGGTCGGGGGGGTGGGGATTGTGATGGTCGGGGGGGGGTGGGGAGGGTGGTGGTCGGGGGGTGGGGAGGGTGGTGGTCGGGGGGGTGGGGAGGGTGGTGGTCGGGGGGGTGGGGAGGGTGGTGGTCGGGGGGGTGGGGAGGGTGGTGGTCGGGGGGGTGGGGAGGGTGGTGGTCGGGGGGGTGGGGATTGTGGTGGTCGGGGTGGGTGGGGAGGGTGGTGGTCGGGGGGGTGGGGAGGGAGGTGGTCGGGGGGGTGGGGATTGTGGTGGTCGGGGTGGGTGGGGAGGGTGGTGGTTGGGGGGGTGGGGAGGGTGGTGGTCGGGGGGGGTGGGGAGGGAGGTGATCGGGGTGCGTGGGGATTGTGGTGGTCGGGGGGGTGGGGAAGGTGGTGGTCGGGGGGGTGGGGAGGGTGGTGGTCGGGGGGTGGGGTGGGAGGTGTTTGGGGGGGTGGGGAGGGTAGTGGTCGGGGGGTTGGGGATTGTGGTGGTCGGGGGTGTGGGGAGGGTGGTGGTCGGGGGGGTGGGGTGGGTGGTGGTCGGGGGGGTGGGGATTGTGGTGGTCGGGGGGGTGGGGATTGTGGTGGTCGGGGGGGTGGGGATTGTGGTGGTCGGGGGGGGTGGGGAGGGTGGTGGTCGGGGGTGGAGAGGGAGGTGGTTGGGGGGGGTGGGGAGGGTGGTGGCCGGGGGGTGGGGATTGTGGTGGTCGGGGGGGGGGGTGGGTAGGGTGGTGGTCGGGGGGTGGGGAGGGTGGTGGTCGGGGGTGGGGATTGTGGTGGTCGGGGGGGTGGGGAGGGTGGTGGTCGGGGGTGGGGAGGGAGGTGGTCGGGGGGGTGGTGATCGTGGTGGTCGGGGGGGGGTGGGGAGGGTGGTGGTCGGGGGGTGGGGAGGGTGGTGGTCGGGGGGGTGGGGAGGGAGGTGGTCGGGGGGGTGGGGATTGTGGTGGTCGGGGGGGTGGGGAGGGTGGTGGTCGGGGGGGTGGGGATTGTGGTGGTCGGGGGGGGTGGGACGGGAGGTGATCGGGGTGGGTGGGGATTGTGTTGGTCGGGGGGGTGGGGAGGGTGGTGGTCGGGGGGGTGGGGAGGGTGGTGGTCGGGGGGGTGGGGATTGTGGTGGTCGGGGGGGTGGGGATTGTGGTGGTCGGGGGGGTGGGGATTGTGGTGGTCGGGGGGGTGCGGAGGGTGGTCGTCGGGGGGGTGCGGAGGGTGGTGGTCGGGGGGGTGGGGAGGGTGGTGGTTGGGGGGGTGGGGTGGGAGGTGTTTGGGGGGGTGGGGAAGGTAGTGGTCGGTGGGGTGGGGAGGGCGGTGGTCGGGGGGGTGGGGAGGGTGGTGGTCGGGGGGTGGGGATTGTGGTGGTCGGGGTGGGTGGGGAGGGTGGTGGTCGGGGGGGTGGGGAGGGTGGTGGTCGGGGGGGTGGGGAGGGTGTTGGTCGGGGGGGTGGGGAGGGTGGTGGTCGGGGGGGTGGGGAGGGTGGTGGTCGGGGGGGTGGGGATTGTGGTGGTCGGGGGGGGTGGGGAGGGTGGTGGTCGGGGGGTGGGGAGGGTGGTGGTCGGGGGGGTGGGGAGGGTGGTGGTCGGGGGGGTGGGGAGGGTGGTGGTCGGGGGGGTGGGGAGGGTGGTGGTCGGGGGGGTGGGGAGGGTGGTGGTCGGGGGGGTGGGGAGGGTGGTGGTCGGGGGGGTGGGGATTGTGGTGGTCGGGGTGGGTGGGGAGGGTGGTGGTCGGGGGGGTGGGGAGGGAGGTGGTCGGGGGGGTGGGGATTGTGGTGGTCGGGGTGGGTGGGGAGGGTGGTGGTCGGGGGGGTGGGGAGGGTGGTGGTCGGGGGGGTGGGGAGGGTGGTGGTCGGGGGGGTGGGGATTGTGGTGGTCGGGGGGGTGGGGATTGTGGTGGTCGGGGTGGGTGGGGAGGGTGGTGGTCGGGGGGGTGGGGAGGGTGGTGGTCGGGGGGGTGGGGAGGGTGGTGGTCGGGCGGCGAATGGGACACAGGCAGCTGATGTTGAGCTAAATGTGATGCAGTGGGGAGAGTGGAGATTAAAGGGTTTGAGTCAGAGGAGCAGGGGCTGGGGGTCGTGTCCATAGGATAGAACTGGTCCATTTTATTTTAATTGGATTAATGCCTCATCTAAAATAGCAGACAAAGGAATGTCATATGAACTTATCGAGCATTTGTCTGCTATTATTGTGCTTGTTTCCAGTCTTTAACATTTAAAACTCCAAGTCAAATTGGAGCTCTCAGAACAGACGAGCATTGTATCAATGGAACCATATCTCTGTGTGTCGGTCTGGAATTTACTGTTTCAAACAGAGTATTTTATACCAGTTTGAACCCAGACTAAAGTGACCTTGGTTGATATGTGGCTTTTTGACCCATTGCATGTTAGCCTTTGCCACAAGGTTTAGTGAGTGCATGTTGTTTTGATTTGGAGGTGGAAAGTGCAGCCATGTTTCTGACAGTCCCTGTAATCTCTCCGAGAGATCTCGTGTTCTCTCTGAACTATATGTGGCCTCCCGGTGGCAGCACCCTGACACAGGAGGCCACTGTTCTTCCTTCTCCTTTCGAAGCCGGACCCTGAGGCCTTGCTTTTATTCCCAAGTCATCTTACATTTCAAAGATCGAAGTGGATGTGTGTCAAGACTCTGATTAAAACAAACAGATCCTGTATTTTTGTATCTAATCCGATTGCATGTTCCTCTATTCATCCCAGATCTCTCACAGACTAAAGGAATATTGTGTAACCATTCTGCCTTTTTGTCCGATCTCAAATTTCAAACGTGATGGGATATTACAAAAGCTGAAATGTAAGCAAAGAATTATATAAAAAAAGTTTAGCACTGACTTGTGATCAGGACAGTGATATAGTTTGACACAAGCAAACTGGAAATTTTATCCCATTATAACACCCCCCCCTTGCACAGACACACACACACACACACACAGACACACACACAGACAGACACAGACACACACACAGACAGACACAGACACAGACACACACACAGACACACACACAGACAGACACAGACACAGACACACACACACACACAGACAGACACAGACAGACACACAGACAGACACAGACACACACACACAGACAGACACACAGACACAGACACACACACACAGACACACACACACACAGACACACACAGACACAGACACACACACACACACAGACACAGACAAACACACACACACAGGCACACACACAGACACACACACACACACACACCCACACACAGACACACACACACACACACACACAGACAAAGACATAATTTTTAAAAAATGTAAAACACAAAGATATTTAGCGGATTTTCTGCTGGTTAAGGATTTGTGGGTCTTGTTTGCCTGAGTGAGGCGTGAAGCTGGTGGTAGTTTTATACTTTACAACTGATGCTACCAATTTGCTCCAGGCAGAGTGCGCACAGAATCAAACGGCGAGAGTTTAAATGTTCCTCCTCCAGCCCCCCAGTTTATTCCGTGTTCCACCTGTCGAATGGGCCGTTTCTACTTTCACTCCATTGCTGATTTTCACTCTTCAGACATGAAAAAATTATTTTTTATATTTTTTCTTTTTTCTAAATATAGTTTGTCCAGTTAGTCTCTGATCTCTGTGTCTCTGACAGAAGTGTTTAAAATAGTGAAAAGATCAGAACATAAGAATATAAGAAATAGGAGCAGGAGTGGGCCAAACGACCCCTCGAGCCTGCTCCGCCATTCAATCAGATCATGGCTGACCTTTGATCTCAACTCCACTTTCTCACCCGATCCCCTATCCTTTGATTCCCTAGAGTCCAAAAATCTATCGATCTCAGCCTTGAATATACTCAACAACTCAGCATCCACAGCCCTTTGGTATAGGGAATTCCAAAGATTCCCAACCCTCTGCATGAAGAAATTCCTCCTCATCTCAGTCTTAAATGGCCGACCCCTTATCCTGAGACTATGGCCCCGAGTTCTAGACTTGCCAGCCAAGGGAAACAACCTCTCAGCATCTACCCTGTCAAGCCCCCTCAGAATCTTATATGTTTCAATGAGATCACCTCTCGTTCTTCTAATCTCCAGAGAGTATAGGCCCATTCTACTCAATCTCTCCTCATGGGACAACTCTCTCATCCCAGGAATCAATCTAGTGAACCTTTGTTGCACCGCCTCTAAGGCAAGTATATCCTTCCTTAGATAAGGAGACCAAAACTGTACACAGTACTCCAAGTGAGGCCTCATCAAAGCCCTGTACAATTGTAGCAAGACTTCCTTACTCTTGTACTCCAACCCTCTTGCAACAAAGGCCAATATGCCATTTGCCTTCCTAATTGCTTGCTGTACCTGCATGCTAACTTTCTGTGTTTCTTGTACGAGGACATCCAAATTTCTCTGTACACCAATATTTAATAGTTTCTCACCATTTAAAAAATATTCTGTTTTTCTATTCTTCCTACCAAAGTTAATAACCTCACATTTCCCCACATTACACTGCATCTGCCACCTTCTCGCCCACTCACTTAACATATCTATATCCCTTTGCAGACTCTTTGGGCCTGATATTCGGAGGGTGGCAGGTTGGCGGTAACGCGCCCAGTGAAATCGGGCTGCTCCGCACGCGATTGCAGCTTGATGGAAGGTACTTACCTTTGCTTCCGGGTTTCACGCTCGAAAGCTGCGCAGCGGGCAGACTGCGCAGGCGCATCATAGGCTGTCAGCTGGAGGAGCCCTATTTAAAGGGGCAGTCCTCCACTGACTGATGCTGCAGAAAATAGGAAAAATGACAGCATGGAGCAGCCCAGGGGGAAGGCTACTCCCAGGTTTAATGATGCCTCACTCCAGCTCTTATTGGATGGGGTGAGGAGGAGGGGGAGGACAGAGATCTTCCCCCCGGCGGGCGGGAGGAAGTGGCCTGCTTCTGCCACCAAGAAGGCCTGGCTCGAGGTGGCAGAGGAGGTCACCTGCACCACCAACATATCGCCCACCTGCATACAGTGCAGGAGGCGCACCAATGACCTAAGTAGGTCAGCCAAAGTGAGTACACTTACTCATTTCCCTACATTCCGTCTGCCACAACACTGCCCCCACCCCACACCTCCTTCTGCACTGCCAACACTACTCTGTCACATCACCCCTCATACCCACTCAAACCTCATCCTCATCTTACCTGCACTTACTCACCTCGCCAGTGCTCATCTCACCACTACCACTCAACCCAATCCTCATACAATCTCATGGCTCTATCTCATACTCACCCTCTCATGCATCTCTTTCATGGTCAGCCTCACTCAACCTGCCACTACCTGTGCTGCAGCCACAGGGCATGCATCACATATGTGCAGTAGGCAGCGTAAGGCAAACGTGTCGTGAGCATGAAGGTGATGCATCAGGGTGTTTGAGGGTTTGTCATGGTTTTTACTTATATTTAATTTCTGATCAACTCACATTACATATTATATTGGCACCACTACTGCCACGTCTTTGCGAATCCTGTCTGGTTTGTGCAATAATGCCCTTTCCTGAGGATCACTATGAAGACCCACAACTGATGCCACCCATTGTGTCTCTGCAGAGTGGGTGTAGGTGTATTTGCAGGGCTCTTTTGTGCAGACGACTGAGAGACGTCGGCGATGTCCCCGGTGGCACCCTGGAAGGATGCGGAGGAGAAGTTGTTGAGGGCAGTGGTGACTTTGACAGTGACAGGTAAGAAGATGGTGCTCGGGCCAGCTGGGAGCAGCTCGGCATGAAAGAGGCTGCAGATGTCCACGACTACATGTCGAGTGACTCTGAGCCTCCGCGTACACTGCTGCTCAGAGAGGTCCAGGAAGCTGAGCCTCGGTCTGTAGACCCTGTGGCGAGGGTAGTGCCCTCTGCGACGCATCTCTCTCTGCCGTTGCCCTCCCTCCTGCTGTGCAGGTGGATGTGTCACAGCACTGTGTTGTGGGGCTCCACGTGTCACAGGTGGATGGCGTGGCTGGTGATGCTGTTCGCCCTCCGAGGAGGTCATGACTGCAGTTATGGCGGCCCCCATCCGGAAGATGTACATCTGAGGGGGTCTGCAAGGTAGGTACATGTGTCTGGACACCAGGGTAAGTGTGCAAGTTGGTGAATTTTAGTGTTAGGTGGAGGTGGTGCAGGCCAAACTTTGTCCAAAGTGACAGAGTGGCCTCCTGCAATGAGTGAGGGTCTCCCCCACTACACCTGTCAAATGGACCTTTGCAGCTGCCACAGGCTGATGGCTGCAACACGTCCATTTGAACTGGGAGTGTTTCCCCCAGTACGGGAAACAGTCCCAGTTGATCTGAAAATCCCACCCCTCCTAAAATATCATGTCAATCAGGTCTGTAAACGACCTGAAGTACCTCGTTAATTACTTCAAGTGGCCCCCCGCTGGCTTTAATTGCCGGCGGGAGTCCTGCATGCGGGGGCTGCGCGCATCTAAGCACATCATGGGGAACCCGGAAGTGGGCGGGTTGAAGCCGGGCTCCGGACCCACCCCGGGAATCCCCGATTTTAGCAGCCCCCCCGCCGAGAACGCACCCGCTCGGGGGTGTGAAAATCGAGCCCTTTGTGTCCTTCTCACAGCTTACTTTCCCACCTAGCTTTGTATCGTCAGCAAACTTGGAAACATTACTGTAAGTTTCTATGATTCTATGATTCTGCCACAACCACTAACCCTGGAAGTGAATTCCACAGCCTCACAACCCTCTGTATGAAGAAGTTTCTCCTGCTCTCCGTTCTAAATCTCTTATATATAATCTTGTATCTCTGGACCTCATTCTTAACCACTCAACTACTGGAAACAGTCTGATTCTATCTACCCTGTCCCAACTAGAATGGTCCCAGCGGATTGGAAGGTAGCAAATGTAACCCCGCTATTCAAGAAAGGAGGGAGAGAGAAAACAGGGAACGACAGGCCAGTTAGCCACCCACACCCACACACAAAAACACACACACACAGAAACATACACAGGGGGATGGGAACCTGAGCATAGATTCAGAAGGGAGAGAAGCAGAGCTGGAAATGGAAGGCAAAAAATTAGTAAGTGAGTTTGGGAGGCAGAGGAACAAAGGTTAGAAAATAGACAACAAAAGAGTTTGGCAGTGCTGAATGGTATGTACTTCAATGCAAGGAGTACAGTGAATAAGGCAGATGAGCTGAGGGCACAGATAGACATATGGAAGTAGGATATTGTAGCTATTACAGAAACATGGCTTATAGAGGGGCAGGAATGGCAGCTCAACGTTCCTGGTTACACCGTTTTCAGACGAGATAGTGAGGGGGTTGGCAATATTGGTTAAAGTAGCAATTACAGCTGTGAGGAGGGATGATCTGTTAGAAAGATCATCAAATGAGGCCATATGGGTTGAGCTAAAGAACAAAAAAAGGGGCAATCACACTGCTGGGTGTGTACTATAGACCCCCAAACACTCAGAGGGAGATAGAAGAGCAAATATGTAGGCAAATTTCTGAGAAGTGCAAAAACAATAGGCTGTAATAGTCAGGGATTTCAACTACTCTAATATTAACTGGGATAGAATCAGTGTAAAAGGTATAGAGGACGCAAAATGCTTAAATTGCATTCAGGAGAACTTTTTTAGCCAGTATGTAGCAAGCCCAACAAGAGAGGTGGCAGTTCTGGACTTAGTTTTAGGGAATGAAGCTGGGCAGGTGGAAGGGGTAATTGGTGGGAGAGCATTTTGGTGGTAGTGATCATAGAGTCATAGAGTCATACAGCACGGATAGAGGCCCTTCGGCCCATCGTGTCCGCGCCGGCCATCAGCCCTGTCTACTCTAATCCCATATTCCAGCATTTGGTCCGTAGCCTTGTATGCTATGGCATTTCAAGTGCTCATCCAAATGCTTCTTGAATGTTGTGAGGGTTCCTGCCTCCACAACCCTTTCAGGCAGTGAGTTCCAGACTCCAACCACCCTCTGGGTGAAAAAGTTATTTCTCAAATCCCCTCTAAACCTCCCGCCTTTTACCTTGAATCTATGTCCCCTTGTTATAGAACCCTCAACGAAGGGAAAAAGCTCCTTAGTATCCATCCTATCTGTGCCCCTCATAATTTTGTACACCTCAATCATGTCCCCCCTCAGCCTCCTCTGCTCCAAGGAAAACAAACCCAATCTTCCCAGTCTCTCTTCATAGCTGAAGCGCTCCAGCCCTGGTAACATCCTGGTGAATCTCCTCTGCACCCTCTCCAAAGCGATCACATCCTTCCTGTAGTGTGGCGACCAGAACTGCACACAGTACTAAATTCAGTTAGATTTAGCATAGTTATGGAAAAAGACAAAGATAGAACAGGAGTAAAAGTTCTCAATTGGGGAAAGGCCAATTTTACTAAGCTTAGAAGTGATTTAGCAAAAGTGGACTGGAGACAGCTACATGAAGGTAAATTAGTGTCACAGCAGTGGGAGGTGTTCAAGGGAGAGATAGTGAGGATTCAGAGCAAGTATGTTCCCACAAGGAAAACGCGTGGGATTCCCAAATCTAGAGCCCCCGGATGACAAGGAGCATACAGGGTAGAATAAGACAAAAATGGGAAGCTTATGTCAGATACCGAGAGCTCAATACTGCAGAAAGCCTAGAGGAGTATAGAAAGTGCAGGGGTGAAATTAAAAAGGAAATTAGGAAAAAAAGAGAGGGCATGAAAGAATATTGGCAAGTAAAATCAAGGAAAGCCCACATCCCATGAACGAATTTAAAAAAAATGTGGGTACAGTTCTTAATGAATACTTTGCGTCTGTCTTCGTAAAAGAGGGGGACGATGCAGACATTGTAGTTAAGGAGGAGGAGTGTGAAATATTGGATGGGATAAACATAGTGAGAGAGGAAGTATTAAGGGGTGTAGCATCTTTAAAAGTAGATAAATCGACAGGCCCGGATGAAATGTATCCCAGGCTGTTTAGAGAAGCAAGGGAGGAAATAGCGGAGGCTCTAACCATCATTTTCCAATCCTCCCTGGCTACAGGCGTGGTGCTGGAGGATTGGAGGACTGCTAACATTGTACCATTGTTTAGAAAGGGAGATACGGATAGACCGAGTAATTACAGGCCAGTCAGTCTAACCTCGGTGGTGGGCAAATTATTGGAATCAATTCTGAGGGACAGGATAAATCGTCATTTAGAAATGCATGGGTTAATCAAGGACAGTCAGCATGGATTTGTTAAGGGAAGGTCATGTCTGACTAACCTCATTGACGTTTTTGAGGGGGTAATAAGGAGGGTCAATGATGGTAACGCATTTGATGTAGTCTACATGGATTTTAGCAAGGCTTTTGATAAGGTCCCAGATGGCAGACTGGTCAAAAAAAGTACAAGCCCATGGGATCCAAGGGAAAGTGGCAAGTTGGATCTAAAATTGGCTCAGTGGCAGGAAGCAAAGGGTAATGGTCGACAGGTGTTTTTGTGACTGGAAGGCTGTTTCCAGTGGGGTTCCGCAGGGCTCAGTATTAGGTCCCTTGCTTGTTGTGGTATATATCAATGATTTAGACTTAAATGTATGGGGCATGATCAAGAAGTTTGCAGATGATACAAAAATTGGCCATGCAGTTGATAGTGAGGAGGAAAGCTATAGACTGCAGGAAGATATCAATGGACTGGTCAGCTGGGCAGAAAAGTGGCAAATGGAATAAGAGCAGGGAGTTTTGCTGGAACTGTATAAACACTAGTTAGGCTACAGCTTGAGTACTGTGTACAGTTCCGGTCACCACATTACAGGAAAGATGTGATTGCGCTAGAGAGGGTACAGAGGAGATTTACGAGGATGTTGCCAGTGCTGGAGAATTTTAGCTATGAGGAAAGATTGGATAGGCTGGGGTTATTCTCTTTGGAACAGAGTAGGCTGAGGGAAGATTTAATTGAGATGTATAAAATTATGAGAGGTCTAGATAGAGTGGATAGGGAGGACCTATTTCCCTTAGCAGAGGGGTCAATGACTGGGGCATAGATTTAAAGTAATTGGTAGAAGGATTAGAGGGGAGCTGAGGAGAAATTTTTTCACCAGAGGGTGGTGGGGGTCTGGAACTCACTGCCTGAAAGGGTGGATGAGGCAGAAACCCTCAACTCATTTAAAAAGTGCTTGGATATGCACTTGAAGTGCCGTAACCTACAGGGCTATGGACCAAGTGCTGGAAAGTGGAATTAAGATGGATAGCTCATCTTGGCCGGCACGGACATGATGGGCTGAGTGGTCGCCTTCTGAGCCGTAACTTTCTATGACTAACTTTGGAAACAACTCCTAGTTTAATCTTAAGGAAAAAGAAGCAGCATCATTGAATTTACAGACAGAGCACGGATCCCTAAATCACCATGTGGAATCTGAATCTGGAAGCCCTGAGACACAAACTGACAGTGAAACATTAGAAAGTTGTAATTCACAGCAAACATTTCTGTTTCATTATTCCTCCAGGGAAACATGCAGGAGTGTTGAAAATCCCTGTGGCTCAGACAGGCGCTGGGAGTAACCAGAGAGGCTGCTGATAAGGTCAGCTTGATTTATACAGAAGCAGTCCCATCTCTGGAGCACATTAATCTAAGCCTCCGACCCTGGCCTGGGTGAGGGGTAATTCCCTAGAGCTTGAGGTTAGCCCCTGTCTCCAGACTTAACTTAGAGTCTTTACAGTTCAATTTCTTTGAAGTGAAAAAGCAACTTAGATTTATGCTAGGTTAGAAAATTTGTCCTGCATTTTTTTACCAGCTCCTGCAGTTACATAACTTAGTCATAATCCTGGCACCTGTAGGAGACTATATTCTGTAATTCACCGCAAAATTAATGTTGCTAATGCCACAGGTTCTGTGACACACATTTAAAGCACCTTCAACGCTTCCCGTTGGCCTAGAAATTCGATGGAGCCACACCTATTTTTCAGGCGCTAAACGGGTTCCTTCACCTCCAATAAGACGGGCAGGAAGTGAGTCCTCATTATGAGCCTAAATTGCGCCGCCCAGCATATTGTAAAAATAGGCATCCAAGGCCCACAAGGCTTGAAACAGGCATGAGGGCCTTTGCAAATCCAAATAAAGGGCTCAATTTTCAAATGAAAAAAATGGGTGGGTTGGGGGTGGAGGGGCCATTGAAAATTGCCACCATTTCAGACTCGCCCCCAACCCGCCTCTAACCCACCCGTTTCAGGTTTTCACCGGGGTGGGATGAGGGGCGGGCGACCAACCCACTCCCAGGAGGTGGGTCGGACCTTAAAACCTTTCAAGGAGGCTTCAGGCATCCATTTTTCACCAATTCCTGATTTCAACTCCGGGGAGCCGGGATTCCTGGGCCTTCTGTTTTACGCCTCATGAAAGGAGGCGAGAAGGTCCGAGACTAACAGGCAGGTGCCTAGAAAGGCACAGCTTCTGGGCCCAGAGAAGCAGGAGTGCTTCCCCCAGGCACAACAAGCCTACCTGCACCGACCCCCAATGATCCCGGACCCCCGACCCCCAATCGTGGACCCCCCCAATCGCAGACCCCCCCAACCTCGATCCTCTTCCGATCCCGATTCCCCGACCCCAATCCCGATCCTCCCCCTCCAACCCCCAACCCCGAACCCCCCCAACCCCGGTCCCCCGACCCCGATCCTCCCCCTCCAACCCCCAACCCCAATCCCCTGGCCCCAATTCCCCCCCACTCCAATCCTCTCACCCCGACCCCAATCCTCCCCCCACTCTGATCCTCCAACCTCCGACCATCCCCCTCAACAATCGCGGACCCCCACGTTGACCCCCATCCCGACACCCCCGTGATTGACCCCCGATCCCATCCACCATGACTCGCGACCCCTGTGCCAATCTATGCCCACCCATGCCCACATGTGCCCACCCATGCCCGCCTATGCCCCCATGCCCCTGTGCCCACTCATGCCCCTGTGCCCACCCATGCCCCTGTGCCCATCCATGCTCCCGTTCCCACCCATGCCCTCCGTGCCCACCCATGCACCCCATGCCCTCCCCCCATTCATACAAACAAAGACTTACCTGCAGACTGCTCACCCTGGCTGGTCTCCTGTCCGACTGAGACCAGCCTGTCAACCAGCCGGTCAGTCGGACGGGAAACTGACAAAAAAAAAAGAAGTCCTTACGTCAAAATCGTATGGACGTCCGGGAAACCCGTTGTAATGGGTTTCCCGACTTCAATTTGACCCCCCTCACCCTTCCCGGCTCCATTTTAAAATCACTCCCAAGAGGTCTGACGCCTGTTTCAGGCCCCTTGTGCAAAATTGGTTTGCCCTGAAACCATCCAGTGCCAGGCAGGCTGCACCCAGGAAAACCAGGTCTGCATGCGGCCTACCTGGGGCTCCTTAAAGGGGCCACTGCCAGCCACCACCAACAAGGTTCGGTGCATCTGAGGGTCTGCTCCGACACCTCCAGGACAGGAGGAGAGAATTGCAGATTAAAGAAAATCATTAAATGAGACTCAATTGACCCACAGCCCATCTACTCTCCTCCCTATCATGGGCTCTAACCACCCATTTAATCCCAAGGATAATCAAACAGAACTGTGCAATCTCAGGTGGATTGCTCCTTGAATCTAGTAACCAGTTTTGATCATGGAGACAAAGGAAAATATTGAAGTTACGAGGCTACCCCCGCGGGGCAGAGGATTGAGTGATAAAGAAAGACTGGAGAAATCTGGGCTTGCCAGCTTTGTGAGAAGGGGCCAAGAGGGAACCGCATGGAGGTAAGATATTAAATAGCATTGGAGAATTCCAGAACATTACAATGACCACAATGGAGTTTTTGTCCTGATGTATTCTATGTAAATCATGTTGGAGCTGTGCCAGTGTGAGAAGGTTTGGAGCCAACCACCTGATTCAGAGCCCAGGTACCAAGTTATGGGTTTATAGTAGGAGCATATGACCAGCTAATTCTGTGTTGAGCCACAGAGGGAATCATTTTCCGGTTTCCATTTTGGTCTCTAGCTACAGTCTGACATAATGGTTAAGAATTTGATTGTCTGACTATTGAAAAGAAATTGTTTGATCTTCAAAACAAAGGACATCCTTATAGCTCATGACCTTATAACCCATGACCTTATAAACCATGAACCCTCCCAGGGTCTTTGTTTTTTAATTCTCTTAATCATTATGAACGATATGGAATAGAAACTCTTTAATTGCCCATTCTCGACATAAAGCAACAGCACAGACTCTAAGTTTTCATTTTTCATGCTTCTGGCTCACAGCTTTGCACAGCGGGTCAGCTGGCCAAATTTCTGAAATGTTCTCCTGACATGTCAAGCTCTGCTCCGGGAACAGAAAAGACAAAAACCATCCCTAGATTACTAAATATTTGCAGAGGATTTCAGACTCTGCTCTTTCTTACTTTCCAACAGTTCGATCAATTCATATATTGAATATGCTGAGTTGGTTATTGTATACTTGAGTGTCTTTTGTATATTATTTCACCTGTAAATAAACCTCATCCATTAGTTTAGCCTGTTAATTTTGGTGTGGACTGAAAGTAACATTAGGAAGTGAGCTCTAGTAAGCAATTTATTGAAATTCAGGGTTAATAGTTAGACCTGGACAGTGCTAACCTGTATTGAGTGGAAAATACAGATACAGTTCCCCCCGTTTGTGCTATTCACCCTGCTCTAGTGAGAAGGTGGGTAGGTGAGATTGAGGGATATGGTGAGAAGTTGGGTAGGTGGGATTGAGGGATATGGGAGAAGGAGGGTAGGTGGGATTGAGGGATATGGGAGAAGGAGGGTAGGTGGGATTGAGGGATATGGTGAGAAGTTGGGTAGGTGGGATTGAGGGATATGGGAGAAGGAGGGTAGGTGGGATTGAGGGATATGGGAGAAGGAGGGTAGGTGGGGTTGAGGGATATTGTGAGACAGTGAGTAGGTGGGGTTGAGGGATATGGGAGAAGGAGGGTAGGTGGGATTGAGGGATATGGGAGAAGGAGGGTAGGTGGGATTGAGGGATATGGGAGAAGGAGGGTAGGTGGGGTTGAGGGATATTGTGAGACAGTGAGTAGGTGGGGTTGAGGGATATGGGAGAAGGAGGGTAGGTGGGATTGAGGGATATGGTGAGAAGTTGGGTAAGTGGGGTTAAGAGATATTGTGAGACGGTGGGTAGGTGGGGTTGTTCTAATGATATTTTCCTGTTCTTAAAAATGCTTACCTAGTGACAGTGATATAGGTTTTCATTTTTTATTGTATTGGTAAACAATATTGAATGATTTTTAATTTATTGCTAATCCTAAATTTGTACAAACCCCAGTTGAAAATGTTGGTGCATTAATGTGACACACACCCATTGTACAGTCGGGCAGCGGAGACACTGGAGCAACAACTGTACTTTGCCGCCGCCATGTGGCCACAACAAGCAGTGCAAGATTTTAAAATAATAGGGGAAGTTCAACAATTTCTTTCAATTAATCAAGTTTTATTAATTTCATTAATAAGTAAGTGTGGAATTTAGTCCTGTCCAACGGATCTTGAGCACCTCAATATTTAAAAATTTCAGCCATACACAGTTCGTCAATGATACATCTCCTGGAAGGACTAAAGCATCACAGACGCAGAGAAAAATACAACACAGAAGGAGGCCATTCGGCCTATCGTGTAGGTTCAGCTCTTTGAAAAACTTTCCAATTAGTCTCACTCCCCTGCTCTTTCCCATAGCCTGCAAATTTTTCATTTTCAAGTATTTATCCAATTCCCTGCATTAAATTTCATCTAAGAACATAAGAAATAGGAGCAGGAGTGGGCCATACAGCCCCTTAAGCCTGCTCCATCATTCAATAAGATCATGGCTGATCTTCTACCTCAACTCCACTTTCCTGCCCTATTCCCATATCCCTTGATTCCCTTAGTGTCCAAAAATCTATCGATCTTAGTCTTGAATATACTCAATGACTGAGCATCCATGGCCCTCTGGGATAGAATCATAGAAAATTTACGGCATTGAAGGCCATTCGGCCCATTGTGTCCGCGCTTGCTGAAAATGAGCCATCCAGCCTAATCCCACAGAGTACTAAAGGAAGTGGCCCTGGAAATAGTGGATGCATTGGTGATCATCTTCCAAAATTCTATAGACTCGGGAACAGTTCCTACAGATTGGAGGGTGGCAAATGTAACCCCACTATTTAAAAAAGGAGGAAGAGAAAAAACAGGGAATTAAAGACCAGTTAGCCTAACATCAGGAGTGGGGAAAATGCTAGAGTCTTATAAAAGATGTGATAACAGAACACTTGGAAGGCATTAACGGGATTGGACAAAGTCAGCATGGGTTTATGAAAGGGAAATCATGCTTAACAAATCTACTGGAGTTTTTTGAGGAGGTAACTAGTAGAATAGATAGGGGAGAACCAGTGGATGTGGTGTATTTGGATTTTCAGAAGGCTTTTGATAAGGTTCCACACAAGAGGTTAGTGTGCAAAATTAAAGCACATGGGATTGGGGGGAATATCCTGGCATGAATTGAGAATTGGTTGACAGACAGGAAACAGAGAGTAGGAATAAACGGGTCTTTTTCCGGGTGGCAGGCAGTGACTAGTGGGGTACCACATGGATCAGTGCTTGGGCCCCAGCTATTCACAATATATATCAATGATTTGGAAGAGGGAACTAAATGTAACATTTCCAAGTTTGCAGACGACACAAAGCTGGGGTGGAATGTGAGCTGTGAGGAGGATGCAAAGAGATTTAGACAAGTTGGGTGAGTGGGCAAGAACATGGCAGATGCAGTATAACGTGGATAAATGTGAGGTTATCCACTTTGGTTGTAAAAACAGAAAGGCAGATTATTATCTGAATGGTGATAGATTGGGAAAAGGGGAGGTGCAACGAGACCTGGGTGTCCTTGTACACCAGTCACTGAAAGCGAGCATTCAGGTGCAGCAAGCAGTTAGGAAGGCAAATGGTTTGTTGGCCTTCATTGCAAGAGGATTTGAGTACAGGAACAGGGATGTCTTACTGCAGTTATACAGGGCCTTGGTGAGACCACATCTGGAGTATTGTGTGCAGTTTTGGTCTCCTTATCTGAGGAAGGATGTCCTTGCCATGGAGGGAGTGCAACAAAGGTTTACCAGACTGATTTCTGGGATGGAAGGACTGACGTATGAGGAGAGATTGGGTCGACTAGGCCTATATTCACTAGAGTTTAGACGAATGAGAGGTGATCTCATCGAAACACATAATATTCTAACAGGACTAGACAGACTAGATGCAGGGAGGATGTTCCCGATGACTGGGGAGTCCAGAACCAGGGGTCACAGTCTCAGGATACGGGGTAGGACATTTAGAACCGAGATGAGGAAACATTTCTTCACTCAGAGGGTGGTGAACCTGTGGAATTCTCTACCACAGAAGGCAGTGGAGGCCAAGTCATTAAATATTTTCAAGAAGGAGATAGATATATTTCTTAATGCTAAAGGGATCAAGGGATATGGGGAAAAAGCGGGAACAGGATACTGAGTTAGATGATCAGCCATGATCATTTTGAATGGCGGAGCAGGCCTGAAGGGCCGAATGGCCTACTCTTGCTCCTATTTTCTATGTTTCCATGTTTCTATGTAACAACTTCTTGTATGGCATCTTATCAAATGCCTTTTGAAAATCGGAATTTATTACATCCACTGGTTCCCTCTTATCTACCCTGCTAGTTACACCCTCAAAAAACTCTAGTAGATTTGTCAAACACGATTTCCCTTTCATAAAAATGTGTTGACTCTGCCTAATCATACTATGATTTTCTAAGAGCCCTGTTAATACATCCTTAATAACAGATTCTAGTATCTGCCCATTTCACCAGTCTGTCTATGTCCTCCAGAAGTCTGTTACATAGAATTACAGAGTTTACAGCACAGAAACAGGCCATTCAGCCCAACTGGTCTGTGCTGGTGTTTATGCTCCACACCAGCCTCCTCCCACCCCACTTCATCTCACCCTATCAGCATATCCTCCTATTCCTTTCTCCCTGATGCATCTATGATATTCGCCTCAACTACTCCTTGTGGTTCTGTCCTCCTCATTGTTTACTGCATTTTCAAGCTTTGTGTCATCTGCAAACTTTGAAATTATACCCTTTATTCCCAAGTCCAGGTCATTAATATATATCAAAAAGAGCAATGGTCCTAATACTGACTCTTGGGGAACACCATTGTAAACTTCCCTTCAGTCTGAAAAACAACTGTTCACCACTACTCTCTGCTTTCTGTGTTTTAGCCAATTTTGTATCCATGCTGCCACTGTCCCTTTAATCCCATGGGCTTTAATTTTGTTTACAAGTCTATTATGCGGCACTTTTATCAAACACCTTCTGAAAGTCCATTTATACAACATCAACAGCACTACCCTCATCAACCCTCTCCGTTACTTCATTCAAGAATTCAATCAAGTTTGTCAAACATGATTTGCCTTTAACAAATCTATGTTGCCTGTCATTGATTAATCCATGCTCTTCCAAGTGACAATTCATTTTATCCTGGATTATTGTCTCTAAAAGTTCAGCTGCATTAGGCTGACTGGCCTGTAATTGTCGGGTTTATCTCTCTCCCCTTTTTTGAACGAGGGTGTAACATTTGCAATCCTCCAGACTTCTGGCACCATCCCCATATCTGAGGAGAGTTGGAAGATTGTGGCCAGAGCCTCCGCAATTTCCACCCTTACTTCCCTCAGTAACCTCGGACGCATCCCATCCGGACCAGGTGACTTTTATACTTTGAGCGCTGCCAACCATTTCAGTACCTCCTCTTTATCTATTTTGATCCTCTCCAATTTCTCTGCTACCTCCTCCTTTACTGTGACATTGGCAACATCCTCTTCTTTAGTGAAGACAGATGCAAAATACTCATTTAGTATCTCAGCCGTGCCCTCTGCCTCCACAAGAAGATTTCCTGTACGGGGCCCGAGCGCAGATGCATGGGGTGGAACTGCCTGGTGAAGTGCAGCCTCGACGAGCAGTGCTGCCAGTCAGTGGAGCAGCAACATCGGGGTCTGTGAATTCTGCAGTGCAATTGATACAAAGAGAACTTTGATGGTAAGTTGGAGGATGAAGGTTTTATAATAACAGGAGCATCTTACCATTTAACAGATAGCGAATTATTGTGCTTAATGTGGCCTGTCCCTTTAATGTCACAAAGTCTTATTGCTGCAAACATTCTGAGGTCGATTAGAAGCTAATTGCTGTTAATGAGGGAAGTTTGCAGGTAAATTTCTGGCTGCAGGTCAGAAGAAACCAGCCTGAAATGACTGGCTTTCCAACTTTGTTTATATACTTTTGACACTTTAAAGTGTGACGTCTAAAATGTGACAGTCTTAAAACTTTTAGACATGTGGGTATATGTGTTCGGTAATCTCCTGTTTCAGACCCAGGGGCGTTGAGATGGAGAAAAGAAAACAGACATAACTTGGTGTCTTCAGGCGACAGATTCAGTACCAGAGGGGAGTCTGTCTGTGTCTGTCTGTCTGTGTCTGTCTGTCTGTGTCTGTCTGTCTGTCTGTGTCTGTGTCTGTCTGTCGACTCTGTACTCTCTGTGTGTGTGATGTCGTTGATCGTTACCCGTCTGCAGCCCACCTGCCCTCAGTGCTCTTCACCAGTGAATCCCCCTCCCCCGACCCTGGGCAGCCCCTCCCCCAACCCTGGGCAGCCCCTCCCCCGACACAGGGCAGCCCCTCCCCCTCCCCGACACTGGGCAGCCCCTCCCCCTCCCCTGACCCTGGGCAGCCCCTCCCCCTCCCCCGACACAGGGCAGCCCCTCCCCCTCCCCCGACACTGGGCAGCCCCTCCCCCTCCCCCTCCCACCTCCCTCGATACTGACACTGGACA